>NC_136951.1:12212990-12336274 GCF_949987615.1 Pollachius pollachius
TTTGCATTGGCTTCCTTCGAAGCTCAGCACACTAGCCCTGTTTTGTGGTTGTGCGTTGTGTTCGTTGGTTAATCAAGTTGGATTGGTTCTTAATTTGTGAAGTCACGAGGGACTGCACTACATCGTTTACACCAGCGACTCTTTAGAGACATTTACTGATTTTGACTTTATATCTTTATTTAACTTTCATTTCCTCTCTCCTTTCTATCTTGGCTTGTCCTCTCCTTGCTTTTCTTCTCTAAATTCTCTTCTACTCTCCTCACCTCCCTCTACTCACCTCTTCTCAACTCACCTCTTCTCCTCTCCACTTACCTGTTCCCGCCTCACCTCATTCACCTCACCTCTCCTCACCTCCTCAACTCACCTCTTCTCACCTCCTCTCTCCTCTCCTCTCCTCAACTTTGCTCACCTCCCCTATCATCTCCTCACATCCCCTCCCCACTCCTCTCCTAACCCTTTCTCACCTCCCCCACCTCTTCTGACCTCCCCTCACCTATTCTCCCTTCTCTCACCTCCCCCCACCTCCCTCTTCCTCTCCTCTCCTCTCCTTACTCAACAATAAGCTGCTACTCCAATCCCCTTGTTGAGTGTGAACGTGTGTATTAATGAGAGTAGTTTGATGGAGAGGCATGGGGAGGGACCTGTGTGTGTGTGTGTGTGTGTGTGTGTGTGTGTGTGTGTGTGTGTGTGTGTGTGTGTGTGTGTATGTGTGTGTTGTAGGGGTGTAAGGATACTTGTATTTGTATTGAACCGAATCGGTACTGATGTCACAGTTCGGTGCATGGATTTACACGGAGAATACACGGTATAAAATTAAATAAAACTGGCGTGCAAATTAATTAATGTAATGCCGAACTAATGTTAGATCCGCTCTCTTCAGGGACAACTGAGGCGCCTGAAAGGGCGCCGGCAAGTTCGAGCTACACACGCAGTCCATTGATTGGTCGACAGAACCGCACCTCCGTGAGACAGGGGGATAATAAACACATTATCCGCGACGTATTTCTGGACGGCGAAAGCTTCGTTTATTGAAGAAAATGTCCCACAAAAGTTTGCCGTCCTTCTTGGACTTCCTACATGGTTGATCTTTGCTCATTGTGCGCGTTCTTCTTTTTCCTTGGATTTATTAGGCGGCTAATAAATCCAAGGCCCCCCCCCCCCCCCCCACCATACTGTCGGCAGTGGAAACGCGAGCCGTTACTGAGCTGCGCTGAACCACACCTTCACTACTCCATGCTGAATTTTCAGTGTTATAACTGATTGTCTTATTTTGTTTACAAGTTACGGGTGGAGTCTGGAGGTGATGTGGGGTACTTGTTGTTTACTGTTTTCATCTTATATTACACAGTTCAGGCTGTTGCAGCTAGCTCATGGGAGAGACTGAGACTAGGTGGTACAACCTGAGACAATAAAAAAGAATTGCCTTCTGCAGTTTTGTTTTTTCCTTTCCCTTCATTGTACCGAACTCGTACCGAACCGTGATGGCTGAACCGAGATATGAACCGAACCGTGACTTCAGTGTACCGTTACACCCCTAGTGTGTTGGTATGAGGTCTCTCCCCACGACACACACACGAATGCATGCACGCACTCACACACTGATATAGATGAATATATACACAGATAGAGAGAGCTGTAGCTTGTTGAATTAAATTGAGTAAATATTAGAGGTGGATGCACCACGATGGAGAGATGAAGGAAGGTGCATGCTGGGCAGGACCTTTTCAAACAAAACAATTCACCCTTTTTGTATTTCTCCATTTGCTTTTGAGTTTGTAAGCCTGTTTTGGATCTGTATGGATCTGTGTGCATGTGCGTGTGTGTATGTGTTTGTTTGTGTGTGCGTGTGTGTGCGTGTGTGCATGCAGTTGTGTGTGTGTGTGCGCGCCTTTGTTTCGCTTTTAAAGTGGTTATTATTGTGTCAGTGAGGCAGCCACAATAGCCACTTATCAAAAGCTCTCCATCTCTCTCTCTCTCTCTCTCTCTCCATCTCTCTCTCTCTCTCTCTCTCTCTCTCTCTCTCTCTCTCTCTGCCTCTCTCCCTCCCCATCTCTCATGCTCTCTCTTTGTGTGATACAGAAGGAAAGCCTGTGTGTGTGTACTTGTGCCTTTGGTGGCGACCTTGCTCATAATAACATGGAAACGGAGATAGGGCGAGAGACCAGGATGAAGAGAGAGAGAGAGAGAGCAGGGGAGAGCGATAGAGAGACGCATTACAACTGATGATTGAGTCAAAAAATGTGTAGTGTAGTGTAATGACCTCGGAGGAGAGGGATGAACAGAGAGAAGTGAGAGAGAGAGGCAAAGAGTGAGAGAGAGAGAATAAGAGGACAAGCTTGCACCTCCCATCTTCAGCCCCAATGACCTGGCAATTCAGTCACCAGCGGTGTTAATGCTGATGTTATTACTGTGGGTTGTGATGCAGTTCTGTGTGCGTGTGTCATGCCAATAAAGGTCAATTCAATCTGCAGGTTTCAATTTGCTGTGTCGCTAACCCGACCTGAACACCTTCAATGACTTTGACATTTATATTGTGTGCTGAATATTAAACTGTCCACGGTTATTAGCTCTTAGTTGAAAAATAAGAGAGAAAAATATGCAACAAAGCATATTAGCATATTTTAAAGACAGCTACGGCACTCTTGAGTATGGCCACCCACTGTCTACTCATCATTTATGTATAACTCTCTCTTTACCTCTCTCCCCCCTCTGTCTCTCTCCCTCTCTCTATACATCCATCTCTCTCCCTTCTGTCTCTCCTTTGTGCTCTCTGTTCCCTTCTCTCTCTATTTCCATCTCTCTCCCCCCTCCCTTGCTCTATCCCCCCTCCCCCCCCCCCTCTCTCTCTCGCTCTCTCCCTCATCCACTCTCTCCCTGCCACTCTCTCTCTCTCTTTACCTCTACCTCTCTCGCCCCCCAGGGCTACACGGACGAGCCGGTGTCCAAGGTGCTGTGTCACGTGGAGGATGGCTCGGTGGTGCAGCTGGACCGCTGGAACCTGCTGGTGGAGAACAGCCCCGCTCAGCCCCCCGAGGAGGGCACCCAGAAGGTCAGAGGTCACGGGTGGAGGGATGGAGGGATGGAGGGATGGAAGGATGGACTTTTCTTGTTTGCTACTGCTGGTTTGGGCCAGGCCTCTCGATAATACATGTGTTATTTCATTGAGATAACACACCCATATTTCTATTCAACATAAAATCTATGTTGAGTAGAAATATGTGGTGGATGGATGGATGGTTGGGTGGATGGATGGATGAATAGATGGATGGATCAATGGAGGAAAGATGGATGGATGGATGAATAAATGGATGGATCAATGGAGGAAAGATGGATGGATGGATGAATAGATGGATGATAGATTGATGATAAATGGATTGATGGATGAAAGACTGATGGATTTATGATGGATGCATGGATGAATGACAGATAGATGGATGAATGGACAAAGGGCGGGACGATCTGGGGTGTGCAGGGGCTGCCGCAGAAGGTTTTTATATTGGATGAGATATTCTTTATTCATTCCTGACAGGAAGTTGGGTAAGCACAGCACAGTAATAGAAAGACGGGAACAAAAACATGCATGCTGAACCTACCTATCTAGAATATACACAACCCATCATCGACGCGCACAATATGAGAAGCACAAATAGGGCGGCAGTAGCTCAGGAGGTAGAGCGGGTTGGATGGTAGAAAAAAGCGCTGTATCAATGCAGTCCATTTTCCATAGGCCCCGCATTTCTACATCTATATATACCGAATGACTGATGGATCTACAGATATGAATGCTGACCCCCCGATGTTGTGATTTCTCCATCAGCTGCCGCTCAACGTCTTCAACAACTACTTCAGTCTGGGGTTTGACGCCCACGTCACCCTGGAGTTCCACGAATCACGAGGTCGGTCCAGCTCAAGCTTAGATTTTTTCTTTTATGTATTTCTGCCTGGTTTACCTCCGTCCTGTTGTCTCCCGTTTTTGTTCTGATGTGTCGCGTTTGATTTTGCCCTGGTCTGTTCTCCTCTGATCTGGTCTGTCTTCCTCTGATCCGTCTTGTTTGATCCGGTCTCCTCCGGTCTTGTCTGATCTGGCCACGCCAGGCAAGGCCCGGTCTAACAGAGTCATGGAAAAGGTATAAATAGAATATGATCATAACAGGCCATGCCTGGCCTGTTATGTTCATATTCTATTTATACCTTTTCCATGACTTAGTTAATCAAGTGAATTCAACATATTATGGCCTGCTTTCTTGTGGCTAATAGGCCCATGCCAGAGGGCGCACCGATTGAACGCAATCCAATTAAAACGCACGGTCCAGATCTCGGGCTCAGTCATCGTTAACGACGCCACTAACAGAGTCTTTAGTCACGTAGTCCTGCCGCGGCTTTCTGTTTCTGTCAGTGTGTGTGTTTATACATTCACTCTGCAGCTCTCTCTCTCTCTCTCCCTCTCTCTCTGTTGATGTCAGAGGCCAATCCTGAGAAGTTCAACAGTCGCTTCCGCAACAAGATGTTCTATGCAGGGGTGAGTGTGAACGCACCTTCGCAGGGTGTCACCCCAGCGACGACGCGAACGAGCGAGCGATCAACCCCCGGCGCTCCGACAAAGTGTGTGTGAATGTGTGTGTGTGTGTGTGTGTGTGTTAGTACCAGGCCCGCTGCTCCCTATACGCAGAGTACGCAGAGTGCGTTGGGCACCAAGTACCTGGTGGGGGCACCAAAAATGTATGTTTGTAAACATTTTTAAAAATTTAAATATATATTATTACATTATTGAATTAAAAAATATATATAAATTAGTTATGAAGAGGCCCACTGTTGTGTGTGTGTGTTTTTGTGGGGGTTGAGGATAGGCCAGGGCAGGGGTTGTTTTAAACAAGGGAAGTAATCAGTGTTAATTTGATTTGACCTGGATTGTGTGTGTGTGTGTGTGTGTGTGTATATGTGTGTGTGTTTGTGTGTGTCTGTGTGTGTCTGTGTGTGTGTGTGTGTGTGTGTGTGTGGTTGTGTGTGTGTGTGTATATGTGTGTGTGTGTGTGTGTGGGTGTGTGTGTGTGTGTATGTGTGTGTGTGTGTGTGTTTGTGTGTGTCTGTGTGTGTATGTGTGTGTGTGTGTTCAGGCTGCATTCTCAGATTTCCTCCAAAGAAGCTCGAGGGACTTGTCGAAGCACGTCAAAGTGGTGGTGAGTGATACAAACAGACACACACACCCCCCCCACACACACACACAACCACACACACAACCACACACATACACACACACACACACACACACACACAGGCATCCTCACTTCCTCTGTCTCCTTCCCTCTGCCTATGGACCAAATGTAATATAGATAAGATGTTGTTCTACTAATTGTGTTTTCAAATGTGATTCTATATGAGCATTATATTTGTGCATGTGTTGTATTATATTATATAAAAAAAATACAAAATATCGACTGATTGGTTGCTGTTTTTGTGTATGCGTGTGTATTGATATGCACGTGTGTGTGTCTCCGTATGTGTATGTGCACACGTGTGTGTGTGTGTGTGTGTGTGTGTGTGGGGGGGGGGACTCCAGTGCGACGGTACGGATCTCACTCCCAAGATCCAGGAGCTGAAGTTCCAGTGCATCGTGTTCCTCAACATCCCCAGGTAGGGCCAGCCCGCCCCACACAGCGGGCCGCAGCACGGCACCACTAACACCAGCTGCAGCCTCAACACAGCTCTTGCTTGTTTTTCTTTGTGTGTATTTGTGTGTGTGTGTGTGTGTGTGTGTGTGTGTGTGTGTGTGTGTTTGTGAGCCTGTCCACATGTGTGTGCTTGTTTGTGTGTGTGCTTGTGTGTGTTTGTGTGTGTGCATGTGCATTTGTGTGTTTGTTTGTGAGTGTGTGTGTGTCTGTGTTGGTGTTTGTGTGTGTGTGTGTGTGTGTGTGTGTGTGTGTGTACGTGTGTATCCTTGTGTTTATATGTGTACGTGTGTGTGTGTGTGCATGTGATTGTGTATGCATGTGTTTGTGTGTGCGTGTGTATGTTTATGTGTGTGTGTTTGTGTGTGTGTGTGTGTGTGTGTAGGTACTGTGCAGGCACCATGCCGTGGGGGAACACAGGGGACCACCGGGACTTTGAGCCGCAGCGTCACGACGACGGCTGCATCGAGGTCATCGGCTTCACCATGGCCTCCCTGGTGAGAGAGAGACATAGAGACACAGTGAGAGAGAGAACGAGAGAGAGACATAGGGACACAGTGAGAGACAGAACGAGAGAGAGACATAGGGACACAGTGAGAGACAGAACGAGAGAGAGACATAGGGACACAGTGAGAGACAGAACGAGAGAGAGACATAGAGACACAGTGAGAGAGAGAACGAGAGAGAGACATAGGGACACAGTGAGAGACAGAACGAGAGAGAGACATAGAGACACAGTGAGAGAGAGAACGAGAGAGAGACATAGAGACAAAATGAGAGAGAACAAATACAATTATTATTTAGCAGACGCTTTTATCCAAAGCGACTTACATCAGTTAATATACACATTGACGGCAGAGTCAACCATGCAAGGTGACAGCCAGCTCGTCAGGAGCAGTTAGGGTTAAGTGTCTTGCTCAGGGACACATCTACAATCAGCTAGGAGGAGCTGGGGATCGAACTAGCGACCTTTCGGTTACAAGGCAACTGCTCTACCTCCTGAGCTAAGCCGACCCTGCAGAACAAGAGAGAGACAGAGAGACACAGCGAGAGAGAGACACAGTGAGAGACAAAACGAGAGAGAGACATAGAGACACAGTGAGAGACAAAACGAGAGAGAGACAGAAACACAGTGAGAGACAGAAACAGAGCAAGAGGAACGGGGAATCGATGGGGCTTGAACAGTCGTATCCTAGTGCTTCAGTGTCGTTGTGTATTCTGATGGATCTCTTTTGTGAAGGAAGATGATTGTTCACAGTCCCTTAATGATGCATGGGCTCATGTGAACGCAGAGGCGCACAGCAGACAACAGATCACCTACTAAAACAATAACGCTGTCAAAGAGGGCTCGTTTACATGAATCATCTGCAGGCAAAGCGGCGCACCCTTTTATCCAGAGTGTCTTACCATGGAGTAGCTTCTGTCCGCAACCGTTTCCCATCATGCGATGGCACCAGTGGGAATCAAACCCCTATCTCCGGCACTGTTATTGCCATGCTTCTTCCAAGCCAAGCGTTCGGATTTCTGGGAATGGACACCATTGCATCAAGCAAAGGGACCATGAATTCTTAATTTGCTCTAAATGGCCAATTTATGAAGCGGTCGGAGTTGAACTGAGGATGAGACCCCTGTCTCCACTCTGTAGCCAGAACCAACCCTATCCAGAAGGACGTGACGTCTAAGCAGATAGTGACAGAGAAGTGTGTCCTTTCTGAGCTTTTTTTTCATTTTAGGTGCATTATATCCACTCAGGCCCCTCCCATTGTCTATTTATTACTAACACTTATGTATGATCATAACTCACATCAGTGGTTAAAAATCCCAGAGAGATGCATTCTGGCAGCTACAATATTGTTGTCGGTGTGTGGCCGTGTCGGTGTAGTAACAGCTTGTCACCACCAGGCGGCGCTGCAGGTGGGCGGTCACGGAGAGAGGCTGCACCAGTGTCGGGAGGTGGTGCTCACCACGTTTAAAACCGTACCTGTCCAGGTGAGTGCACATACGCCATTAAACCATGTATTCCAGTATTCCAGTATTTGCATGAGAGAGATAGTTATAAATATATATATACCCCTGTGTGTGTGTATGGGTGTATGTGTATGTTTGAACATGTGTGCATGTGCATGTGTGTGCGTCTTGTTTGCATGCATGTGTGTCTTGTTTGCATGTATGTGTGTGTGTGTGTGCGTCTTGTTCGTGTGTGTGTGTGTGTGTGTGCATGTGTGTGCGTCTTGTTCCTGTGTGTGTGTGTGTGTGTGTGTGTGTGTGTGTGTGTGTGTGCGTGTGCACCCAGGTGGATGGCGAGCCCTGCCGACTAGCCCCCTCCACCCTCCACATCTCTCTCCGAAACCAGGCCAACATGGTGCAGAAGAGCAAGAGACGGACCTCTGTACCCCTACTCAACGAGTGAGCAGCACACACACACACACACACACACACACACGCGCACGCACACACACGTTTGGACAGGAAACGGGGCAGCAGCCAATAAATGTCCTCAACCTTTTTCCACGTGATTTATCGGCGCTATAAACGATTGTTAAAAGTGACGATGTCTTTTAGATTGAGCGCTTGTACATTGGTTGAGGACCCCGTCTTGCTGAGTCACTCATGCACAACATGATAACATGGTGCCTAGCAGCTAGAATGTAAGATAGCCAGCTCCACTTAAGGCAAGCTGAAATACTGCCATGGTTGAAAGGAGGACAGTTGAATACATTCCGAAACAATCCAAAATAGAAACTTCAAACTAATTTTCTTCCGTACGCTGATTCTTATCTCAAACAGCAATGAATCCAAGGCCGGTAATTACCCAAAGAATTCTGTACACTGTGCACACTCTGTCCCTCACTGTGGGAAGGACGTAACCATAGAAATGGCTTTCTTTTGAAGAGAGCACACTGACAGACAACTCCACATTATGCTGTCAGACAGTTCCACTCCTCTTTTGAAAAACATTTGAAAAACCACAGCACTTTTCCGGTAAATTTCCATTCCTTGCATCGCCTGCATGCTGGAAATCCACTCATATCGGTGCTATAAAGATACAGTCCATCTCTGTTATGGTTCCCTTAAATCATATTACTGTTCGTCTTAGACTTCACAGTGCACCTTGATAGGAAGGTCCGGCCCCCATTCATTGGGCAATTATGCCAGCCATTAAGATGAGCCATGTGAGCCAACACCTAGATTAATGATGTCTTTCTTTTCTGCCTTATGATTCATAAGGCTATAATTTTTTTATTTGATACTATCACATTGTGTCATTTCTGTCTATCTATAATCACCCAGGTAACACTTTACAAAAAGGTTACATATTTAACTATTAATTAACATTAGTTAAGGCAGTAATAAACATAATTATATAGCATTAGCATTGGGGTGAGGATTATGGTGATTGATACTGAGGATTTGACGCTATTAAATAACGTATGCATTATTTCCTTAATTAACATGAACACCATTCCCTTAGTCAACGTGAACACCATCTGTAAACATCAACACCATTAGTTAAGTGGTAAATGAATGGTAAATTGATGTATTGCAGTGTTACCGCCATCCAATGTATCCGTATCAAATATTAAGCTATATTATACAGTACTTATAGTCAGGAGTCGTACTCTGCCCAGGAAGGAGGAGAAGGGCACGTTACAGTAAGCAAAACTCCAAACCATTCAACCCTTAATGCACAAGAAAATACATTCAGGACAGCAAATGGGATTCTGTTGGGGCGGCAAGCTGGTTCACCGGGTAGAGCTATTCCTGCCGGGGGTCCTTTGCTGCATTTCTTCCCCTCTCTCTCCCATATCTCCCTGTCTATCTCGCTGTACAATTAAAAGGATAAAACCTTAAAAAAGTAATTCCCCGAAAAAAGTGAGATTCTGTCACCCTTCTGAAAACCCAATAATCAAACAGGCTTCATCATTGTTGCTTCAAATCAAGCCCAACTCACACAGCAACACGACCAATGCACCGTTCACCTGGGTTCTCTTGCTGTTCCTGTGCCGGCCTCCCTCGCTTCACTCTAATATCTAGCTCTGTGCGTCCCGTGACTCTTTGCCATGTGCCACAGCTTCAATGCTACCACCGCTGCTACTACTAAAGTCTCTGTGCATAGATCTCCTTCTAGCTGTAGTGGTTTCTGTGTTAAGGCTCAGTTATGGTTCCACGTCGATAAAACGCAATGGCCACGCAAACATTTTGACGCAGTCGTGAACCTGTTTTGGTTCTGCGTCGGGTTTTAGTGAGCGGACCAATCACAGCCCTTGCTGCTGCGTCGCCTCGATGCAAGTTTAACATTTTTTGGAGGCGCACGTCAGGCCCTTGCGGTGGATGCAAGGAGGGTCCGCAAGGACGTAATGGGTCCGTAAACCCCCTTGCGTTGCGTCAACGTGGAACCATAACTAAGCCTTTAGTGTCACTGTGTGCATACGACAGAGAGGGACACTTCTACACACACGCACAACCCTTAATGCACAAGAAAATACATTCAGGACAGCAAGTGGGATTCTGTTGGGGCGGCTCCACCTTTGCTCAACCTACGTTGGTGTACCTGTATACTGTATGCTACTTTTTCGTGTTCTCGTCCATTTACATCTCTGGGCATTGTCCGTTTGTCTCTCTCTTCTTTCTGTGTGTATATATGTGAATGTACGTCTATATGGTCGTCTCTCATCTTCCACCTGCCTAATTCTTTGTTGGTCTTCTTTTCGTTTTGAGTTTTTTTTCTGTTTTTTTGGATCTTTATTAAAACCTCTGTTTTCTGACTGTTTCTGTCCCTCAATTGTTCAATTTTTATGTTGTTTTTTTATTCTTTATATTATTACTTTATATTTATTTTCCTACTCTTGTCCGTTTTCTCGTCCAACAATTTCCTCTCTTATGCCCCTTGATAATTTTGGTTCTCATCCTTGTCGTATATTCGCTTTTCTCTGCTTGTTGCCTTCTATCTCCTTCTCTCCTCTCCTCGTCTAATGTCCTCTCCTCGGTTCCTCCGCCCTGATATCCTCTCCTTGCCTAATCTCCTTGTATACTATGCCCTGCTGGCCTCTCCTTGCCCCACCTCCTAACCTTATCCAATCTCCTTGTCTCCTTCCCTTGCCTCCTCTCCTTATCCTGTCTCCTCTCCTCCCTGATTTCATCTTCTTACCTACTCTCCCTCCCTTCCCTACTCTTCTCCCCTTTCCTCCTCTCCTCCAATCGTTTCCTCTCCTTCCCTTGCCTCCCCTCCTTCACTCGTCCCCTCTCCCTGTCCTACCTCCTCTCCTTCCCTCTCCTCCTCGCCTCATCTCCTCTCCTCCCTTCCCCACCTTGTCGTCCCCGGGCTGCTCCTCCTCCTCCTCTGTCGGCGTGTGCGTGCCGTGCGCGTGGTGGCGTGCGCGTGGTGGCGTGCGCGTGGTGGCGTGTGTGTGGTGGTGTGTGCACCGCTGTAGTGTTCAGAAGGTGCGTGCAGCCGAGCTGCGGCGCCTCTCTGCTCCCCCCGACTCCTTCTCTGTGTAAGTACCTCCTCTGTCCACCTGTGTGTGTGTGTGTGTGTGCGTGTGTGGTGTTGTGATGAGCGTGATGTGTGTGTTTTATTTATGTGTTTGTGTGTGTGTGTGTGTGTGTGTGTGGTTTGTGCTTATGTATGTATGGTGTTGGTTATGGTTTTGTGTTGTGCTGTGTGTGTTTTATGTGTGTGTGTGTGCGCGTGTTCATGTTTTTTGTACGTTTTCGTGTGTGTGTTATTGTGTGTTTGGTGTCGTGCATTGTCTTTTATTTGTGTGTGTTTGTGTGTGTTCAGTGACGGGATGACGTGTCCTGTGTGTGTTTTATTGGTGTGTGTGTGTGTGTGTGTGTGTCAGTGTGTGTCTGTGAGATAAGCAGAGAGGGGTACAGAGGAAAACGCATGGTTTCTATGGAAACACGGCGATGCTCCTCTGATCTCTAAACGCCTTTAACTCCCCACTGTGAGTTCCAGCTCTCTCCTCCATTATCCAAACGAGCCGTTTACGTTCCTCCTTCATCCTCCACACTCTCTTTGACTCCTCGTGTCATGTTCATACTGCATACTGCATAGCGGGCTAACACAGCTTCCCATTGGCTTCAAGTTCAGGCTTTTCAGAGCTAGAACTTCAAGTGAAAGGTTTAGCTATGAGCTACGATGCTAAGTGCTACTTAGCCTCAAGGCTACCGTAGGTACCGTTCTGAGCTTGAACAAAAAAAGTAGATGTTGATGACAAATGTCTAATATTTATTGACCATACCACAGTTTGGGTCGAATAACTCACAAACATACTCACATATGGGAGCTTCCAGGGCAGTTTAAAGGCTATTTTCTTTACTATAATGTGCAACTCATCGTCGATCATCCTTTCGCCATTGCCCCAATCTGCCCTTACAAACCTGCAATCCAGAGTTGGTGGCCAATACACCTGTACAAACTCTTTCAAAATGTGTGGCTTGTTTATAAAACCAATACACGTTACGCCCATGGATTTCCGGTATATAATGAAAAATCCATACATATTCCCTAAATAGTGTGCTGTGTAACGTTCACTATATAGGGAACAAGGGAACAAGTGAGCCCAATCAAACACAGCCTGGGATTATTTTCCGTAGTAGTAGCTGGTATTGTCGTCATACCCTACATCACCACGGTGTGGTACCATCATGACGGATTGTAGGTTTGGATCACAAAGTTTCACAGACCGAGAAGTGTTTTGTGGTCGTTCTTGTGTTTTTGGCCACTCATACATTCATCCCAGGTCCCTGTTGTCGTTTTGTACCAGAAGTACCAATCCATGAATTACTTCTAATGCTCATCAGCTGGCAATGCTGGACGGTTTCTCGTTCAGCATCTTAGATCTGCATTAGAGAATCAACAAGGCTTTGCAAAGAGCCTCTTAATCAAACACAGATAGAGTACTTACCGGTGGACACTTATCCTCCATAGACATTTCAGGCTGCTCTTGATTTTAAATGCCTCTTTATGTGTGTATGTGTTTATGTGTGTGTGTGTGTGTGTGTGTGTGTGTGTGTGTGTGGGCATGTGTGTGTTTCGTGCGTGCGTGTGTGTGTGTGTGCAGTCCTCACGCCGTCCCAGACCGCCTGCGAGTGCGGGTGAACCGGATCAGCCTGCAGGAGTACGAAAGGCTGCAGTCCGAGAAGGAGCTCCTACGAGACACCTGTAAGACCTGTGTGTGTGTGTGGAGGGGTCTTTGATATGTGTTCACTGAAGATACAATATTTTATATTTACAGTTATTTTTTGTTTATGTTTATGTGTGTGTGTGTTGTGTCGGTGCCGTGCGTGTGCCTGTGTTTGTGTGTGTCCAAGCCATCGCAGTGGGCATCGTGGTGGTGAGGGGCGACTGTGACCTGGAGACATGCAGGCTCTACATCGACAGGCTGCAAGAGGTAGAACTCTTCATCAACATCATCATCATCATCATCATCATCATCATCATCATCATCACCATCACCACCATCAACATCATTACACTGAACAACACTGATATTATAGTAATTTAAGTGTATTCAAAATCTATGTTTTTGTTTTTCTATTGAATTAAAAAACTGCATTATTATGAGGAACTTCTGTTATTGTGTTTTCAAGGACCTACACCAGGCGCCATCTACAGGCCACAGAGTGCACTACCAGGTAAGGCAGCTGAGCTTATTCTGACGTTGTTCGATAGCGCCCTCTTGTGGTGTTCTCTGTTTACTCTTCTACTTCATTTTCAGTTTCGCTTTCTCTTCAAGCTTTCTCTTTCTGTTAACCCTTTGGATCTGCAGTCTTGCAGTCTTACCCGCCTCTCCTCCTTTCTCTCCTTATCTCCTCTCTATTTTTGCTTCCTAACCTCTTTGCTCTATTGCCTTTGCACTGCTCTCTCCTTATCAGTTTTCCTCACTGCCCAGCTGCCTCTAGCTTTTCCTATCTTCTCTATCTTTTTGTTTCTTTATCTTAATTGAGCCAATGGTAGTGATTCACACGTAATCACTGCAATGATGACCTCTGTCACAGTTATCAAATAAGTCTGTGTGTGTGTGTGTGTGTACAGGACGAGTGCCGGGGTCTTCCGAGGACAGGCTCGTTCCCCAGACTCTCGCCTAACTGGAGTTTCCTGGATTGTAAGTGGAGAAATACACACACACACTCACTGCTTCAAAGAAACCAGCATGACCTCCTACTGCAAGTCACGCCATGTGTGTTTGTATATTATTTCAGGAAGGTAACATGACCTGAACCTCCTACGGTTAGAACTATTGTCGTTAAAGATGTGCCCATTCTTCTCACCCAACCCCCCACCACAAAGCATGAGACGCATAACAACACTAATGTGATTATATCGGTTATTAAAGATCTCCTATTATGCTACTTTTCTGGTCTTCATTTCTTATAAATGACTCCTATAGAGCAACCTGACATGAATCACAGCACAAAAAACTATTTTCGGGAAACTCCTCCTCTCATCTGGGCGCTTTCAGCATTCTCTGTCAACACTCCTTCTCCGGTAGAGCATGTTGCAGCATTACCATACATGAAAAATCTGGATTGTTCTACGTAGATAAATCCCGGAAATTTGTGAAAAAAAAAGTGAATGGCGACCGGCGTCCCTAGTGTTTAGCGCTCTGCAGCCACCTCAGATGGTCAGCAGGGAATACGTCTAAACGCATGTACGGCATTATTTGACACTTTAGTATGGTTAAACATGACTATAAGTCATTATAACAACGCTTATAGGTCATAAAAGTCGAAAAAGCATAATAGGTGCTCTTTAATAAGGACATTATATATAAGGTTGTTTACGTGAAGCAACGTGATGCATGCTTTCATACAGAGTATGTCACAAACATTTCACTGCACAACCGGTATGAGTATGTGACAAGTAAAAACCCTTTGAACCTGAATCTCTTGGATCTTCATATCTTCCGCTCTTCCACAGCCACCTCAGCGGACCGCTTCTACCGCATCGACAAGGCCCAGGTAGGACCACCCCCTTCCCCCCGACCCCCCTGGACCGTGTGTGTGGGCTTCTGCAAAACACAACAAAAGTCTATATACTTAAACCGTGTTACAACTAGCCTAATCTGATGGAATCTGCCTGTGTGTGTGTGTGTGTGTGTGTGTGTGTGTGTGCGTGTGTGCAGGAGCACCTCCACTTTGTGACGGAGATTTGCCAGGACGAGGTGTTCATCCTGGACCCCGAGGGACCCCCGGTGAGCCTGGGCCCCGCCACCACGGGGATGCCTGACCTGGTGGTGGAGCCTGTTGGGTAAGACCCAGCACACACACACACACACACACACACACACACACACACACACACACACACACACACACACATATATACACACACACACACACACACACACATATATACACACACACACACACACATACATACATACATACATACACACACACACACACACACACACACACACACACACACACACACACACACACACACACACACACACACACACACACACACACACACACACACACACACATACATACATACATACATACATACATACATACATACATACATACATACATACATACATACACACACACACACACACATATATACACACACACACACACATACATACATACATACATACACATACACACACACACACACACATACATACATACATACACACACACACACACACACACACACACACACACATATACACACACACACACACACATACATACATACATACATACATACACATACACACACACGCATGCAGACACAAACTGACAAAAAACAAAAGCTGAGGGTAAGTTAAAGGGTTAGTTTTACCAGTTGCGCTTTCCTTTTAATGTAAAAAAAGCAACTTTTTGCCTCGACTTTTGTACCTGTGTTTGACTAAGGGGATATTTTGTGTAAGCATTCCTATGTACAATGGCGTCATATGGCTGACACAGCTTACCATGCTTCTTTGAGGTTCACCACAAATTGTAAAGCTTTGACTCACCAGAGCTTTCAAAAGAGGTCCGGAAATGATTCTTTGAGAATTCTTTGAGTCAGTCCCTATTGCCCGTGCGAATTGGAAAAAGGGTTTTTGTGTTGTTCTGCGCTTAAAGCATGGAATACGTTGCATGAAAAGTGGAAACTGAAAGAATGTATTACATTAAATGCTTTTAGATCCATAATGAAAGAATTAGCGGAAGATTTGTTTAGATGCCAATGTTTTTCCAAGGTTAAGAGTTCCCTATGCTGACTTCTATTTCTCTTTGAATGTGTCGTCTTTTGTCTTCTGTCTTAACTATGTGTGCTTTGTATGCTGCTGCCTGTCTTGGCGGGTCTCCCTTGAAAAATATAATTTTAATCTCAAGGGGATTTTCCTGGTTAAATAAAGGTTAAAAAGAACAGACACACTGTTGCGTTCTTGTAGAAAGTAGTCTAATCCGGATCGCTTTTAACTCACTTTATTTGTTAAAGTATTTCGGTATGGTGACTATGAAGCAAAAGGAGGGGAATTGTATGGACATGCGTGTGAGCGACAAACAGCAGGCCTCTGTACCTAACTCCCTAGTATGGACTGCCGGATGTTTCTGATCTCGTTGGCTTCAGGCCCTGGTTTAATACCGATTGTGACGTATTGGTTTCGCCCTCCTCACCTGTCTAAAGGTGCTGCCCTCTGTGGCTGGAATAGTTTATTGCAGCTTAAAATGTCGGGTCCTGCTTCCTAGTGGCTATGTGTGGTAATTACAGCTTTTGTGTTCGATCCTACTTCCTAGTGGCTATGTATGGTAATTACAGCTTATGTGTTCGATCCTACTTCCTAGTGGCTATGTATGGTAATTACAGTTTATGTGTTCGATCCTACTTCCTAGTGGCTTTGTATGGTAATTACAGCTTATATGTTCGATCCTACTTCCTAGTGGCTATGTGTGGGCAGCTTATGTGTTTAAAATATGTAACAACACACACATGCAGACAAAGACACACACTCACAAACATACACACACACATACATACATACACACACACACACACACACACACACACATACATACACACACACACACACACACACACACACACACAAACACAAATAGATTTAATACAGGCTGTATGCATTTGTTTGTTTATGTATGTATGTGAACACACAGTGAATAGATAGATAGAATAGATACACAGGCTGAAAAGGAATGAGGCTTTTTATATTAATGGTTGAATACTCTTTTTATTCTTTCACCAGAATATTTGAATAAAGAAGTAAATCCACAATTATGAACTACCGATCTTTTCTCCTCTTATTTTCTCTACAGTGCACCTCTGACACCTGAAGAGCAAGGTAGGAAGCGTGCACGCACACACTGTCTGCACACACACACTGTCTGGACATGCACATCTCAGAGTTACTCTGTGCTTCTCAACGCTCTTCCCTCAATCTGCCGACATTAAAAGGGAACTGTGTCTGATTTGGGCATAACCACTTTATTACGGGCAATCACATGTCTTTTTTAGGGCTGGGCAAGTTAACGCTGGTTGTCTTTTTTTCTTTTTTTTAACTTAGATTTTAAGAGGTTTGGCCCAAAGGATGTCAACATTCATATCTGATTTTTTTGTTTTTAGTTCCACTTTCTTTCCATTCAATTACACTTGCAGTGAGTGACTGCCAGATGTTAAGACACCAATACTATGCGATTACTCGCAATTCAACTTTTAATGGTTGCAGTGAGGTAAGTAACAGTTGCCTGGGCTGGGCAGCATGCATTCATTTGAAATGTCAGAATATTTTAGGGGAATTTTTATTATTACATTAATTAAAGTTGATGATGAAGTTCAATTGTATCACCCGTTTGTGGTTTGTGCTGTCAGACCACAACAAAACGATGTGTTGTTACACATGTTAAAGCGTGTCGCTTCAGGGAAGTGACTGCTGAAACCAAATAAAACCTGTGAAACGAAACTGAATGATGAATGTTTTTCTCCATTCTACATTTACGATGCAACACAGATCACAGATGACATTACAACCGGTTTGGCTAACGTGTGTATTTGTTTTTGTGTGTGGTGTGTGTGTGTGTATTTGTGTTTACGTGTGTCACCTGTTTTCCTTCCACAGCTTTGTTGTCGGCAGCCAGTTCTGGAGATTTGCTAATGGTAATTCCCACTTTTAACACACACACACACACACAGGAGACCTATTTATGTAATACCTCAAGTTACATTGCTCAACCTCTCGATGCCTTGAAGGTAAACGCATTAGCCGATAGCGGAGCAGCGGTCAGGGCTTCGCCCCGACATGAGGGCCACAATCACGCCATGCTCGCTTACACCTCAAGGAATTGTCGTTGATTCAATTGGAATGACGCGTTAATACATTTGTATAAAAAGGCTTCATTCAAGGAGTACTATGGCAGCCTATCTGGCCAGAGAGAGAGATAGAAGATAGATAGACAGACAGACGGATAGATATATCTGTTTGTCTGATAATAATATCAAATAAGGCCCATTCACATCAACAAACACGACGGGCAGATCTGTTCAGTCTGTTTCCATATGTATACACTGTGTGTCTGTATACACTGAATATAGATTCAGGCTTGTTATAATACGCCTGAAGCTGTTTTTCTCACGTCACACGACATCATCCCAGTAGTCAGTTAGGTAAAGAGAATGTTGAGGCATGTGGAACAACTCTTATGACTCAGGAAGTGTTGTTGTTTAGAGACTTCCTGATGAACAATGCTCTGGTGATTGGAACCATGTGACGATTGGTGTACACTGCAGGTTGCGCTATGTCATTGTACTCTACTGCTACTGCTACTACTACTGTACTCTACTTTTCCACGTGGCAGGGATTCAGGATGGTTGGTCGCGTGGGGCTTGTGTATCCGAATGCAAATTGATTTGCATCATTCTGTCATTCTGTCATTCTGGCTCTGACTCACCCGACCTCCACTCAACCAGGGCAGGTTCCTGTTTTACTAACCCACGCAGGCGCTCACATCCACGCCAGACACCATTCTTATCCGCTTCACCTCCCTTCACACACACACACACACACACACACACACACACACACATACCACACGAACACACACAAAGACACACACACACACACACTCACACATAAAACAAACTCTATTTTCTCTCTAGATTCTAAATAGTTCTGTCAGGTAGGAAATGAAGACAGAAACATACATATACACCAAATATAACGGGTCTAAGAAATGTTAAAGTGTTGAATAATGTAATGTATGCATTCTAAAATGATATACAAATGAAGATAACCTGGTGGGGTGTGCACAGTGTTGAGGCCATGGGTTTGTAACCTTTCAATTATAACCATTGAAAAATGTTCTCTCTCTCTCTCCCCCCCTCCCTCTCTCTCTCTCTCTCTCTCTTGCTCTCTCTCCCTCTCTCTCTCACTCTCTCTCTCTCTCTCCCTCTCTCCCTCTCTCTCTCTCTCTCCCTCTCTCTCTTCCTCTCTCTCTCTTCCTCTCTCTCTCTCTCTCTCTTCCTCTCTCTCTCCCCCTCTCTCTCTCTCTCTCTCTCTCCCTCCCTCTCTGTCTCTCTCCCTCTCCCTCTCTCCCTCTTTCTCTCTCTCTCTCCCTCCCTCTCTCGCTCTCTCTCTCTCTCTCCCAGCTGTCGGAGTGTGTGGTCAGGGGGGTCAGCCTGTTGGTGAGGGACTCTGGGGGATGCTCTGCTCTTCACCTGGCCGCGCAGAGCGGACACACTCCACTAGTCAGCTACATCCTGCACCAGGGTCAGTGAGAGTGCGTGCGGGTGTGAGTGTATGCATGCGTGCCTATTGGTGTGTGTGTGTGTGTCTGTGTTTGTGCGTGTGTGTGTGGGGGCGTGTGTGTGGTTATGCTTGTGTGAAGAATACAAAACAGTAATAACCCATCTGTCTTTCATGCCTGTGACCTCTCCCCTGGCAGGCTCCAAGGTGCTTCTGGATCTGAGAGACAGGGAAAAGTAGGTTTCATATCAGTCATATGCATATTCAAAAAATATTAAAAAATAAAATATATATATAAAGTGGGGCAAAAAAGTATTTAGTCAGCCTCCAATTGTGCAAGTTCTCTCACTTAAAAAGATGAGAGAGGCCTGTAATTTTCATCATAGGTATACCTCAGCTATGAGAGACAAAATGAAAAAAAAAAATCTAGAAAATCACATTGTCTGATTTTTAAAGAATTTATTTGCAAATTATGGTGGAAAATAAGTATTTGGTCAATAACAAAAGGTCATCTCAATACTTTGTTGCATGCCCTTTGTTGGCAATGACAGAGGTCAAACGTTTTCTGTAAGTCTTTACAAGGTTTTCACACACTGCTGCTGGTATTTTGGCCCATTCCTCCATGCAGATCTCCTCTAGAGCAGTGATGTTTTTGGGCCACACAGACTTTCAACTCCCTCCAAAGATTTTCTATGGGGTTGAGATCTGGAGACTGGCTAGGCCACTCCAGGACCTTGAAATGCTTCTTACGAAGCCACTCCTTCGTTGCCCGGGCGGTGTGTTTGGGGTCATTGTCATGCTGAAAGACCCAGCCACGTTTCATCTTCAGTGCCCTTGCTGATGGAAGGAGGTTTTCACTCAAAATCTCACGATACATGGCCCCATTCATTCTTTCCGTCATACGGATCAGACGTCCTGGTCCCTTGGCAGAAAAACAGCCCCAAAGCATGATGTTTCCACCCCCATGCTTCACTGTAGGTATGGTGTTCTTTGGATGCAACTCAGCATTCTTTCTCCTCCAAACACGACGAGTTGAGTTTTTACCAAAAAGTTCTATTTTGGTTTCATCTGACCATATGACATTGTCCCAATCCTGTTCTGGATCATCCAAATGCTCTCTAGCAAACTTCAAACGGGCCCGGACATGCACTGGCTTTAGCAGGGGGACACGTCTGGCACTGCAGGATTTGAGTCCCTGGCGGCGTAGTGTGTTAGTGATGGTAGCCTTTGTTACTTTGGTCCCAGCTCTCTGGAGGTCATTCACTAGGTCCCCCCGTGTGGTTCTGGGATTTTTGTTCACCGTTCTTGTGATCATTTTGACCCCACGGCGTGAGATCTTGTGTGGAGCCCCAGATCGAGGGAGATTATCAGTGGTCTTGTATGTATTCCATTTCCTAATTATTGCTCCCACAGTTCATTTCTTCACACCAAGCTGCTTACCTATTGCAGATTCAGACTTCCCAGCCTGGTGCAGGTCTACAATTGTGTTTCTGGTGTCCTTTGACAGCTCTTTGGTCTTGGTCATAGTGGAGTTTGGAGTGTGACCGTTTGAGGTTGTGGACAGGTGTCTTTTATACTGATAAGGAGTTCAAACAGGTGCCATTAATACAGGTAACAAGTGGAGGACAGAGGAGCCTCTTAAAGAAGAAGTTACAGGTCTGTGACAGCCAGAAATCTTGCTGGTTTGTAGGTGACCAAATACTTATTTTCCACCATAATTTGCAAATAAATTCTTAAAAAATCAGTGTGTGATTTTGTGATTTTTTATGTGATTTTCTGGATTTTTTTTTTCATTTTGTCTCTCATAGCTGAGGTTTACCTATGATGAAAATTACAGGCCTCTCTCGTCTTTTTAAGTGGGAGAACTTGCACAATTGGTGGCTGACTAAATACTTTTTTGCCCCACTGTATATATATATATATATATGAACCAAATACACTCTGAATTAGGTACCTTTTGGAGTTGGGGGTTGTGACACCTTTGTCTCTTTGTGTGTGTGTGTGTGTGTGTGTGTGTGTTTGTGGTTTCCAGGGGAGACACTGCCTTGCACAAAGCGGCTTCGGAAAAACAGCACGCGGTGTGTCGATTGCTTGTGGAGGCCGGAGCTTCACTTAAGAGGACCAACTTCCTGGTAAGTATGTCCACACACTCACACACACACAAACACACACACACACACACACACACACACACACAGAAGGAAGGGTGTGCGGGAGGGACCAATGTCTGACATCGGCTCATCTTCCATTTCCCGTAAATCACAAGCTGTGGTGACTCACCTTATAGCTTGGGTAAGACACAGGCAATCATTGACTAGGAATGTGTAAAATATTGTGTTCAGGATTTCCAATGAAAAGATGATGTTAATGAGTCAACAGACATAACCCATCTGTTGAGTGTTTTTGGTGAACGGCCGATATGAGCCGCCTCAGCTTAATGAGTGAGACAGGTTTGACTCTAGCGTCAGGTCAGGGTGCCCAGATGTGGGATGGTGTTGGATAATCAATGCCAAAGTAGTTGTTCCTGCCACCCGCTAACAAGGTGGCCCCGACTAGCCTCCGCAGACACCAGGACAAAGGTGGTTTTAGAACAGTCTTTACGACCAGGGATATTTGATTAGGCAAGAGGCGTTCTGATTGCTGATACAGAGTATAACCGTACCAGGACTTTAAGCTGTTCAGTGTACATGTATCAGGATAGGAGCCAGACATGCCGCCCCACCGACCGTCGACAGACTCTGATTCCACTTGTCTCACGATAAATGTGAGCGTACAGATAAATGTACATGACACAGAGTGGTAACGTGTGTGTGTGGACCGACAGAGAAGTGTCCTTGTGTCCTTGTTATCTATTGATTTGTAGCAGATGTATTATCCTTCACTCTACCCTCGGCACCATTGCAAAGGAGGATTTTGTGTTTTCTGAGGTTAAATAAACTAAAATGAAATAATGAAAAATGTGTGCAGGAAAACATCTTCTCGCCAGCCGTCCAGTGGAACTGGAACTTTTTACTTTTGGAAGTGCTGAGTCATTATGCTGTTCTGTTTAACTTGAGGCCAGCAGCATCATACTCACGTGTGTGTGTGTGTGTGTGTGTGTGTGTGTGTGTGTGTGTGTGTGTGTGTGTGTGTGTGTGTGTGTGTGTGTGTGTGTGTGTGTGTGTGTGTGTGCGTGCGTGCGTGCGTGCGTGCGTGCGTGCGTGCGTGCGTGCGTGTGTGTGCTCCAGGGGAGGACTCCAGCGGACCAGGCCCAGGGTGAAGGAGACCATGAGCTGTCCAGTTACCTGAGCACCCAGCAACTACTCACCCCCACGCCCCCCACCCATGAAGACCTGGAGACCGCCGTCTGACACACCCCCCTCCCCGCCGCCCACACACACACGCACACACTCGCACACACACTCCAATGTCTGTGTCCTTCTATTCCCTACACATCCTTTCAGATGAAAGGGAGGGACTGAAGCGAAGGATGATGGGTAAAATAAGTTCTAAGATGGATTCCCGGTCCACATTCTCGGACCAACGGAGGGACGTCATTCGGAGGGGAACCTAAAAAAAATAGACCGAAACGACCCAACTGAAAAGGAAGAGGGGTGAAGGAGTGTATAAACCACAGGACGGCGGTAAATAATTGATTGGCTATTTATTTTGTATTTATTATGTTGACTATTGTTTGTTCAGGTTTGTTTGTTTGGGGGGGGGGGGAGCGGGGTTCACTCTGATCATCGCTGGGTCTCGGGGTGTGTTCTGGTGCCCTTCTGGATCTCTCACACCACCACACCAATCTGAAGTGTCAGATAACCCCACTGAACGCACACATCCGCGGGGGAGTTTTCTAGAACCGCACACAAATTCAAATTCCAGCCGAGATCAAAGTGAGCCTAAAATGTTTGATTAAATGAATAACCTCGCCGCCCAGGGGCCATTGGGCTGGGGACCCTACTATGGGTGGATTTCTTTGTCATGTGCCAAAGACGTTGCGATGTCACATTCAGTCTATGATTGCAAACAACTGCCACCGTTATCATATTTATTGAAATGTTTCAATCCATTTAAACAGGAAAGGCCCGCTTTTAAGGGAGGAGAATTCTCATTTCCACGAGAGAGAGAGAGATAGACCTGTGTGTGGTTTACGTGTTTGTTCTTAAACTTTATTTTGCCATTTTTCTTAATATAACAATGCTTTTACAATGCATGCTTATCTAACAAAAGTGTATTTATTGAGTTGGCTCTAATGTTTACTTGCGTTCGTTTATATTTTTCGCCCCCGGCTCCCCCCTCCCCCCCTGCCCACACACACACAGACACACACAAACGTAAAAACGCACACCCATATCAGCCCTGGGCTACAAAAGTAAGTTCATCCACACCACTGCAACAGGATTACAGTCTTGAGGTGGACACAGAAAAGTCTTTGAGATGACATGATGTACGTTTACGGTGCACCCCTGTGTCACGAAGAAGGTGTGTATGTGCAAATGCACTTACACACGTATACAGCCGTGTTTTGAATTGCCCCTTGAGGGTCTGCTATCCGGCTAGCCCGTGTGTACACAGACCCGAGTATGTGTTGTGATTTGTGCACGTGTGTGTTTGTGTGTGTGTGCGCGCTTCAGTCGGCCTGTGTGTTTGCATTGCATCTATCAAAGAGGGGAGAGTGAGAGCAAAATCTGAGCCGTATTCAATGCAATACGAATATGAATGGCATGTTTTATTTTTTAACATTTCCCTATTTAAAGTTTACATTACATTAATGTTTTGAACATAGTTGTCCACAGAGCACCAATGAGTATTGAATGTGCAATTTTACTACAGTGCTGGTGGCGTTTATGATTGTCTGGTTCTGTTTAGTTTTTATTCTTTTCAGTTGGTGCGCATGTATATTTTGAACGGTTAACACCTTTTTTTGATATCGTAACCTATTGTAAACAGAATTAATTGCTGTATGGCGTACAACGATCTCAGATGGGATCTGTGGGGGGAGGGGGGTGATTAGGGCTGATTTAAAAGGAGCGGCACAGGGACAGCTATTCTAGTAACCGCCTGCGCTAAATGACCACGGTAGCTCCAACCCTACAACTTTTATTTATTATTAATGTATTATTTTTGTTTTTTTGCACCCAACACATCTTTGGTGACCAAAATAATTTATATCTCCTCAAAGATTACATTTTTTGGGAAAAGTCATTGGTGCTCTCAAGAAAGATTGATATCCTGATATCCTGCAAAACCACATACATTTTACCTTTTCCTCTCTATCCCTCTCACCTGACCTACTAACCTCTCTTTGTCCCCTGTTACAGGCAAACAAAATCCCCACCAAAACATAGGCATCTTCTAACAGGGGTATTCACCCCCATATCCCCCGTTATCTAACCTTAAAACCCACCAAACTCTTCCTCCAAAATACCCCCTCAAGTGAAGATTGTTCTTTACTCGCCATGTTGAGTGTATGGCAGGAGAGGTTCTTCATTGAGAACGTTGAAATGGTTGCTCCTCTGACGTATCATTCACACACTGACAAACGTAGAGAAATGAGGTCGCATTCTACAGTTGTGAGCAGTGTCCTTGCTCTTGATGTGGTTGGTTACTGAGGCACAAGATTCACTCTGACTTTTTCTCTACTTTCTTCAAATTGTTGAGTAGAAATATAAAAATTGGTATGAAACTGTGTCCCTTGTCAGCATTGTTTCATGCATGGCATTTTCTAACCTCTAGGACTACTTTTGAACATTGACTTAAAGTGGCATTACTATGGTTGTTTTACAATACAATTCAATTGAACAATTTTAATAAAATGATATAGGTTTAATGGTTTAAAATGTGTAATGGTTACTTGGGATTTTACTTAGGTCTGAGAAATATTGAGTGTGTAGTGTTTTTTTGTTGGTTTTGTATATTCCTTTTATCTGCTGAGGTTTTTATCACATGAACATTCATTGTTAACCCTGTTTTCGATCATATGATCTCTTAAGAAAAAAAGAGTGACAACAATGGGGTGACAAATGATGACTAAAAGCAAGTTGGCACAGACCACAGCACCTTAACAAACACATCTTCCCCCTCTTGAGAAACACTCAAAGTCAACTCTGCTTAAAATAGCCTACATCGAAAGAGTAATTATTCAGTTCTTGTGTTGGGTAATGAAAAAGAGGATATGATAAGAGTGTAACTACACACAAGTGTCACTAAGGTCAACCTGCTGTGCTAGTGAAGAATGTAAGTGTTTCCATGATGATTCATAAATGTTGTGGTACAGTGAGCTAGAGTGTTATACTCTCACTAATGTGATCCACAGAAAAACCTTGGTCCAAGTGATCCCAGATGATACAAGTTATATATCCAAGTCTACTGCCAAACCAAGTGATGCTGTGTAAGAAGAGTGTATAATCAAACCCCATTCCCTGACTATAGTCGACTTAAGAAACCAAGGACGATTGTTTCTTTTTCTCTCTCTCCTTCTTTCTCTCCGTTCACATATTTACACAGTTTCTTTTTTCTACAGGGACTACTGAGTGCCATAAACAGTGTTGGATTTGGATGTAATATAATCTCACCACTCTATGTTCAGAGAGTGTGTTATATTTTATAAGAAAAGCAAATAAAAAAAATAGGAAGTCGATGGCACAGAAAAAAAAAGAGAGGCTATCGCTAATAGTTTAGCACGAGAGATTGTACAACTATTACATTGTCTAAATAACCATATCATTTCAGAATAAATAAAGTTTGAAACGTTAATCTAAAATTCCATTTTTGTGGTCGTCATTTGTTCTCTTAATTGACCTGAACATTCGCCTGACGGTTTGCCTGTGTCATCTGTGTCAATGACCAACTTGTACCAAGTTGGTCATTTTAATGTTGATTTTAAATGCTCTTACACACTCGATTACATTGCTGCTTTATTCCGGTCACCAATTTATATATTGCATGGTCTTGCTGTTCGAATAGACTGTAAAGTTGTGTTGTTAAAAGGCTAATATAACTGACAATAAACGACTAGCCAATGACATGACACAATCACAAAGATGAACGGGAATAAGTGCTACGAGACAGGACATTACGTCACAAGTTAAACTCGGTTGGCTGGTGTCTGAGGCATCTGATAACATCATAAGCAACATGTTTTTGGTAGCGAGAGGCGGGTCACAGGGATGGGGCTTTGAGTGGCATGGATTTTATAGATGTTATAGTCTGAAAAGCCTTAAAGGTGTCTTTCCCAGAGAAACCGTTTAGTACTTGTTCCTTTTGAAATACGATAGGTCACTCGGAGTTGTATATGCATGCTGAACGTGAAAATGTTCTTATTGATTTTGCGGCCGTTGACACAGAGCCCATCTCGGCTGGTATGAGGTAACAGCAAGGTGCTGACATTGCGGAACAAGTTTGTACCTGTGCTATTTGTGGCGATAACAAATCATCGTTGCATCTCTTGGCCAAGAAAGAAGAGTTGAGGAAGAAATGGTTGGATTGGACATTACCACTATTTCAACATTTAGTTGTTGCGCATATTGAATAGGCTAAAATACTGGCTAAATACACCGGGCCGCAATGCCCGGGCCCCGGCTCTTTGGCCGCGGTGCCATATCCTGTGAGCCTATAACGCTCAGTTAGTTATGAGACTCTGTCATCAATTTAATTCAACTTTCATACAAGTATAGCCGTCACTCATAGGTTAATATGGGAACCTGTTAATATTTGTGTGTGTGTGTGTGTGTGTGTGTGTGTGTGTGTGTGTGTGTGTGTGTGTGTGAGTACTCACGTGAGTGGTCCCTCTGCAAGTTTTTAGCAAAAGGTAATGTGATAATTATCCTACAATCGAATTGGTTTACTTTATATAACAGGGATACAACCTAAATACATGGAATGAAACGTGATACATTAAGGTCACCCTTTTGTCACCTTTTTATTCACTTGTGATTGTTAATTAAACCTGAAAATGTAAATGTAAGATTAGACGCTGAGTATGCACGGCATTATCTTGCCGTGCCATGCAGACAAAATACAATACAGCAAAAATGATCGGACTATTGTTTGAGAGAAGGGACCAAAACTAATGGGCCCACAAGTTCTGGGTCATTTTCCAGAGAGCCTATAGTCAATAGCAAAGCCAAGTCTATTTCACACAGACGTAACTTTAAACATTTTTAAATATCTCCTTTAGGCATACAGTATGTCAATGGGTTCTTATTTGTAGCAACTAACCGGTTTCGCTAAGGGCTCAAGTTGCCAAGCATTCCTGTTGATCTATGCATTATATTTTAGGCCTATAGCAGCACTCTCAGGTATTCTTCATTTACGACCATATGCGTGCGGATAATGGACCAGGTGTAGTTTAAATCGGTTTCTCGATGAGGACTGAGTGCCCGCCCCTCAAGGTGGGCTGAGTGCCCGCTCCTCAAGGTGGGCTGAGTGCCCGCCCCTCAAGGTGACCTGAGTGCCCGCCCCTCAATGTGCACTGAGTGCCCGCCCCTCAAGGTGGGCGGAGTGCCCGCCCCTCAAGGTGGGCGGAGTGCCCGCCCCTCAATGTGCACTGAGTGCCCGCCCCTCAAGTTGGGCTGAGTGCCCGCTCCTCAAGGTGGGCTGAGTGCCCGCTCCTCAAGGTGGGCTGAGTGCCCGCTCCTCAATGTGGGCTGAGTGCCCGCCCATCAAGGTGGGCTGAGTGCCCGCCCCTCAAGGTGTGCTGAGTGCCCGCTCCTCAATGTGGACTGAGTACCCGCCCCTCAATGTGGGCTGAGTGCCCGCCCCTCAAGGTGGGCTGAGGGCCCGCCCCTCAATGTGGGCTGAGTGCCCGCTCCTCAAGGTGGGCTCCGTCTGCGGGGTGCAGTCAGGGGTAGGCTTACTTGGAGCCAAATGGCTGACCCAGTCCAGCTCCACCTCTCTGCCCCAGCTGATTTGATTTTATGCTGGCCAATCATCCCGGTTGTGTTTAGGTTTAGGGGTTAAGGTCAGGGATACGGCTACATCCTATGTCCTTTGCTAACCAATTTTCCTGATGAAAGATGCATCAGGAAAGATGTGAAGGAGAATTGATTTACTGACGAAAAGAACCACGGTTCGGTGGTTGAACCGTGGAATCCAACAGAATTTAATCTAAACGATATAATAATTCTACTGAGGTTTGCCGTGGCTAAACTACAATGCTACTAAAATAGCAGATACTTTGCCCCGTGCGTTCTTACCGGTTAAATGCAGGCTGTTTAAACGTGATGATTTAACCATTGCTGGAATTAATATTGAATTAAAACAAAACGGATATATAGGCTTACAAGCACAAGAGTGAAACCAATTGGTTGGTCACATTGTAGAATGGGTGCTCACGCTCTCCCTCCTGTCGACTCTTATATTTTCTTTTAATGCAACTTCTTTTAATGCAACTTCTTAATGCAATTTCTTTTAATGATATGGATGGAAAGTTCGAGTTGCATC
The DNA here is from genome assembly GCF_949987615.1 of Pollachius pollachius. Classification (NCBI taxonomy): domain Eukaryota; kingdom Metazoa; phylum Chordata; class Actinopteri; order Gadiformes; family Gadidae; genus Pollachius; species Pollachius pollachius. The sequence goes on from NC_136951.1 coordinate 12,241,786, forward strand.
ATATTTGATCCAACTCGAACTTTCCATCCAAATCTCGTTCACACCCCTTGGCTCCGCCTCCTTGCATGACTGTGCTAAACAATTACAGTAAACGGCTGTGTCCAAAAACGAGGCGGGTGCGACCAGGTTTGGCATTTGAGCAGACAGCATAGCGGTAGAGTCCCGAGTCTGTCCTGGTCAAAAGTGTACTGAAGTTACACGCGGGGGAGTACCGTCTTGTTGGAGGAATTAATTTATTAGTATCTGCTCGTTATCTGTTCCGCTGTCTGACGGTAAGTATACCGTCCCGTCTTAAAGCATGACATGAGAAGGACTAGATGTCCTTTCATCGGATCTTAAAGTCACTTTAAAGTTTTCATGTGGTGCCTTCTTTACCTAGGATTATGAAAAGATCGAGTGATTTGATGATAAAACAATATTATCAAATTGGTCTGCGTTGTTGTTAGTTGACAGCTAAGCATGATTAAGCTGTCTGTTCTACTAGAAAAGCAAACTACCAAGTGACCTCAAATTGACAAGCAAGTTCAGACGTGTTTGACAATTACCTAGTATAAACGTTCTTATTGCGAGTGAATGATAAATGATGTATTCAAGCCCCAGGTAATCTAATCCGTGATACAGTTCACACTTGTTCAATAAAGGTGTGTGTGCATACAATAGACCTAACCTTGCTAAAGTACGATACATCTACTACTGTGTGTGTGTGTGTGTGAGAGAGAACTGGGAACAATGGTGTACAAACAAACTAACAAAAACTATTTTATGAGAGAGAGGGTGCTTTCTTCAAATATACATCCTTCCTTTGAAGAAAACGTGTATTTTCTGTTTTGGCTCTAGAAGAACTCACTAGAAGCATGGCCGCCCAGCACAAGGGCGCAGGCCACGATCTGCCCGCCGAAAACGGGGTGTTGGTCACGGATCACGTGGACATGGAGAACACCAGGGAGCTGAGCCTGATGAGGGCCTTCGCCCAGCGGAGACGCCCTGAGAGCACAGGACTGGTCGCCCTGGGCAACGGGACGACGGCTAACGGGCCATCTGCGGTTCCTCCTTCCTCCGTGGAGGAAGGAGAACCCAAGAAGAAGAAGAAGAATTTCAAGAAACTGTTGCGTGAGTTCATCCCATGCGTACCCAGGAGTGCTGAAGCAGACGAGGGAGGACAAGCTGAGCCGCGCTTCAGGAACAGTGGCGTATCCCAAGGTGAGCGATGCTGAGTTGACTGAATGTTGGACTAACCCTTCCTGAAGGTGCGTCCACTTGAGGGGCGACCCCGTAAATGGACTGCATTTAAAGAGCGCTTTTCTAACCAGTTGCCGCTCAAAGCGCTTTACAATATTGCCTAACATTCACCCATTCATGCACACATTCACACACCGACGGCGGGGTCAACCATGCAAGGCGACAGCCAGCTTGTCGAGAGCAGCCAGGGTGTGGTGTCTCGCTCAGGGACACCTCGACACTAAGCTAGGAGGAGCCGGGGATCGAACTGGCAACCTTCCGGTTACCAGCCAACCCACTCTACCTCCTGAGCCTGAGGAGGGTAGTGCAAATCTATCGGTTGGCAGCTTGGTGTGCGTCGTGCGGCACGCCCTGGCGACAAAGTTTTGTGAAATGATTCGGGTGCTTTCTCCATAGTAAAACAATGGAGTGATCCCGCGCAGACCTCGTGAGGTGAACACACCTTTATGACGTTCATTGTCGCTGATTACTTTCTGGCCAAATAACTCAGATTAACAATCAGGGAAAGGGCATTCCCAGACATAAGCAAATACACGCAGACACGCCTGCCACGGCCCTTTTAGGAACATGACACCAGAATTTAGCATGCACACATCTTGGAGATGTTCCTCTCGTTTCCAATTCTATTTTTAGCTCTAAAAACAAGACGGACCTCAGTGAGTCCAGTGTTCCCCGTGGTTCCTCTCAAAGGGGTCCCTTCATCCTTCCAATGCCTTCTGAAAGGTGTTGGCAATGTGTGTTGGCAATGTCGGTCATGACTCGTCTTGTGCGGTCGTGTCATAATTCCACCAAAAAAAAAACTGGCCGGCCTGTTTTTATTCCTTGTGGTTTGTGTGTTTTTGTTAGCGAGTATGCACTTGTTTCCTGGTGAGTGCGCGCTAACATTTTCGACTTGTTTGTCTGTTTTCACCAGCATGTGCGGATAAGGGGGAGACGAAACAAAGCAAGATGGACGATGAGCTAACGACCATGCTAATTGATATAGCCAACAGCTCCTTCATTCCTCCTGAAATAGAGTGTGATGCAGAAGAGGGTAAGGGGTTTTGTTTTTATAGTCACCTTTTTTCGAGTCACCTCACAGACACACACACAACCTCACAAAAGAGTGTGTGTGTGTGTGTGTGTGTGTGACTCAACTTTTTCAGCTCAAAATGTTGTTTCTGTGTTGTTCAGGGGAAATCGAGAAGTTGGCGGGCCTGTTGCTCAGGCAATGCGGCGACACGGTGGAACAGGTAAGAACCAAATCAAAACACCATTATTTTTCCTGTTTTAACTGCAGTGCTTTCTTGGAAGACATCCCCAACGGTGTAAATCTATGTGTCTCCATCCACAAAGAGGCCCTCATTTCTCTATTTCTTTGTCATTGACCCTGGTTTTCGAGTCTCAAGTGGAATAAGAGTACAGTTCACCGAAGGATTAGGTTGAATTTCTGGGCTTTCGGAGCTTTACAGCTTGACCCATCCACAAAGGTCAGCCACCACAGACGTCATAAAGGGAAATATGTGCCTTCTTTTGGTTTCTCCTCTAGGATCATGACTGCGCCAAGATATTCATGGCATTGAGCAGCTACAGCTTGTTCGGCAAATTGATGTCCACCGTCCTCCACAAGATCGGCCTCCCGACCAACGACCCTGGGGATCGTGGCCCCAAGGGTTCAGACGAGATCCGGACCAACATGGCTGTCACCTGCGAGGTAGCCCGTCCGTCTGTCTGTCTGTCTGTCTGTCAACGGTCTGTCAGGCCATCTCCGACGGAGGGGGGGGGAGGAAATCGATTCACGTTAGGATTGTGATTATTGATCTCCTATGGTTCTGAATCGCTTCACGACTTTCAAAAATCGTTGGAAGCTATTTGTGTAAGGTTACTCGGTTTGTTAATAAGAAGTGGTGAGTGAGTCAAAGCAATTGCCACACGTTCCTATGGCTTCACACTGAGTTCTTAAAGTGAGCAAGGCAACTTCTAACCGCTCAAAGTGTAAGGAGCGAGGAACACAGAAAGTCACACTGATCGTGTGGCCCCCCTAGCGGTTGTGGCCCTAAACAACCGCATTGGGTTTATGCTAGGGCCGACCCTCGCCATCCCCTTGATGTACATTGTCTCTTTTTAAACCAAAACAGGGTCATTGTCCGGAGCCTTTGAGAAGGAATCCAATTTGATCATATATGATCTAATTGACCTGTCGCTAAGCTCCGCCCTTAGAACGCAGATGAGCCAATGACATCCCAGGCTCAACTATACTCGAACATCGGCTTGGACAACTCCATTGAAAACACAATAAACATATGAGACAACACGTAACAAATTGGCGAAAAATCGACGATTTACATCATTGATCCGGGATTTGCATTCTCCATTGGCTCAAATAGGACCAACGATGTAGAGTGTTGTCATGAGTTCTGCATATTCAATTATCAATGAAAAATTGCAAAGTTTATGCAAAGCTTGACATGCTCTTTTTTAAAATATATTTGTTAATTCATCTGAGGGGCCGGAACACAGTTCCGGTGCGTTCCGGCCCACTTTAACCCCTGGCTGTAACCATGCACCATTCCTCTGTTCTTCCATCAGGTGGCCACTAGGCTGTCTGCTATGGACAACCATCCAATGAGCCGCGCTCTCGGGTTCGGGGCTCAGTACCTGAAAGAGCACTACCCTCTGGTATGTCTCACGCACGCACGCGCACACACACTTGTTGATCATGCACACACACTCACACACACACACACAAGTGTTGATCACACAAACACACGTGTTCCTTGTTACCACACACACACACACACACACACACACGTTGTTACGATTCATTAACTATTTGGAAATCTTTCAATGAATGAACGATTCTTTGTGCTTCTATTTTTTCTTTTCTAATGAATTGATCCTGAGCAATAGATCTCCGGTACTATAAGGAACCCCTTTGTCCTTTCCCTCTCTGTCGGTAGGAGGAAGCGTTGAATGCAGACGAGGACCAGGATATTGACAAGGATGTCGACTGAGAGACGGGTTACTTTGTTGGTTTGAGGGTGACAACTTTTATACCACTACCAAGTGGCAATGCCAAGATAGCAAGGAACACATCCCAGTATGCAAGACTTTTTAAGTTAATTTCTCAGGGAAAGAGAAATGAGAAATATTCCAATGGGATTGTTCTAATTTTGCACAAAAAAATGGAAACCTCTTGTATTCAGTCTTTCTAGTGTCATGATACAAAAAAAGAAGCTGCTTGTTGTCCTTGACACTGGGGTAATCTAATATGGTTATCTTACCATATTATCTTATAGTGAGATAATAATATTATTTGGTTGTGAAGTGGCCAAAATCCTGTGACCACTGTGCCAAAAAGATAAACTTTACATTAGTTATCGTTATTTAACCATGTATTTTTGAATCTTTATGTGAAGTGAGAGTGCTGGAATGAATAGCTTCTCTATTCTGAATGATAACTTACCAGTGGTCACTCCAAACCAATAGCTTTGGGAATTATCAATGTACATTTTTTGAGTATTGAAACCGATTTACCCATAGCAACGACTCTTGGTAATTATCAACGGTTTACCATATATAGGAATAAATCTGATTTTCGTCTCCCGGTTATTCTTTTTTGATTGGCTGTGTATAACATTGAAATAGCTGTTCAACTCTGAAATGATTGTGCCTCATCAAAATCCCCTGCTGAAAGAGTCATCGCTCGTGCAAATTAGTTTTCCTCTGTAAAGTATGAACAATAAAACCAAACGGGGAACAAGTTGTAACTCCACCCCTCCAGCTTGTGTTGTCCGGCGCAGGCTCTGTGCTTTCTCCCCCCCAGGTGTTCTGCTAGAACACAACACGACTGCAGGTTCCGAGATTAGTATCTTGATGGCTGTGATACTTTCTTTGAAGACTGTAGGGCCAACTGTTGACCGTTTTTTGCTTGATTATTAGAGACACTGCCACATGGTTACCAAGCTGACCTGCCTCTCAGGATTCAACAGTATATATATCGTTGTTTGTGACGAGTGCACACTTTATAATGTTTTTATTACATAATGTTGTCATATAATATTCTTATAATACAATTATTATTTTCATCCGGGCCCGTGTATATCTTTTGTCCTGTCCCCTGCGGTCTCATCGCCTGACTGCAGAATGTTGGGCAGGTGGTGTACTAAGCATGTCGAAAGAAAACATCTAAACCAGAGAAAGACAAGAAAACCACAAATAAATGCTGGGTTGAACACACAGATTAAGTCATTTAAGGTGATAGAAGGAAATGGTGATTCCAGAAATGTACTGCGAGAAACTGCTTAAATTGCATTGTTTTCAATTTAATAAATGACTTTTCTTTAGCTATGGGTCCAAATTTGTTTCTTTGTGAACATATTAATTTACTGTATGTGGTGTTTATATATAGAAGGTCAACCTTTGATGATGGACTTCCTGTCGACTTGCAACTGAAGATTCCTGTTCCATGCTGAGCAAAATAAAGATTCTGTGTAAAAAAGACAAGACTGTTATTTCACCAAAATTTGCTACATCCACGAATGAATCAAATTTAGTTGTAAAGACACTGATTGGGCAAATGTATCTACTGACGATTCATATACGACTCCAGCAGCAACATGCCTATAGAAAGAAACTCATGAATGAAAGTAGGCCAACTGCCTACGTCTTGTAAAATCAATTTGATGATTATAGAGAGATGACTTATTTCAGGGCTGGGATTCCAGCCACACATATTGCACATACACAAAGCAGTTGATATATTGGTAACACAAAAAATGAGGTAATGAGAAGCGAGGCTGCAGCCAGTACAGACACCATGAATAAAGTAAACAAAAAAACACATAAATCATTTTGACTAAATGGGTAAGTTGATATCATTTTCTTGTTGGGGGTAAACAAGTTACTATCAGAGTCTTGTTTCCATTTTGTTATTCACTCCAACTACCTGGTTTCGTATTTATTTGGGTCACTTGGAGCATGGGCGTTTAGACACTGTTACGATTAGGGTTAGTTCTAGTGTGCTCATGGTAAGGGTCTGTACTGACATCACACAGAGGGGGCGGTGTTGAGGTACTAATTAGCGGTAATTGGCGCAATTGGCAACAGCTGAGTGGGCAGGTGAGTCTCAGGAAGTGAGACTGTGGGCTGAGCGTTTCTGGAGGTGAGACTCTGATATAGGACCTAACCCGAAGGGACAACCGTTTTGCTGACAGGACTCTTCAATGAGGGACCTTTTTGGTTGTTAATACAGGGAAATTGAACGACGGGAATCAAAGCGTGGGCTGGTCACCTGGAGACGAGGTGCCGCTGCGGAGTTTCACTGAGAGAGAGCTGTTGGCCTACGGTGGCTGTGGACCTATGGTGAGTACCTCTTACCTAACCCCCATAGGTAAGATTGCACTCACCCAGGGAAAGATTAGGAACATACTTCAAGTTTGTCGCGAAACGTAGGAACAGACTTTAGGTTGCAGGCTGTCTACCCAGATAATAACGAGTGCTGTAGGTCTAGCGCGTAACTGACACTAAAGGCCGCCTCCCTATGGCTCTCTGTCCTCACCCGGGGAGCGAATCTTTTTTTGTAGGATGGTAGGGCTAAGTACCTCCTTTTTCGCCTCTGATTGGTTAGAAGGGCTCTACTTTAAATCGTGTTTTGATTAGTCGTAGCTGTTTTGGGGAGGTTAGGTTTAGGTTAGAAGGGCTCGCCTCCGATGGTTAGGGTTATGTTTAGGGTTAACCCTGACCAATTGGATGAGAGCCCTTCTAACCAATCAAAGGGGAATCAGAGTTGAAAAAGGTGGTAGGCCTACTTATCCCTATACCATCCTACGAAAAAAGATTTGCAACCGGAGAAGAACTAAAAGGCCAGGGGACCTGAGTGTAAGTATTCGGGCGTTGATCCCTATAGTGTTTTGAACACCAAAGAGGATTTTAAGAACGATTCTACAGCTGACGGGCAACCAATGAAGGGAGTTTAGGGCAGGTGAGATGTGGGCCCTCCCTCTGGGCTTTGTCAGTACACCAAGACCAGAAGACCTTGGTCAGTTATGGATCGCATATGAGTAATGTCCTAAAACATCCTTTAGCCTACTGTCATTTTAAATGGCACTCACCTTGAGATGTTCCCCGCTTGGGCATTAATCTCATCGTTGTTTTCTTCAGCCAGTCTTCATACAAGAAAAAAATATAAAGATTACAGATTGAATATGCATGCTGCATTAAATTTGAATGTTTCCTTTATTGTAATTTTATTTTCTTCTCAACTTGCTGTCCAGCCACACATGTTTGGACAATAATGTATTGTAGATACACAAACCAGTTAATATAATGCTAACACATGGATTTGGTTTCAAATTACATAAACATGTATATTTGAATTAAGATTACTTGGAGGGTTTAAATCTCTCGAAAATATACATACGAGTAATGTAGGTATAAAGTATAATTTAGCAGATGGTCATTAAAAAATGAACTCGCCCTGTGTTGTTTCTGTCAGCTAGGAGACTATTCTCATCGCCGTCTAGAAAAATATCGTCATCTCTTTATATAGGAAAGAAAGAAAATACAGATTGCATTGTGTATGAATCTTGCAATACATGTGAATCTTTATTGTCTAAAAACCTACCTTGTGCATTTGTTGTCCATGAGGGTGCTATTGTCAACATAGTCTAAAGTGTTTGTATTAAGATTACTGAAGGGTTTAAATCTCTAGAAAAAATAATAATGTAGGTATAAAACATGATTTAGCCAACTGTCATTTTAAATTGAACTCACCCTGTGTAGTTTCTGTCTGCTAGGGTACTATTCCCACCGTATAGGTATTCATACGGTCTTCATAAAGGAAAGAAAATCATTACAGATTGCACTGTATGAATCTTGCAATACATGTGAACCTTTATTGTCTAAAAACCTACCTTGTGCATTTGTTGTCCATGAGGGTGCTATTTTCAACATAGTCTAACGTGTTTGAGTTAAGTTTACTGCAGGGTTTAAATCTCTAGAAAATGTACATATGAGTAATGTAGGTATAAAACATTGAGTCTACTCATTTAAATTGAACTCACCCTGTTTTGTTGTCTGCTAGGGTACTATTCTCATCGTATCGGTCTTCATACAGCCTTCATATAGGAAAGAAAATGATTACCGATTGCACTGTGTATGGATCTTGCATGTGAACCCTTTATTGTCTAAAAACTCACCCTGTGGATATGCTGTCCAGGAGGGGGCTTTTGTCAACATATTGGTCCTCAGACATTCTTCATATAGGATAAAGAATATGCATTGCATCTGAATCTGGCATCACATATGAGTGTACTCGATATTGTTATTTGTTTAGTGTTTTCCCCTCAAAACTCACCCTGTGGAGTTGCTGTTCAATAGGGTGGTGTTCTCATCGTATCGGTCTTCATACAGTCTTCATATAGGAAAATAAATGACAGATTGAATTGTGTATAAGTCTTGCAATACACCCTTTATTGTCTAAAAACACTTCTGTCCATGAGGGTGCTGTTGACAACATATTGGTCCTCTGACATTCGTCATATTATACATTGCATCTGAATCTAGCATCACATATTAATATATTGTAATTTGTTTCGTTATTTCCTCTTAAAACTCACCCTGTGGAGTTGCTGTCAATTGGAATAGGCCTATCGTCTTCAGGCTGAACCCCTTCTCTACAGAAGCAATGTTTAAACAGTTCACCAATGTTGCGTGCTGAACTCTGAACAATGCAGAAGGATATCAAAGGGGATGAATCTCTTACCTGTTGACATCTAACGAAGGTACAGGACTTCCAAAGACACAGCCCAGCAGTAGCACAACCACAGACCACGCAGGATCCATGCTGCTGGAACATGAAGGTCTGTTCTTTCACCTTGAAAAACAAACAATATGGCCGATTTATAGCCGATAGGTATTTCTTTAAAACCTTTAAACTCTTTTTTTTTTTTCATCCGAACAATCTTTTTGTTGGCAAAGCTAGTTTTTTGTTTTAATGGTATGATATATTATTATATTTTCAACAACCATTGTTCAAAACAGATACTTCTGTCCAAGAGAAGGAAAAGAGCGTTTAGCCTACCCAAATGCTGTTCAAATATGTACCGGGATTGCCTCAGAGAACGGGTCCAGTGTGTAAGTCGATGGGCTTGTTTACGCAACCCTGCCAGGGCCAGTGGATGTATTGATCAGCTTGTTGAACTTGATCAGGTCAACACCAACAGTAGTGGGAAGTGTAAAGTTTGGGGCATATGATAAAAGTATTGCATTTCTAATTGTTAATCTATGTAGGCCTACACACGTGATATTTTGAATAAATTTGAAATATTTTGCAACCGACCACTACCTCGTTATAGAATAGAAAGCTTTATTGTCCTTATACAAAGTACAACAAAATGCAATGAGCAGCTCCTTAAAAGTGCATAGACAGTTATCGAATATATAATATACAAAAGCAATATATAATAAAAATAAATAAAAATTTAAATACACAGTAAAGACCACAAACATCAGTGCAGATCTGAGTTCAGTATGGTGACAGCTTTGGGAAAGAAGCTGTTCCTGAGTCTATTTGTTCTGGCATATATGGACCTGAAGCGCCTGCCAGAAGGCAACAGGTTGAAGAGATGGCCGCCGGGCTGGGTGGTGTCCTTCAGGATGCCTCTGGCCCTGCTGAGACAGCGGGAGCCGTAGATGGTGCTTAAGGCAGAGGGCAGCCAATGATTTTTTGCGCAACGTTTGCCACCCTCTGCAGTCTCTTCCTGTCGGCCTCCGTGCAGCTGGAGTGCCACACTGACACAGCGCAGGTCAGCAGGCTGTCGATGGTGGAACGGTAGAAGGTCACCAGCAGCTGTGTGTTTAGATGCTCCCTCCTGAGCGCCCTCAGGAAGTGTAGCCGCTGCTGGGCCTTCTTGACCAGCGCTGAGGTGTTGACCGACCAGGATAGATCAGCAGAGATGTGGACTCGGAGGAATTTGAAGGACTGCACTCGCTCCACACCTTCACCCTAGATGTACAGGGGGGCAGGGGCGGTTCTGTTCCGTCGGAGGTCCAGGATGAGTTCCTTGGTCTAATAGATATAGATACTAGGGCTATCCTAACTCAAAGTGTATTATCTCTCTGTTTTTGTTGCTTGGGGGTGGCCCCAACGAGAGTCTGTCCGTCATCTCCCCCTGGAGCCCCAGACCTCTCAACCATGTGCATCTGTCCGGTAGTGTAGAGCCCTAATGACGCCTTGACACATCCCCCTCTCATCTTCTTTCTCGTCCTCCTCCTCTCCTTTCTCATCCTCCTCATCTCTCCTCTATGCTAGCCTCCCCACTGGCCCTATTCACTTTTTTTTTTTCCATAAACTTCATAAACAAGGCTACATATTAAACGTAGTAAATAAAAAATATATAAATATTTGCTCTAGATGGGCTGATAGTTTATTTTGCCATTATATTCAACAGATGACTTTGTAAAACAGCCAACATAAATAAGCAGGATTTTTTCAACCATGAAGTCCCTTCCCGCGGAAAAGTGCTGTACCGTACACAACAATGTAGATAGGCAATCACCTTTTCAACATCCATAACAATCATTTAAAAATCTGTGCTTGTAATGTTCCCAGTCCTACCACTAGGCGTCACTATGCACATTCAAGTGTTTATTCCATCACTATATTAGGGACTACTTTGTTAGGTTTAGGCAGAAAACACTTTCTAACAGGACTTTCTCGGTCGATATGCATCACATTATTTCCTCAGAGAAAAAGAAAGTATGCTTTTTTTTTTTTTGATTATATTGAGCTATAGATTGCAATGGTCCTGAATCTGTAGAAGTATGGAATGGAAGTTCTTAAGGGGGCTGACTTCCTTTATAACTTTCTCAGGGCCACAGACAGACTCTCTCAATCACTATCAGATACAAATCATGCAGTGTAGTGCGCGTACTTTCACCAGTGCATTACTCTCTCTTTTTTCTTTCTTTTTTTTTATCAACGACATATACTTCCGAGGTCTTTAATGCATGATCGGAATGAGAGATGAGTAGACCCAGGGTTATTTTTGTATAATTTTCAATAAACAGTAGGCCTCTATAGCTTATAACTTTTGCAGAAAGTTTTCTGCTATACCATAGGTCTACCATGTTCCGAGATATGTAGGCTACCTTGATGGCTGTGATACTTTATTATGTTTAAATTTGAAGACTGTAGGCAGGCCCGGCGCTAATAATGGTTTCAATAACAGTTCAATAGCTGTTGTCCGTTCCATTTCAAAACGTGTTTGGACAGCATGTTTTATTTCGCTTGTTTCATTAAAATGCATGAATTAATTGCCACCAGGTGACGCCCCATACGCATTTGCCGCCCTAGGCGACCGCCTACACTGTAAAACAGGACAGCTCAGTTTAGTTAAGTCCACTTACTTCCTCTCTTTAACACAAAGAGCTCTAACAAGTTTTGGATTTTGAACTCATCTGCGTGAGTTTTAAAAAGTAGAACTTACTGTTATTAATTGTGTTGACTATTTGAAAATGTTATCAGATAAGTGTGTGTTGATTGAACTTGGGTTTCAAAGTTATCAGATGGGGGGGCGCGGCGTGGGGGAAAAGGCGGGAGTGGGCCAATGAGAGCTGCAAAATTAATATTTGGACTTTTGAGTTTAATTGTCTTCTTTAATTCATGGCAAGGCTGAAGCATGAACAGAATAATTTAAACACCGCAGATAAGTCATATATCATATCGAAATACAGACACTTTGTAGTAAATGATCAAGGACTACTTCGACACGCGGGAAGAGACTATGCCTGACAACGGCCTAGAACCGAGGCGGAGTAACACGACGCGGGGACCGAAGTTACGAGTGGCGAACGTGTCGAAGTAGATTTCTTTACACGAGGCTGAGGAACAGCAGGTGAGTTTAGCCTCGTATCTATCTCTAATTAAGTCTTTTAACATTAACCTCATGTGTAGTAACGTAATAACGTTAAATGTGTAGGTTGTGCTTTTTTAATAGCCTGGAAAATGTGACTGCAACATTAGTTTTTATTCGAGCCCGACATGAGTTGGCTAGTTTGCTAGTTAGCCACCTAACGGTTGAGGCTGCGTGTTAGGGCTGCTGTCACTTCGTGCTCGTGCTTTGCTCACTTTGTATTTTATATTGACTAGTTACTCCAATTCATTTAGTAAAGTTGTTTTAACATGGATATTATGCCGATAATTAATAATGAGCAGCATGCGCTGTTTTTTTCCGCGGTCCCCTGTTACCGGTATGTTTTACACAGACAGATGGAGCTTGTGTGACGGGAAGCATGGCTACCGTCACGGTAGCGATACGCTACCCAGGACATTATTAAGAGACTGAAGCTGTGTTCGAAATCGTTCCCTATCATGGATGTAGTGCACTAAATAGGGTGCACGCCATTTTCTAGGGTGTTCGAATTCTCAGTGGTCCACTATATAGGGCACTATATAGTGGACTTAAAATAGGGTACATACGATGTTCCCTACAAGTTACTCCCGTATACCACAATGCAATGCGGTTGTATTTTTCCAGGGGAGAAGAAGAAGCCGAATAACCGCGAAAACGAATACATTTAATGATGGAGTCTCCGGCTTTCGTTTAGAAATGTCAACAATTTATTTGGGATATAACATAGAATATTTAACATTCAAAAATTAATTAAACAAGGAAATGTAACATTCAACATCAATACAACCTCCAGCTTTCGTCGTGAGTGCCCAGTTTGTTTACTTGATGTGGGCGCATCTGTCTGCGTCACACAAATACCCGGCGCATTTACTGACGCAAATTACGTTTAGAAATGTTCAGCGTAGTGTCCGAATTCTTGTTCCTTATTCCCTATATAGTGCACTATATCATGTACACTATATAGGGAATAGGGAACGAGTGTATAGGGAACGATTTCGAACACAGCTTGAGTGTAAATGTTGCCTGTGTGTTTGTCTGTGTTCCGTTATCTTCATACTGTTTTCAAATCGTTATCTTCATACTGTTTTCAAATCGTTTATCAACCACGACGCGCTACGCCAGTTTATTATAATCTTGCAAGTACCATCATTACAACTTTCTGTTTAATACCATTTACCATTAACGTCACCTGTTCTTTTGTAATAACCACTCAAACAAGTATGTCGTTGTTAAATTCCATGTCCGTTTATTTAGTTTAGTTACATGTTAACACAGCGTAAATGTTCGTCTCGTCTTGTGTTTGTATTAGCGGTTGCGTGCCGCGTCAACGCGGTTTAAATTCACGTCACGACTGAGTGTTTACCACCTAGTTCAAGTCGCTCGAACACATCTACCCATGACAACTTGCAATTTGATGAATTAACTGAAAATGAACGTCATTTATAGATAAAAAATATATTGTTTTAACTAACGTTAAGTGTCTGAGAACAGTTGAATTATTACTTTGGTTGACAGAGGATTAGGCTGATGACAGAGGAGAGGATATGTGATGGCACAGGGCTGTTTACCAGTTTAAACCATTGAGTTGAACAGATTGTAAAATATATTTATTTTAATGTTTAGTCAGAGAGGTAGGAAAGGAAGGATAGGATATATTAAATGCTTAACTAATCATTATCAACAGGTTGGAGGTTTTAGAGCCTACTCATGTTGGCACTACTGATGAATTGAATAATAATATTGATTTGTGTTTCTGTTTTATTCAGTTTATAATGTACGGTAATATTCAACATCACAATTTACAGTCTTCAAAATTAGCAGCAACACTACTTATAACAAACCCAAACTGAATATTTTAAACACCATAAAGGTTTTAATTCTTGCAGGGTTGTTGAATCATACTGCATAAGTGTTAGCTAAACGTAATCCAATAAACTAAATGTAATTCAAAATAACATAGAATATTGGTTTTGGTTGTTGTTTTTTTGTAGTTAATAGATAACTGTTCTTAACCACTAGTTGTCTAAATAAATGTTATGTTAATTTAATTATACATTTTTCTGTTCACAGAATTCAAGCACTTCCAGTTCATGTGGAAATGTAAGTTTTGCACCTTTTCCTCCAGTGGCCAAGGAAAAATAATACAGCATTATAAAGAGCATCATGGACATCACCGGAGGTGTTCAGGCCTTGTCGCATTTATCAAGACTGTTTGAACACATTTCAAACCCAAACTGAACTTAAAAACCACTTGAAAGAACATTCAAAAGGTCATAAAATTGTGACCAAGTTATGCTGTGATTTGTGTACATTCTCAGAGCCTAGTAACATTATCAAATATTGTGCCCATCTGAAGACTCATTTGAGGAACAGGGAAACAGTTAAATGTCCGTTTGCAGGTTGCTCTTTCAAGTCCAATGTACTGTCAACATTTACTTCTCATAGAAGTCGCTATCATAGGTTGTCCACCATAAACAGTTTAAGACCAGAGCTTTTTGTACACCATGCACTTACAAATGCAGTGCTAGAAGAGGATTCTGTTTCTGGGACTGAGGCATCAACTTCATATGATTCAGTACCCGAGGGTGTACCTCCTCTTGAAAATGGAGAGTCAATTAAACGTCAGTTGGCATCTTTATTTATCCGTATGCAAACAATTCTGCATGTTTCAAATTCTGCAGTACAGGAAGTAATTGATGAGTTATTTGACATTGGAGACTTTGCCTATAAAAATATTAAAACAATTATAGAGAAAGTTTTGGAGGAAAATAACTGTGCAGCTGATGCCTCTGTTGTAACATCATTGTCTGATGAAATACAATCGTTGAACCCACTCAAATTTCTTTCAAGAGCAGGGCCTTTGGGCACAGAACGTAAAAGGCAGTCATTTTACAGAAAGATTTTTACAGTGATTGAACCGGTTGAATATGTGCTAAATCCACAAGAAAAAAATCATTCATTTGTTTATGTTCCTATTTTAGATTTGTTAAGTAAGTTGTTGGAAAGAAGTGAGATTCTAGAGACATTACAGAGATCCAATGGACAGGAAGGACATTACTGCTCATTTCAAGATGGTGAATACTTTAAAGAAAACAAACTTTTTGCTGAAGGATTAGGCATAGCTCTTGGCTTATACATTGATGATTTTGAAATCTGTAATCCATTGGGAACTTCAAGAAAGAAACATAAATTGTGTGGTATATATTTGGTGATAGCTAACTTACCCATAAGACTTAGATCAACATTATCATCAATTTATCTAGCTGCAGTGTGCAAAACTGTACATATAAAACAATATGGTTACAGCAAAGTTTTGGAGCCTCTGATTAGAGACCTTCAGCATTTAGAGACGACTGGTGTATTTGTGAAAAGACTTGGGTCTTGTGTCAAAGGTACTGTTTTGTATGTGTCTGCCGATAACTTAGGTGCACACTCCCTTGCTGGATACCAAGAGTCTTTCAACGTGGAGAAATTTTGCAGATTTTGTTTGGCTAACCTTAAAGATATTCAGCATCATGATGTCAGAAGTGGGGCATTTACTTTGAGAACACCAGAACTGTTTGATGAAGCCATTAATGTGCTTAACACAACTAATGCCTCGTGTGTTCATGGTTTGAAGAGAAACTGTCCTTTAAGCAGACTTGCCCACTTTCATCCTGTAAAAGGTTTTCCACCTGATTTTCTGCACGATTTATTGGAGGGAATTGTACCTGTGGAACTATGCATATGTCTTTCAGATCTTATTAAAAAGTATTTCACATTGAATGATCTTAATGATAGAACAGCGTCATTTCCTTTTCAGTTTTCTGACAAAACTAACAGGCCTCAGACAATACCAACAAACTTTTCAAAAAAAAGAACAATTGGTGGCAACGGACACGAGAACTGGGCACTTCTGAGATTTATTCCACTGTTGATTGGCCATCATATTCCAGAGAGTGAAAAGACTTGGTCTGTGATCCTTGAACTGAAAGACATTGTGGAGGTGTTATCAAGCCCCTCATTCACAACAGAAACCCTGTGCTACCTACAAGCCAAAATTTCTGACCACAGACAGTTGCTCTTAGAATTATTTCCTGGTACTAAATTACGCCCTAAACATCATTATCTTGAACATTATCCTGTTCTGATTCAGAAATTTGGACCATTAATTGAGTTCTGGACAATACGATTTGAGGCAAAACATTCTTTTTTTAAAAGAATGGTTCACAATACTGGCAATTTCAAAAATATTCTGCACACGTTGGCCACAAGACATCAACTGATGTTGTCATATTACTTGGAGATGCCAACTATTTTCAAGCCAAGCATTGAGACTGGACGAGTATCAGTTGTGTCTGTGGGCATCCTAGATGCTGCAATCAGAGAGGCTGTATGGAATAAGTTTGAAGGTCTGGACTCTGTTTCACTCACCTCCATTGCTTACTTGAATGGGACAAAATATTCTAAAGGCATGGTACTCTCAGTTGGACATACGTGTGGACTGCCAGATTTTCGGAGAGTATTGGAGATCTGTGTAGTGGATGGTTGCATATCATTCATTACTGAACTATTCACAGCGACCTTCCAAGAGCATCTCAGGTGTTACCAGCTCGCCAGAAGAGATCCTGCAACAATTGTGGTCATTGATCCGGACCGTCTGAATGACTACATTCCCCTTGCTGCATACCCTGTTGAGGAAAAGCTGCTCGTCACTCCAAGGACATTCATGTTACATTAAGGTAATATTTGATTGGGTTGGTTTGTCATACATTTAAACAAACTCTTAATCTTTGGACCACATAACGGGATATAAACTGCACTTAAAAGGTTAGACGACACTATTTGCTATATAACGATGTAGTGTAGAAATGGCTACCTGATCTCTGAATTCACCCTCCCTATCTGTTGTAATCTCTCTGCTGTTTTAACTCCATTCACAGCTTATTTTAGATTTATGTTATTTACTGTTTAATGAAGCGTTTTCTTGTTTGTTCACTGTGTTTCAGTTCTTGGTATCTCATCAATGATGCTTCTCAGAGTCATCGTCTCACCTCAGGAAATAAGACGTGTCACCCTACAGGAGGTTCCCCCATCAGTTGATGAGTTATGTGTAGTTCTGGGCAACACTCTGGGCCTCCGTGGGAAGTTCCTTTTACAGTTTGAAGATCCAGACTTTGGGAATGAGCTCTGCAATTTGACAGACATCAAGGACCTACCAACTGAACGAGCCACACTGAAAGTTCTGTTCACGTTTTCTGAACCAGTTTCTGACTCGACATTAGATACTGCAAGCCTTAGTTCCCAGAATAGTGCAAGCCCCAGTTCCCAGAATAGTGCAAGCCCCGAGCCCCCTCGTAGTGGTGATTCTTCAGAATGGCCTGATCACTTTGTTATTTCAGATTTCTCCCATGACGTTGAGTTTCAGCTGAGGGTAGCAAATGATGCCTATGCCAAGGATGGAGCTGTGATGGTCATCTCAAAGAGTGTGAAGAGTGAAATACTGGACAGACTGGCTGATAGCATAACCAGAATCACTTGCTATCCAAGTAAAGACAATTTAGAAAGCGTAGCCAAAGCTCTTGTTGCAAAGCATCCTTGTCTCAGGGAGCCGGGTTCAGGTAAAGGATGGTACTGCTGGAGATTCAGCCTGATATTCAAGATGGGCAATTACCGTCAGAGGATGATGGCAGCTGGATGCCCTGAAGTTCTTGTAAATAAAAGAAAAAGAAAGGGAAACACCAAGCCAGTCAAGAAGGCAAAAAAGGGAGAGATCAACTACTTACCAGAGCCACCTGATGGACAAAGTACTGTTAAATCAGATAAGGATCGTGAGACCATGCTTTTGGAAGTGCAGAAGAGAGAGCCAGATTTGCACCTGCTCGATGAATTGATGACTGCAACATTCTCCCAGCGAAGACAAGAGATCATTGGTGACGAGCCACTCATTTCTGCAGTCAAGGACAGGTGGCCTGCATTGTTTAGTGAGAGACAGGTAATTCTTTGCCAACTGAGTACAGCATAGAAATCCTATATTTTGTTGTTTTAGGTAGTCAAACTATGCACTATATGTTTCAATCATATTTGTGTTTTTTGTGTGTCCCTTAGAGCTCTATGCTGCTCTTATTTTTCCCTCACTCATTGCCCTTTTCTCTGCTGTTTTATTATTGGTTTCAGCTCAGTGCTGAGTTCAGTAGAATCGTCACCAAAGACCTGCTGGAGTCATTCCTGGATGGACTTGATGCCTTGGTGCCAGGTGTTCTACAAATGTACGGAGAAGCTGCTGCATCAGGCAGGAGGGTGCGCCTGAGCAGTATTCTCAGTTGCCTTCAAAAGGAGGTATGTACTTCACAGAAATCATTTCTTGTTAATGTACTAAAATTAGTATTCTGGCTTGGGTATCTTATTCACAAACTTTTGTCTTGTTCTTGTAGGACACGAACCAAAACAAAAGAGCAGCTGTCCTACTTGGTCTTCCATGCTACCTTGCAGAAGATTCCTCTGACATAATCAGGATGTGTGATGTAAGACACCGTATTTACACATTTTATATGACATTGTTTTGTTTTAACATTTTTTATTTTCATAAGTCGTAAGGGGTAATTTTTTACAAATAAAATAGTAAATGAGTGAAAAATTAATGAAATGTGCCCTTAATTTAAATTGAAAATGTAATGAAACCTAAAATGCAGTAACTTAACCAATATGTAATAAAATATACAGACTTATATTGTTTTTAAATAATGGAATGTTAACATATCACATTAGGCTACTTTTTAAAATAGCTTAGTATGTAGTATAGTATATCAGAGAAGGGTTTGCTGGGATGATAAAGTAGTGGGCTGCATCCTAGATTTATTTTTTTGGACCACATGTTATATGCTAGTTAAGAGGTGTGTCCCGGAGTTTCTGTCCATGTGCATGTAGCTGTGTGATGCATAGTCTATTATAATCATTCTTTCATTTCAAATGCAATGTATATAACATTGAATTGTTATTCATACTTAAAATCAGAATATACTACATTTTTGAGAAATGGAGCACATTCAGTTAGCCTGGATACCAGCCTGAACTCCGCCCACAAAATATTTGGTCTGGAGATTCAGTCTGGAATTGAGCTCGTTGGGAGGTATTAGGTCAGATCAAAAAGTGGTCTGACCAATCAAATTGTAAGGGCGGGCTTTATACGTTGATGGACAGATGATAAACATTAACGTAATCAACCACGTCACCAAAGAGCGCTCAGCGCTTTTACTTTTTTTCCCAAAAATGCTGACCGTGTTGACAATTTGTCCGTGTATCCTTAAATTCTTTTTACAAAACAGGCATAAATCGTTTATGTCCATCTTCTTTTTCTACTTCGAACGTGCGCTCAGTTGAGTTAGTTTGAGAATAGCTGTGCTTCGCACAACATACGTCACATACTACGTTGCTCTGATTGGTTTTAGGTCTATCCAATTGAGCGAAGAGGCATTTTCCTTCCTGGCTCCGCCCTATAATCACAGCCCAATGGTTCGGTCTCAGACTCATATTCTGACTAGAATTATGAGTATGACATCGCCAGGCTAACATTCAGTACATTTTCTCTCAGTTTAGCTCCTCCTAGTGGCCAAAATTACTGTTGGTTTGTTTTATTATTTGGGCTTAACAATGAACATTCAGAAAGGCAATGACAACACTCACTCAATTAATGTCAAAGACATTTGTAGCCTTTCTCTATTAGCCTAGCAGTGATGTTTAAGTCAGTTAAGATGTGTGTTTTTGTCTTTATGTTTTCAGGCTCATGGTGAAACCCTTGACGTGCTAATGAGCGGGATGCAAGTTGGACTGTTGATTGGACACGAAGGCCCTCTGCATGATGCATTTCCATTGGATGTTTTCAACGTGGCTCTGGTAATAGAGGAGAAGATAATCCTACATGACGTCCGAGATGTGTCCACAGGCTTTGCCATGTTACTGGGTGCAATCTACTGCCTAAACCTTGAGTACCCACGTAATATGAAGTATTCTTTTGAGTTCCTTCAGAGGGTTGTCATGAACATTAAACCGGTCCAATGTTCAGCCAGAATCCATGGACTCAGAAATAAAATGCTTAGATATCGCATGTAAACAAAGAAATGCACTTGTCAAGCAACTACTAGGAGGCAGCAGTTATCTGGGAAGCTTGCCTTGTTCTTTACACTAGCATACAGGTTTTCATCGGCTTAGTTTGTTCAGCACAAGTCAGGTATGCGTGACAGATGTGTCACTTGTGAAGTTGAAAAATCTGAAATTGTTGAAAAATCTAAAATAGTTTTGAGGTATAATGAAAACAAACTTTTGTTTCGAATTGTGGTTAAAGAATCTTTTAGACGTGGATGTTGATGTTTTGTAAAGCTCTGCGTATACCACATTTTTCCTCTACAACTTCGCCATACTTATTCTCTCATTCACAGTTTTAAAATTGTGTTCAATTAACAGTTAAATTAAGTGAAATGTAAGTAAGTATTTATAATGTACACCATTGTTTTTGTTCATATGACGATATGGACCGGTTATCTCACTTTTTGCCTCTTATGACACCTGCCCATCTGTCCCCCTTTCCTCAGCACTCTCGGTTGTCAACCTCAGTGAGGCCTGTTTTGATGCAAAGACATGTTTAAGATGTATCAATGTTCCACATTGTTCATATTCATGTCGAGATTTTATGATTATCTGTTTACTATCTCACATACGTCATTGTTCAACCCCACCTCACCTACTTTCTTTCTACGAGTCCACTCGCTGTCAGTCCACCCACCCTCTGTCTGTCTGTCTGTGCAAGTCCACCCTCTGTCTGACTGTCATGTCTGTCTGCAAGTCCACCCTCTGTACATTACAGAGACATACATTGGGTATGGCATGTTAAAACCTTTAACTTCTGTTAAAGTTTATATAAATGTATTTATAAAATAAATGTTCTTGGACAACTGCAAGAATTCAGTGTGAAGCTCTGTCATTTACCATGCAAGTTGAAACAAATTTAGAATTGTAATCCTCTTAACTTTAAATGAGGAGTCGTATAAATACGGCTAAGTTAGTTTAACTCAGAACTGTGAGTTACAATAATAATGAAATATCTGTTTGTTTTACTAGCTAAAGAATGTTATTGTATTGCTAATGTTTAAAAAAATGTTTTAACTCACAGTATCAAGTTTAAACAAGATGTGATTAAAAGTTTTCATGTATCAATGATGTATAATTATATTTTGTTTCAACTAATGGTTTCAAGTTATGATTACAAGTGATTAAAAGTTAAGTCAACTTTGACAACTTAAAAAACAACATTGTGACAACTAGAACAGTGTAGTATAATCAACCTTTTGAACTTTATTTTCAGAGTTGAAACAAAGGTAATCTTAAATTGAGTTAACTTGCAGTTTTAAGGCAGCAGGTGAACCTTCATTTGCAAGTTGAACTGACCTGAAATGTCTTACAGTGTAGTTCGCCCATGCCTAGCGCTGGCCCTGACTGTAAGGCTAACTGTTGAACATCTGTGCACACTTCACTAATTTTTCATGTTTTTATTATATAATTTTATTATAATATAATCATTTCATTTAACCCGGCCCGTATATATCTTTTGTCAAGTTGCCCACTTCCTGATCGCCCGTTCCGATGCTGTTCAGGCGGTGCACAATGGTTGTCGGCAAAATCCATTTGCTAGAAAGACAAGAAAACCACAAATAAACGCTGGGTTGAAAGACAACTTTTGGAAAGACTAGGTCTACTTTAGATTACATTCGGGCCGTTTAACACCGATTAAGCATTAGAAGCGATAGAAAGAAGAAAATGGGTTTTTAAAATGGTGATTCCAAAAATGTATCCTTGTGTCCTTGTGTTCTATGGGAACATAACAATTACACTACGTTGGCAAATTGACACACTAAAAACGACCGTACATTTTCTACATGCAATATTTAAATAGAATACAAATCTTACCCAGACGCACTTTGACGTAAACTGTGCAAAACGGAACACGACCAAACATTATTTCAACAGGGTTATAAAAAAAAATTACAGGTTGTAACTTGCAATAAATGTGAACCCTTTATTTTCTAAACATTCACCTTGTGGATTTGTTGTCCATGAGGGTACTGTCATTGTCAACATGGTTGAACGTATTTGAATTAAGATTACTGCAGGGTTTAAATCTCTAGAAATGTGTATAGCATATATATATATATATATATATATATATATATATAAGTAATGTAGCTAGAAAACATCCTTTAGCCGACTGTCATATTAAATTGAACTCACCCTGTGTAGTTTCTGTCTGCTAGGATACTATTCCCACCGTATAGGTATTCATACGGTCTTCATAAAGGAAAGAAAATGATTACAATTTGCACTGTTTGAATCTTGCAATACATGTGAACCCTTTGTCTAAAAACGTCCCCCCATACTGTCCGTGGGGGTTCCATTGACACCATATGGCCGTACTCACCCTGTGGAGTTGCTCTCCATAAGAACAGACCTATCGCCTTCAGGCAGAACGCCTCCTCTACAGAAAAAAGAGAGATGTTTAAACAGTTCAGTGTCGCTGAACTCTGAACACTGCAGAAGGATTTCAAAGGGGATGAATCTCTTACCTGTTGACATCTAACGACGGTACAGGACTTCCAAAGACACAGCCCAGCAGTAGCACAACCACAGACCACGCAGGATCCATGCTCGGCTTTAGTTTATTTGTTATGGTATATTACAGCTAAAGATAAGCGACCACCAGATCAGGATTCACCACGATGGATAAGAACAGACACTTCTGTCCATGAGAAGGAATAGAGCGTTGTTCAAATATGGACTGTCTGGGTTGCCTCAGAGAACGGGGGCTTGTTGACTCAACTCCGCCAGGACCAGTCAAAGTGAAATGCATTTGTATATCACAGTATCAGACAGTGGTTATTCAAAGTGCCTTAAATAAAAAAATATATACATATAAATAAACAAAAACAAATGTATGTTATTATTGAAGTAACAGAATAAAACAAAAAAAAAACAAGATTAATGGAAAGCAGTAGAAAATAAATGTTTTTATTTCTTAAAATAAGTTACATTAGGGGCAGATTTCATTTCAGTGGATATACTGATCAGTTGTTAACACCGACGGTAGTGGGAAGTTTAAAACGTATCTTTTTTTATTTCTTCTAGTGCTAGTAGTTCATACAGTAAATACATAGGTATATTCATGATACATATAGGTATGTTTAATACATACCTAACCTACCTAACGTAAACACATTTTAAACATTTTTATTTATATCGATTCTTGGCTGCTATTTTTTAGTTTTTCTCTAATCTGTGCAAAATGGTTAAACAACATTTTATTAAATCAAATCAGTATTGTGTTTGAATAATAATTAATTCAAATATATTGCCTTTAAATAAACCCCATGTGCTTTACCAAACAGATGAGTACCGCGATGGTGGTACCAGGTGTCCAGCTGAGGTAGCTGAGCGGAGCGCATGAGCCGGGCTGTGTGGTCAACGCTTGGAGGTAGGCAGGGGCAGTTCCGCTAAGCACCTTGTAGGCCAATAACATCGTCTTGACTACTAGCCAGTGGAGGTCATGGAAAAGGGGGTCACATGGGAGAATTTTGGTACGCAAGTACCTCAAATAGATTGGTGCACTTAAGAATGATTACTTATATTCCCCATTTGAAATAACCGTACATCTTTAGGTATGGTGGTTGACTTGAGTAATTTCCATACCAATAAAAATCATTTCAAAATCGGTGTCTGCTTGTTGTTCCCAGTCCTACCACTAGCAGTCACTGTGCACATTCACATGTTTATTCCATCAATTAATTAAGAACTACTTTGTCAGGTTTCTGGGAGGAAGGGATTTCCATTCTTGGTACATATGCATCACAATTTTTCTTCAGTTTTTGATTTCTGTTACAAATTACGGTCAATTTAGACAGGCAGAGCAACGCTCTACTCAACAACTTTAAAGAGATTTTGGTTTTCAAATTATTTGTAATATCTAAAACCTTTAACACATTCACGGTGGGTGATGGAGATCTTTATTTCTATAGGGAATATGGAAAAAGGGCAACACTTACTACACACTAACAACCTTACTAGCTAACTTTAGCTTTAACTAGCTCTGAAGCTACAGGCAACCAATTAATTTGACAATTGTCTCGTTCTCCTGACAGTAAAGTTCTCACATGATTGTAACTTTAACGGTTATACATTTCTTCCAGTTCACCATTGATTACATTCAACTGTGGTATCCAATCCATGAGGATAAATCAAAAAGTGAAGTCACACCCAAACCAAAAAAAATAAGGTTTTCCCCGCTTGTTTCAAAAATGTATGTACTTAAGACTAATAAAATGTATTAGTCTTAAGTACCCTGACACCACAGGACGAGGGTAAGTCAACTCTTTTCATATTTGGGTCTCGATATTGGCCTAAAATGGGAGAACCTGATGAGTTGTTTTTCATTTTGACCACTCTGTAGTTAATCAAGAGACAATCTACGATCTATCAAAACTTCCACGGACCGCACACAGACCACAATAGCTTTGACGTCAGTCATGGCAGGCCTATGTGGAACATAGTTTTCCTAAACACACATTTCAACACTGTTGCATTGTCTTAAAAAGCAGAACACAACGACCTCGGGTTTTCTTGTCCACTTTATGAATCGACACAAATGAACAGCAAGACATTTCGACATTGCTGATCACTAGGTCTCAGCTGAAATAACATCCAGCTGCCCTTATAAAACCTAGGCTGAAGTTAGCACATCATCATTAGGAAAACTAATAGTTTGAATTGGTTACTAATCAATAACGGTAAGCCTATTGCTCCTCAGAGACGAACGCTCAGACCAATAGACTGTATAACCCTAAATCCCTGCCACTCACATAAATTATACAACTGATAAAGAACCTGTTGTCTGATCCGAGGCAGCGGCCGCAAACTTCTCAGTTTTCTGGGCTACGTTTTAACAACGAAGTAAATAAAGAAGTGCAAGGGGGACTGATTGTGCTGCGGTTTCATTGACGGCTCCACCGTAGTCGCCAGGCTACACGCAACCATTGAATTCAGAAGAGGAAGAAGAGTGCTTCTTTGTTTGGACAGATTTAATATCCTGTACGCATGCTCTCTGCCCACTTAAGCAAAACGAAAAAACTTACCAAACAACAAGTAGGCACAGTTCTCTACATTTTTTGGTAACGTTAAATAAATAAAGTATTTGCATGTTCATCGCCAAATGGATGGTGTAGATATCCATCTGAAATTTTTATTAGGGTGGTATTCCAATTCAACCCATTTTAATACAGTGGTATAATTGGAGATTTGTTCACAACTTACATTAAAACAACAAAAGGCTTATAAAAGAACCACAGAAAGTACCCCCTGCAAAACCTTCAACTGAGCTTAAGGGAACACATACCCTAATGAAAAATCTTGTGCATTTGCCCTATATTTTTTACAAGCATTTAATTTCACCTCTGCCACTGTGATATATAATGGCTTGCACAGACACACACACACACGGAAGCACATACATGCATGACACATGACCCATGAAATTGTGTCAAAAAATGAAATATGGTGGTGCAAGACGCATAACTGTAGGCCCACTGAGTAGGCCTCGTGGTCTGTGAGGTGTGAGGTTGTGGTCGCTAAATTTATGGATGTGACTTAACAGACGTTTCAACATGAATGGAGCGCTGGGAAGCAGTAGAGTGTCAGGAGAGGGTTTGTGGTCTCCACTTTATCAGCATGTTGCACTGCCAGGAAACAGACAATCCCACACAAACACACACAGGAACGCAAATACACATGAGAACACACACACATGATAACATGCTCTATTTGTGTGATGACAATTTAAATGACAATATACAACAGAAATTGATAGTGAAGCTACCTTAAAATTAAAATGCTAATGGTTAAAAAAAGTGGGTCATTTGATGCAATAAAAAATACATCTCAAATGATTTGAAGCCATTAGCATGTCATCAATTTTGAGATTTATCTTTTTTGCATCAAATTACCCATTCATTTTTTTATTGCTCTAATCTGTGCTACCTGCACTCATTTATCACTATATCCATCAATCATTTTCCTCTACCTTACTACCATCAATCAAAAACTAAAAGGGGAACTTCAGGAAAACGTCAGTTGATATTTAAAACTGGTAACCCGAGTGATAAATATGTTGGAGAGAAAAAGTGATGTTTATTTGCAGAGGGATTTGACTCTGTCAACAAGATAGGTAGCGTTTCACAATCATTAACCTTTACGTTTTCATTTTTAAATTGTTATTCAATAACCTGTTGGTACCTTGGTATGAAATTCAGATTTCACGTTACTTGACAACAAATTCAAAGTTCCAGTCTTGAACTAGTTGAATTTCAATCTTAGTCCATCCATGCAGAAAATATTAACGAAATATATATAAAAGCTTACAGCTTTCTATTTGTAAAGCTCGGGGCAAAACCACATATCTTCTATTTAGTTTTGATGTCATGGTTGCCAATAGCTACCATTCAATCATCCATAAGGCCTGCCCAACCCTCACAGAGTTGTGATTTTAACTTACTGTAAATCAAAAGCACTTATTGTTAATGTGTGATGGACGTGTCTGTCTGCAGGTTATGCAAATCCTGTGGGAAAACACAAACACTGGATTTAGAGGGCTGTTGGCTGGGTTCCACAGATCCTGATCTCTGGTTAAGAATGCAATGGTCAGATCTGAAACCGATCCATTCTTCCAGAGAGAAAAACAAAAAGAGAAGTATAAAAGGCTATATTGTGACGTCAGCCACAACATTTTTTTTTTCGGCTCATTTTTCGGCTGCGTTAATTTCGCAGCAAGCCCCTATTGGGGCTGGTCCCCCTACTGGTCCACATATACCGTATATATACCTGGGCAGGTACCAGTCGCCGGCACTGAAGGTGTTTTACCAAACGCTGAGAGAGCCATGGTCTTGGCTGAGGGTCCACCATACAAGATGGTGAGTCCAGCTACATTTAGAATAATTGTAATTCAATAAATCAATAATTGTTACCAAAAAGTAGTTAAAAATAGTGTATTCCTAAAATGTATTCCAATTATTTCCATTCATCACACAAGTTTAAATTTAATTGAAATGTCTCCCTTTTTCGAGGAGGAAATACCTTTAGCGGTGCTGGGTAGGTTGATATTTTAGTATGTTTATGGTTGTCTTTGAATCCTAGAGTGCCTTGGACACCGACATCAACCAGCATTTCCAGGATGCAATAGATGTGATTCAGCATCACTCGGAGAGCCCTTACAGCGACCCAGGTTCGTCTCCGGCAATGAAATTACACATTCCACACACACAGCGCCCATTAGGCTGCTACTCGAGAGGCCGGACGGGCCAGAACTGAGATGTATTTTGAATTCTTTAAGTTTATGTTTCATAGATCTATATTGATTTATAGTCACATTTTTGTCTTCATTTTGCTGCCACTTCAAATGAATCCCCCCTCCCCAAGTACCCACCACTACTACTACTGCTAGCTTTCATCCATTTCGACAGCTTCTTCTCATTAAACACGAGAAAGGTTTTAACCTCATTAATACCTCGCCGGTTCATTCGGACGGCCCTTGAGCCGACCTTTATGCGCACTGTTTGATTGTTCACTCCTCATTCAGGGTACAAATACTACGAGACGCTGGGTACGCACCAGCCGCTGGGCTGTCAGATCTCCTGTTACCTGGTGACGCCCACCCACCCCGACGCCCTGAGCCCCGTGTACGACTGGACCAGCGCGCCGCTGGGCAGCCAACACATGCAGAGCAGCGGGGTAGGTGGCGTTTGAATGTTGGGGGACATAGGGACGGACGTGTTGAGTGTTTGGTCAGGGGGTGCTCCCCAAGGAGGGGTTCCCAAACCAAACACTTATTTTCATGCATCCTGGTGAATAAGTTTTCACCAATGGGTGTCTTTTCTTCAATTGTTTATGGTGAAAATTTCAAATTATAATAAAATACATTGCAGTAAGGCTCTCAGGCATTTTGTATTGCTTTCAATTATTTATTCCCCTGTGTGTGTTTTTTGGGGTGCAAAAAAGGACCCAGTGCTGAAGATCAAATGTCTATGAGCAATGTTATAGAGTTTTTTCAAAGTAAAAGTGTTTCTATCCTGTTTTATTGGGGGGAACCAATGCACATAAATGAGGGCATGTTTGTCTGCACACATGGCTTGAAACCATGTCTGGTTTTGTCTGTCTGAAAGGCAGCCTTCTAAGTGTTATTTTGTGTGTTCCTTAGCAGCAGACTTGGCCCCCGGGGGTCCCTGAAGTCTCGGTGGGTCAACCCGTAGCACTTGAGTCCTCCCAGTTTTACCCCGTCCTACCGGTTCCCAGACACGGAAAAGGTAACCCCATTTCTTCCGCACATATTCAAACCATGAAAACCAGAGGGAAAGACATATCTTTTTTTTTTTTTTTTTTTTTATTGTTTGCATCGTTAGGTGCTTAAAGCAGAGTGCCGAAAACGATTTTGATTGCCAATACTATTAATATGATAAATAATAATATCATAAATGTTATAGAATATAACAAGCACCCTAAGCTGAGGCAAGATAGGGATGTGTGTGGGTTAAGTAATAGCATCAATGGGCATTGTTCACCTAGCGGCCATCTTGGTTCCAGTTCGGTTCCAGCTAGGTGGAGACCAGCTAGGCTAGCTCGTGTTGAGAACCAACATGGCCGCCAGGTGAAGGCCCATGGCCCCATCAAACAATTCAAGTTTAGACAGACTACATGTCCGCCAGTTATGTTTCACTTGCGCATCATCGGTCGTCCACACTCTAACACCCTGCACATCATGACCCCCGCAGGTCGCAAGAAGCTGCGTCTGTACGAGTACCTGCACGAGGCGCTGAGCGACCCGGCCATGGCCGACTCCATCCAGTGGACCGACATGGCCAACGGCACCTTCCACTTCGTCTCCAAGAACAAGGAGCGGCTGGCCGAGTGCTGGGGCCAGCGCAAGGGCAACCGCAAGACCATGACCTACCAGAAGATGGCTCGCGCCCTGCGCAACTACAGCCGCAGCGGCGAGATCATCAAGGTGCGCCGCAAACTCACCTACCAGTTCAACCCGGCCATCCTCCAGAGGCTGGGCGGGATGGACCAGGGGCCCCAGCTGAGGGCCCCCGCCAACCCCTCCGGGCCGGGCGGAGCTCAGGGAGCGCCTGGGGACCCTGGGTCTTATGGGCCTGAATGGTACAGCTGGTATGGGCACTACCCTTTGCAGGAACAGTGGTTTTCGGCCACGGATCCACGACACCTTTGACGGAAAGACCAAACAAAAGATTGCCACCGTTTCGTCCATGATTGTTTTGTACAGACTAGAATTTGGTTTTGAAGCAGCAGTAGCATTTGCTTCTTTTGTTGTGTCATCGTTATTAACTAATATAACTTAATTCTAACTACTTTTGTTCAAAGTTTGTTTTAAGTGTAGCAATGCCGTTTTTTTATTATAATATTCAGTATATACAGTATGATTTTGAAATGTATAAAGTTGTGTTAGTATATTATATTTATGATATCGCTATTTCTATTTCAACGTGTTTTTCTGTAACTTTCTCAGTATTAATCCAGGGAAAAAAAACATCAGCTTTAGGCTTATTGTATTTTGCCGTATTGTTTTATACTTGTTTGACTTTTGATGATCTTTAAACAATAAACCTGTGGCATTACATCACTGCCTTTCTAATAATCCTTTCTGCAGCCACCTCACCCGGTCTTAATCTTCCTTTGTTTAAACTCTTTTGTTTTATTACTGGAAGACATTCAGGGTTTCATGCAGACCATGTTTGTTAGTTAAGGGGGTGGGGGGCACCTTTGGTAATTGCACTCTTTTACAGGTCCATTTAGGCCTGTCCGGCCGCAAGTCTGTATTGATCTATACACAGTGAATGAAGTTTAGATTATTTTATACTTATGTATAATATTTACAAGTTAAAAAATGTATAATAAAAGTTGTAAAGTGCTGTGGGATACCCTGACATTGTATTATACAAACAAACAAAAAAAATATATATATAAAAAATATGTATTTATATATATATAAAATATCCAACTAAACCTTCTCAAGCATCGACATAACGGCCACAACGGGCCCAGAATAAAGCCAGTCAGTTTGGACACTTTGGGCGTGGGTGAAGAAATACTGCAGCAGCAAACGTGCGTTTCCTCCGAAAAGGGAGCCGTGGTTCCCCAGGCATCGCAGCCCGGTGTTATCTCACCCAGAGAGGGCAGGATGTGGTCAGTGCTGGAGGACCCCACTGTTCTCTGTGGGACGGGTGGCAATTGTTGTTGTGCACCAGAGAGGGGGGAAAACGCTGGTGTGAAGACGGGAGAACAGAGGAGGAGGAGAGGAAAAACGAAAAGAAAAAAACTGTTCTCACACTTTCTTTAACCAGGGGAGGGTTAAATAAAGAGCCTGTGTACGTTTTTGTGTCAGACACTCTCAATTTTGCCACAGCACCTTGTTCCTAAGTTGGATATCACTAAAGGAGAGGCCGCCTGAACTGAAACAGCCATGGTAAAGGGATTCCTCTTGTTGGGTGGATTGCTAGGAGTCATCCAAGGAAAAGAGCACTGAGAATTAACCTTATTTATATCTCTTTTCCTAATAACAGAATTCCTTGCAGGATAACCAATCAGATCTGGAGGTGATTATGGACTTTCTAGAGGAGTACTACAGGCAGAACCGGGACAACAGATTGGAAAATCGTCAGTAGGCCTACACACTACACTAGGTCTTTGTAGATATTGTTTTTGTTTGCTTATCCTCTGGTTTTGAAAGGAAATGGTATGGGAACGACTTCAACATATTTAGCCTTGCAAAGCGTCTTTGAGATAATTAGAATTCAGTTTTCTAATATACATGTTTTCCATTCTTCCAGTGGATGATGTCTACTGGACAACTAGTGTGTCCGTGGACGACCCATCGTGTGAACATCAGCATTTCACCTGTCACGAGACCCTCGTAAGTCACTTCAATACCGTCATCCTATATTTCCATTGATATATTCACTTGATTAAATGTTTACATGTGTAACAATAGGCATATATGTCCACTTTCAGAACCCAAAGCCTGTCCTCCTACAACCAATTCTGAAACAAGAGAGCGACGTGACACCGAGCCACATCCCAGCCACCGCATCTGGCCCCTGGGTGCTTAATAGGAAGTGTGACCCTGACGATGAGCAGGGCCACCACACCGCGATAGGGCGGTCGGCCACACACACCTCGCCTGGGACAGGTGAGTTCTGCTTTTCCTCCGTCACTAGATACCGTTTAATGAGTTTTGTGCAGCCTAAGGGAAACAAAACAAAGAGAGCAAATACACGGCCTTCCCTTTACTGTAACACACAATGGACGTGTGTGGGCACGGTGTTTTACATACACACACAGATAATAACCGCACTTTTTATAACTCGCTTGCCTGGTCTTTTAGGAACGTCACGGCAAGAGATTATCTGGCCTTAGTTTAGGGGAAATTATTAACTGTATTCTTCAAAATAACCACAAACTGTTGGGAGTTGACACAAGGCAAGCGTGACATTAAAAATGAAGTAGACCTACCTGGCTTATAGTTTCCGCTGCGGATGAAATTAGTCGAACATGATCCCCATGTCATATTTCTTCCAAAGATGTAATAACAGCTCTGTTGTTCCTCCCCCCCAAAGATGTAATAACTGCTCTGTTGTTCCTCCCCCCGTCCGTCATCTGCAGGCAGGAAAACCAGGCTGTTTCATTTTTTGTTCGAGATGTTGGAGGACCCCGCCATGGCCCACTGTGTGTCCTGGGTGCCGGCGGCGGCCAACAGCACCGGCGTGTTCCGGTTCTCCTCTGGGAACAAGGACCAGGTGGCGGCGCTCTGGGGCCAGCGGAAGGGCAACAAGAGGCCCATGACGTATCAGAAGATGTCGCGAGCACTGAGAAACTACGCGCGCTCCGGGGAGATCTTCAAGGTGAAGAGGAAGCTCACCTACCAGTTCGGCCCGGACACCCTGCAGTCACTACAGCAGTGTCGCCATGGCCGACATTAGTACTCTTTTCCTGCCAACGACTTTTTTACGCGTTCTTGTTTTTTTTGTTTTTTTTCGTGAAACCTTACTTTCAATTGTGTTCTTGTATATATATATATTTTTTCTTTCTATGAAGCCTTCAAGGTCTACTTTCCTTATTCTAAACTTCTGTTTACACTGCGTTCCCACTACCAAGTTTAGAGTTGGCCTAGGCTTCTTTTTTTATTAGAAAATGTAATTAAAACGCACTTGCTGTCAGTCAGTGGCTGTCTAATACTGTAGGCCTACTTGTGATGTTTGTTGTTTGACGTGATAGAAAATATAGTAGTAAATGCAATCAAATAAAAAAGTTAATGTAAAGATTGTCTGCGCATAGTTACTTTTTTAAATTAACCTTAAAAAATACACAAATGTTTGACATCCATCCCCCATTTTTTGTAAAAACATAAATGGACACGAGTGCTTCTTTGAATCGTGAAAGTGTGTGTGTGTGTGTGTGTGTGTGTGTGTGTGTGTGTGTGTGCGTGTGCGTGCGTGTGTGTGTGTGCACATCCGCCTGCAAGGGTCAGTGTTGCCCAGCATGTAGCGTCCTCTTCTATTTTCTCCCGCCAGACCAGTGTATGACCTCATGGTGGAGTCGCCCCAGTGATGCGACCTCGTGCATAACCGCTCCATTTCCAAATGGTTTTGTGTTGGATGCTTTTTGTGGTGACCCACTTGATACCGTCCTAATCCCACTAGCATCTGACGCCGCCCGGGGCCCGCTCTGTGTGAGTTATAATTGGGATTAAAACAGACACGGGGCCCCCTCGCCTCGAATACTAAGGGAAGGACACATCCTTCAAACTGGAGCCAAAAAGTCACCTGGGTCCTTACTGAGTATGCTCAGAATACACAGTCGTCCCAAGACGAGGTATGCAGGTTAACCGTAAAGGTCATTGTTTCCACCACCAGTTCCAGATTTAGAGTATCAGGTATGCTATTATATATTTAAGCAAAGTAACGCATCGCTGACAGCATACATCTTATGTAATGAATAACAGCATTCCGGTGATGATGTGCTTGACGTATTGAGTGATGGGTTTAATTGAATGATCGAATGAACTCCATCAGTTTTGAAGATGATACCCTGCTTATTTTCATGTAATACTTATTTATTAGTCACGTTGATTTATTCACTTATTTAGTTAATTAAGCTGCTCATTCATTCATTACTTCATTCAGATTCCACAAAGGCAATTGGTTGTACATCTAATGGGAAAACCTGTACTGATTTCTATATAACAATGGACAAGAGGATAAAACAAGATAACACTTAATTAATTTTTGAACTTTGGACAAGTCTATTCATTCATTTAATAATAAGGGTTTCTCAGTGTCCAGCGTCCACTGACTTATTCTAAAACGGCAGCGATCATAAAATAAGTACTTTCCCTAGGATGTGCATCGTATCCAGAACCTATGAGCTCACCCCTGGAGCTGATACTGAGGCCGACAGCCAGGGAAACAATGGAGCTGAGCATCCACGGATGGAGTTCCACAGAGGAGGGGCCTCGGCCATCCCTCCCCTCTATATAAGACCCAGGGAGCACGGACCCGGCTCGACACGTCCCTCGTCCGTCCCTCCCCTTCTCTGTGGAGAACCACACTACTGGATGACACCCAGAGAACTCCTCATCTCCCAACACTCTGGTCCTATCCACCGGTCCTGACGCCAGCTCCACCAGCTCCCTCTCACCTGTCCCATCCCGGGTCTGAGGGGTTCTGCCCTAGCCGACCCGCCTGGGCTCTTCCACGACTCCCCCCCCCCCCCCCTCCCTCGGCTCCTGTCGGACACAACCCACACCCGCCCGCCGCGAACCGCCTGCTCTCTCATTTCGTCGTCCAGTTCCTGACACCGACGCTTCCGGATCACGCTCAGGATGCCGGAACCCACTAAAAAGGGTAGGCGAAGGGGTGGGGGTCGGAGGTTTGGAGGCGTGCTGTCTGTATGTGTGGAAGATAGACAGGCTGCAACTGATGGTCGTAGTGAATCCAGCAGCAAAGCTCTCAGAGTTAATATGAAATACGAGAATACCAGATATGCGATGAGCGATGCGTTGTATGATATTTATTGTTGGGACTCATCATATATCTTGTTGTTGTGGTTTTAGTCATCGGTTCGACACATTGCTGTACTTTCCAGTGTATTGTCCCATGAGGAATGAATGTGAGGTTGCGGCTGTCAGCTGGCTGGTTCCTGGAAAGTAATTTTGACCATTGGGTCATCTCACAGCTGTTTTCAAGGAGGACGATCCATCTGGCTTTGGGGAAAGTATTCAGTTGTGGCCTAGGCTCTGTGTGCATGCGTGTGTGTGTGTGTGGGGGGGGGTTTGTCGTTATGGACTGTACTTTTCTCTGGAATTTTTGATCCCATGAAGAGGCGAGCCTATGGAGGGTCATGATGAGGATGATACGATGAGGCACTCACAGTGTATTGTGAACTCCAAAACTGCCTCGCATGCAGATGAGAGACAGCGATGTCACTGGACCGGGGCCAGGGTTCACAGGGGCTGGTATACCAAGGGTTCCTTCCCCAGCATATACCCTTATTGGGTTCGGAGTCCATATTCAACCACAAAACGGAGCTAAACACAGCCCCCAGCCCCGCCCCCTCTCTCATCCCCCCCCCCCCCCCCCCCCCCCCCCGCCTGTCATTTGTCTGCAGCATCGCGTCCATCAACATTCCCGGTTAAAGCCCCCTTCGTCTGTCACTACCATATTCTGTTACCCCCCCGCTGCCCCTCCTATTCTTCTCCATTACCCCAACCCTGTGGGGAGTTTGTCAGGGAGGCTCATGTCCATGTAGAGGAGGTGGAACATTTTGTTCATCATTTGGACGCTGGCCCGCAGAAAGGTGGTACACAGTGATATGCACACGCACACACACACACACACACACAAACACCCATGAGCGCACACAAAACGAAACACACAAATATACATGTGTGTTTACACACACAAAATGCACACACATACACACAGACCCACCCGACACAAACAAACAACAATATTTACAATCGCCTATCTTTCCGTCCATTTACCTATCCATTGCATGTATCTATGTGTCTGAGTCAACCTTTCATCCCGACGGGATGATAGCTGTATCTGGTGTGAAGGGCAGGCATGGCATTCACTGGCACTGCAGCGCTGCCCAGGCCCATCCAGTCTATCTGAAGGGTGGGTCTCCTGCAGATCCAAACAATGGACCGGATTACGTCGGGGTATGGAAGGGATTTCCACCTCCGGCTTTCTTGGACACTATTCTCGTCCGATAATAAATCATAAGTCATATGAGACGTGCGCCGTTTTGTATTCAGGTCGCCACCGGTTACCTCAGAAAACCCTGGCGTTCATCCTCCCCGCGTTGGCTTTTGATAGCCGCTTACGGTTGATAAGCGGTCGTTGACAGTGGCTCCGGTGTTTTTACGGCCAGGACACAGAGAGAGGTATGAGGCTGGCCAAGAGAAGCTTAGCTACGGAGGTAGAGTCAGGATTTACTGCTGCCCTCATCGCTTACCTCTTGTGATTGTGTTTCATAAGAGCGGCCTGCACGATCCATCACCACCCACTGGCTCATCCAGTGCTGTAAACATGGCTGATCCCCACTGGAACAAAGAAGTTGGGAATCTGGTGGGGGGGGAGTCCACTATTTCCAGACACTTGAAACAGTGTCTGAAAATAGCCCCCCCCCCTCTCCCCTCCCCAGAAACAGATAAATGGGGGTAGAAACGTATTGTTCTTTAAATGACCCTGAACAGCTGACGAGAAGGCGGCTGTGTGTGCTTCTGTGTGTGTGTGTGTGTGTGTTTGTGTGTGTGTGTGTGTGTGTGTGTGTATGTGTGTGTGTGTGTGTGTGTGCGTGTGTGTGTGTGTGTGTGTGTGTGTATGTGTGTGTGTTGAGACGCCAAGCCAACCTGTGAGCTTTATAAAGTCGGAGAGAAGATGAGTAGCTGAGTCACTCAGTCATCTCTGGGGATGGTGGAGGGGGGTCGGACGGACGGGGGGACGGCTTACACTGAGCACTTAATACCAAGCACTTCTTTCCTTCATCTTCTTGGCTGCAGATAACTTAGATAACCTATATACACACACACACGCACACACACACACACACACACACACGCACACACATACCACTCAAAGTCAAACATTGTCCCATAGTTGCAGGCACACACAGACATAAACTCAATAAGACATAATCTTACAAATGCACATATGCATTCACATTAAACACATGCACAAACAGACACATTTATGCACACACACACACACACACACACACACACACACACACACACACACACATCCACACAACCAGACATCTTCTTCCTTTCTTTATACGGCGCCCTGGTGAAACACAGGACACGTGCACACAAACGACGGCCGCACTCTCCGAACGTTTGTGGTCTCTTCCTGTCCGCACGTCAAGATATTAACCAGCGCTGCATTCCCTCACCAGCATCTCAACCCCTGACAACTTCTTGTTACCCTGTGACACCGGCTCCTTACATCACAGTGTAGTAAACACCCAGGAAGGGATGCCTCCTGTCACCGCTAATTGGCCCCCATTGCCCCCGACCACTGCCCCAGTACCTCCGCCCGCCCTCGGCCCCCTTCCAGGGTGTCATCACGCGGCGTTGTGTCGTTCCTCAAGCTGCAGGATGTACAGAGGTGTGGGTATGGAGGGAGCGATCGATGACGTCCACGTGGAAGAGGGGGATGGAGGGGATGTGTGTGTGTGTGTGGGAGGGGGGTCATGTTTATAAAGGAGTGGGTCTAAATCGGGACGATGAGGCCGCCACCGCCTGGTGCTTTGGCTCACCCTGGGGCCGGCGGTGGGAGCCCCTCTGTCCACACGCCTGTGGGGGCCAACAGCTGAGCATACCTGCGGGGCTGCTAGGAGCCAACGGGAGCCCGTCGAGGTAAAACAATACCCGGTGTGTCTCTACGTGGGCCGAGACGCCTCCCGCCGCCACGGCTCACAATTGGCCGAGGGCTTGATGCGACCCCACAGGATTCTGGGACCGCCGCCAACTGCTGGTTGTTTAGTGCGGTTTTTACGTGCGCGCCCTTTTCTAATCGGCCCAGCGATGCCCAGCAGGAGTGATGCCACATCACGGGGGGGGGGGGGGGGGGGGGATCGCAGAGAGAGACTTCAGGGCCCGTCGTGGGCCTGTCATACCTTATCGGGGGCTGTGTCAGTCAGTCTGTGACGGCTTCCTTCCGGCATTCATAGGATTCACGGGCCTCGGTTAAGAGAATTTCACAGGGAGATTTACTACGATGACACAGGTGCCCTGCACAAGGGCCGGGGCAGTGAAGTCCTCGGCTCGCTCTTTAAGTCTTCGAGACCGTGGGGGGGATCCTCAGCAATGTCCATCCTCCTCCCCAAGGAGGGGTTGGAGCTGCAGCTGCTTGAGTGTGCTGGCGAGTCCACTCCGTGAAGCAGCTCTCATCTACTTTAGGGTCTAACCTCTCCCCAGTGTTGTCACTCCTAAATCTGTTCCTTTAATCCTCGAGCACCCCTACCTTATCACCTCCTCCACCCCCTGATCGCTCCTTCTCCACCACCACCCCCACCCCCGCCTTCCAGCGAGCTGACGACAGATCGATACATGGCCGACTGGCGGTCAGATTTGATCAAGGCCAAGGGAATTGGCGAGATGGATGGACTCCAGTTACAAACTACATGTTGATGACAGCGGACAGCGTGCACTTACTTTTATCTCCTGAGGGCTAACATTAGACTCATGCCAGGTTTGCTTGTTAGCGACTGCACAGTTCAGAGTTCATCAAGAACATGATGAGTCAGAGCTTAGTCCATCCTCATCAGCATCTCTATGTTCCTAAAGCCAGCCAAGATGACTAGCAGATGGCAACATAGACTGCACCATAGCATTATCCGGTTACAGGACAGTCACTTTGATGGTTTTTAGACCAAGGAATTCCCTGGTTTAAAATATTAAATTGATTTTGTTTTCTTTTGCTCTTTTAGATGGCCAATCCAATGGGCAGCCAGAAGGTGAGTGAACAGTGATGGAATTCTTCCAAATATGAAATAAGAGACAGGGTTTTTCCACAAACAGCTCTATAGAGGCAACAGATAAGACATGAACACATAAGAAATGGAGGCAAATATGCCTGCACAGTCCAACCCAAATCAACATCCTATTAAGTATACACGTGCAAGGGTACACACACTCCAGGGTCCCGAGCTACATAGAGGGGGTGTAGAGTGATGTTGAGGGCGCAGAGAGACGGTGAAGAGAGAGAGTTAGGGTGCAGAGAGACAAGTGGAGTACAGAATGAGTGGGGCTGCAGAGACAGAAGAGGGCTACAGAGAGGGTCAAGAGACACAGAGAGGTAGGGGAACAGAGAGAGAGTGAAGGTGCTTACACACTGCCCCAAAAAACACCAACACTGTAGAATGATTCAAAATTTTCTGCAGCAGGAAACTGTGTACAACCACCAATGGGCCTCACATAATGGCCCCATGTAGGAGTTTACTGGTGTCGTTGGGGCAATGTGCAAGCACCTTTAGGGTACAGATAGAGGGTCAGGGCACAGAGATAGGTAGGGGTATAGAGAGAGGGTTAGGGCACAGAGATGGGTACGGGTATAGAGAGAGGGCCATAGGGAAGAGGATTCAAAGCCACCTCCAGCATTCCTCCGTCAGGCCAGCTGATCCGTCCTCTGTTGATTCAGCTGACATGCTCATGCTCTGACATGACATGTGACCAAGGCGCTGGCATGTGATTGGCTGTCTGCCTAGGATAGGATAGGATTGACCTTGGAGTGGCAGCATCTTACGGGAGGGAGAGACAGAGAGAGGAAGAGAGAGAGAGAGAGAGAGAGAGAGAAGGGGACAGGGGGAGAGAGAGAGTCGTTGAGATAAGAGGAATAGATAGAGAGTCAACGCTTATCCAGGTGGACCTTCGCTTACTTTTGTTGCATGCAAAAATAATGTTTATTTTAATGCAGCAAAAAATATATATATATATTTCATTGAGAGTGCTCTTTAACATATCCCATAATAGTCAACCAGACAACCCTGTTGTGTACAATTTAATTAAAAACGCATGATTGATTTTTTTGGAACAATTTACAGATAATTGACGACTTATTTTTAACCCATTTTGTTTATTAATGTGATATGAAATGCTCATCAAAAAAAGGGTTATGTTTTTTGTGAATTTCTCAATTCTTTGAGAAAATTGCTCTCCATTACGTACTATACAAGGTACTTTGGAGGGAGAGCTGTCAAAGTAGGATATTGTGTGTGTGTGTGTGTGTGTGTGTGTGTG
This sequence comes from Pollachius pollachius, assembly GCF_949987615.1. Taxonomy (NCBI): domain Eukaryota; kingdom Metazoa; phylum Chordata; class Actinopteri; order Gadiformes; family Gadidae; genus Pollachius; species Pollachius pollachius. Next base: position 12,281,305 of record NC_136951.1, read on the forward strand.
TGTGTGTGTGTGTGTGTGTGTGTGTGTGTGTACACATTCAGGTGTGTGAGATGTTAGGTTAATGTGCGTGTATACATAAAGCGGGTGTGTATGTGTGTGTGTGTGCGTGCGTTTGTGTGTGTGCGTGCGTGTGTGTATGTGGGTGCATACATGCTGAAGCTCCACCACAAAGTGGTGTTCCATCCTGCGCTCTATATTTATACATCTGTCACATGCTCAGAGTGCGTTGTCGCAGAGAGTAACGGTGCACTACCCTTACCTGAGATAATCCTGGAGATCTCACCTCCACCAGGTGGGTAACCCCTCCTCCCCCCACCACCCCATACCTCCCCCCCCCCCCCCCTTCACCAGAGGCCCCCCTGTGCACATTGCGTGTGTGTGTGTGTGTGTGTGTGTGTTTGTGTGTGTGTCGTCACTTTCCTTGGCAAAGATAACTCGCACTCTCTCAAAAGTCCCCCTGTGGACGTGTTTTGGATCTAGCCGTCGCGTTGTTAAGACGTTTCCCACGCAGCTAAAGCCAGCTTTCGATGGATAGCTGTGATTCCCGATTCCTTTTGTGCTTGCAGTGCTGTAGCTGTCTCCCCACCCCTTAGCTTGGGCTGTTTTTCTGGTGTCCGTTTGAGGTGCTAGTTTGTTTCTTGGACCGCAATGCTATCAAGCACCAAGATCGGGAAAGATGGATTTTACCATCTCTCTTCGATGATCTGCATATGTTAAACGTTTTGGGATTTAAAGTTAACTGCTGCGAAATTCATCCACTGTCCAATATATACCTTAGCAATGCAGATACATCATAACATGAGTTTGTAAAACCCAGTTCCCTTGATCAGTCCACTTTATAGATATGCTATGACCAGATAATATTAGAAATTTTAAGCCTACTATCTTTTGGCTTTATATATATCTTTTCTTTATTTAAGATTGATTTGGCTATGACAGAACACATCACTCAATATTTTAGCGCACAGTTAAATATTAATGATGGCCGAGGGGTTAATAAACATCTGTAATCCCCAGGTAGGTCAACAACATAACAATTATAACAGTCCTAAAAACAAAACAAAACATTACCCCGAAAAAAATGTAATCAAACGTTGTACCCAATACCTAATAGTCTGCTCGGGGATCCATTGCGTTATTTAAACTCCTGCACATCACCAGAGAGACACTCCGACGTTCCACCTATCTGGTCATAAGCACATCTATCCCCACCGTACATGAGCCAGCTGTGTCCTGCGGGGCTGCCATGCTTGCTGCCGTATGTCTGCCGTACAGAGCCACTAGCAGACGGGGAGCAGCCAGAGGCCAGGGAGTGTGAGCCGGTTCAGGCTGTGGGGGCCCAGGAGCCGGGCCCCGTAGAGGAGGGCTCGGCCGTGCCACAGTGTGCCGCCGTGGTCAGGGTTAACCCACAGGCTGAGTCTGGTAACCTGGAGGATGTGGAGGCGGAATCGTGGTCTCCCCTAGCCATCGGTAAGTCTCGTCTGCTAACAGACAGAGGTCGATAGCTTCCCTAGCCACCTAGTTAGACTCCTACCTAGTTATCTACCTACCTACCCAGTACCTTCCTCCTTTATACCAAGCAACCTACCTGGTCAATACCTAACTTCCTACCCACCTCCCTACCTACTTACCTAGTTACCAACTCAGTACCTACCTACCTACCTACCTACCTACCTACCTACCTACCTAGCTACCTAGCTACCTAGGACCTAGTTACTTACTACTACCCACCTATATGAAGCATGCTACAGGATACACTAAGCGTTATCGTTGGTGAAACAATGAAGAGGAAAGCCGGCTGAGAGGTGAGTCGACAATCTTCAGACGGATAGGTGGAAAGACGGACGGACAGATCGACAGATGGAAACAGACAGACAAATGACTACAGACGGACAGACAGATGGACGGATAGACAGACAGACAACACAGCCAGACTGAGGCAGTCAGACAGACAGAAGTACAGACCTGGAGAAACACAGAGCCACACAGACAGAAAGACAGATACACACAGATAGCCTGGGAGACAGACCAATACACACAGACACACAAGCAAACATATATGGACACACACACTTCTTTCTACCTTTGTTTCTTTCCATATTGGACTTGACTTGAGCACTGGGCAGTACCTTCAGATGGACATACTGCAGACCAGCATCTGGTATCTCTATGGCTCGGTCACTGTGCATTCGCTGGGAGTTCAACAGTTTGTCACGGCTGCTGCTTCAAAAGCTCCGTCTGCATGTCCTCTCTAAACGGCAGCCAGAGAGAGAGGAGTGCACGTGTGGCCCCAGCCATTGTTCAGCTCTGCACTCCAAGGCCGTATGGCTCACACATGCACACATGTACTTCCTGTACATATAAGGGGATGGTCGAAAAAGAGGCAAAACTCATCTGCATTCTGTCATTAGAGTACCATTTAGGCATCATCGTCGCTCTGTGAGTGTTTTCTGTTTGAAGAAACAAAAAACCTCATGCAGAGCCCCTTTCCAGCTGTAAAAGAATACATGTTTATTGGGGGAGGTTTTCAGGGCTTGATCGAAAGTTTGCAAGTGATCATTCAAAGGTAAATTGTAATGAAAAACAACAGTTTGGACTAATGAGGTAAATAGAGTGATCACAGAGTAACTGGGAAGTACTGTATATGGGTTGAGCTGATATGACATTTGGGTGCTTTTGTAGGTAGTTTTGCACCAGGGTGGCTACAGGGGGACTGTCCATCCCAGGATTCTCCGTAAAGGGGGCATTCTTTTTATGATGCATGTAAAAACAAGAAGGCGGGACCCAAAAAGGTACATGATTGACAGAGTGTAGATCAGGTGTCTTCTTCACACATCCTGTTGTCTTGTCGAGTGTGTCTCACATCAACAGCCTTGTTGTTGGCCTGATGCCAGTTGTCGTGTGTCTGCATTGGCCCTCCTCTGACCTGGACTTGGAGCTTTGTGATAGGTGGGTCTGTTGTGTCAATCACGCTTCTATTCCAGATAATGAGGACAATGGCGTCGGCAGTAACCCCCAGTCTCCGACGCCCCCACCAGGTTAGTAACTGCGGCGACCATTTTGTTGTAGTTCTCGCAGTCTGTTGTAGTTCTTCTGAGGTCGACTCCCAAATGAATGAGATTCTGTTCCTTTTTTTTATCAGGAAAAACAGAAATAATGAGCAATAGGGGTCAGAAAACTTAGATGGTGCTCTCAAAAGCCTTCGTTCGTAAAAGCTAATAATTTTAAAAACGTTTTTCAACTAAAAACAATAATGTGTAACAGGTTTGCAAATCCCTGTGTGAAGAAAAAAGACTTATACTGATTACAATGAGCACCTTAACTACAATCTAATCCAATATAAATGGATATAGATTGATAAAACTGGTAGATGTATATATGATGCAGGCATGTTCATATGATGAATTACATCGGATGATCGTATGGTGATTGTATCCATCATTCATATACATCTATAATGTATGTATGTATGTATGCCATTTTACAACCAAAGGGAATACAACCAATTTAAAAAGTAAAGATAAGAAAGATCAATTAATGCCACCTATATATTCAATACTATTATACATATGCACAATATGTATAATAGGAAGGCGATATTTAATACACTTAAAACATAAATCACCTAAAACATATTGACCTATACACACCTTTTAGAGTCAAAGTTCTTATTTTGTGCACAAAATAAAACTTTGTTATTTTCGCCACATCCACTGGTGTTCCCTTTTCATGGCTATATTACAACATAATACTTTAATTTAGTTTTATTTACTTACACAATACAAAATTGCACACTTCACATGATCCCATTCATTTAGTAGACGGATCCACAATGAGTAACATCGATCATCTGTGTTTTTTTTCACAGAAGACGGAAATTCAGTCAAGAAACTCTCTATTGACCTGCCTAGTAAGAGCGCTCCCTGTTAACCTTGCCACCCATTCAAACCAACCTTGTTCACCCTCCCAAAGTACTCCCTTCAAAAGCCACATTTCCTCCACTCATGTTGATGTTAAATAATAGACAGTGACCGTGTTAACATATATTGGTTATATCTCTAATTTCGAAATGTGACGGTTAGAATGTATCTTTGTACATTAACAAACTGACAATTACAGTTGGAATTCAGATCAGAACCATACAAAACATTTAGACCCATGTTGGAAAAAAAAACTGCTAAAACAAAAGTATATAACTTACTTACTAAAACTATATGTATATATATAAGTATTATATATATATGAATTTAATCATCTTCCAAGTTCTGTAGTGTTCAGCGTGTCTGTGTGTCGCTTGCTGTGTGTCTGTCTCTGCTTGTGTGTTGCTGGATTTTACAGTAATATTGCTCATATAATATGCTGTAAATTTCTCTCTGTCTTTGTTTAGATGATAGCGTCACTGTGCCAGCAATGGGGAGGAAAGACTCAGGTAACACAAATGTATAAAAGCAAGAGGTCAAGAAAGAGACTAAAATAAAGTAAATTAAGCAATTAGACGATTACGATTACACCGAAAATCATATACACTGCTTCCACTCCAGTGTAACCTGAAGCCCACCTCTAAAGCCTGTTCTATCTCTCGTTACGTAACACAACCTTTCCCATTTTCCCAACTGGTCCAATGGATCCTAATCAAACAGGATAATAGATAACAGAGACATGTCCATCGGAAAGAATGATTTCTTTAAGCACCATAGCAGAACCTTCCCTCCCCTTTGAAACGCTTACAAGATGCAGTTTCTGGAAACTCCCATCTTCTATCACAGCCACTTGAGACTTCAAGTTGGCTCCAGATTTATCAAGAAACATCATTCTACATTGTACTAATCTCAAGAGATTAGCATGTCCGACTAGGATTTAGCTAGATTAGAATGGCAGAGAATTTCAGCCCTTTTCAATGCCAAGTTAACTGTATCCTACATCTAAAATTATAAATAGTGAAGAATTGCAACACTGTGCTCAATGAGGAGTCTCACACCGGAGATGCGGACTGCAGCATCAGGAACATGGAAAAAATAGAATTCCTTCTTGCGGAGGAACCGGCACTAGCGTTGTAAGTTCTGTGTTCCATATCATGTGATCCACGCTTCTCCATGTTTGCAAAGAGATTAAAGCCCAGCTGTTATTTGTATGGACTGCGATGGTTGAACTGTGGGGGGGAAATGTGTCTGTTGACTGTACCCTGGTCATTGTCTCTATCCCCCCGGTCGGATTCCAGATAAAACCAGAGAGGTGGGTGCAAAACCATTAACAAACGAAATGCCTTCATCCCCTCTTCCTCAGCTGTAACGGAAGTCTGATGAAGCCTCTGTGTATGACTGAGTGTATTATTCCTAATCCCTGTGTATGACTGTGTGTTTTATCCCTCTCCTCTGCGAACAGTGTGGTCTCTTGGAGAGGGCCAGGGCCTAGAGGATCTGGACAAGCCCATTGACACGCCCCCACTGTCTACACTGCTCATTGAGAGGCCCCAGGGAGGCTCCGTCGACCTGGGTGAGTGACTGGCCGCCACCCTCCCCTCATGGAGAAGAGACTAGCATGAAGTCCCCCTAACAGCATATTGGTGGTTCATGGTACAGACTAGAATGAATTCCCTTTAACAGCACATTGGTGGTTCATGGTAGAGACTAGCATGAAGTCCTTCTAACAGCCTATAGGTGGTTCATGGTAGAGAACAGCATGTGGTTCCTCTAACAGCATATAGGTGGTTCATGGTAGAGAACAGCATGTGGTTCCTCTAACAGCATATAGGTGGTTCATGGTAGAAAACAGCATATGGTTCCTCTAACAGCATATAGGTGGTTCACGGTAGAGACCAGCATGTCGTTTCTCTCATGGCCTTTAGCAGGTTAGCGTAAAAGATTAGCATTTAGTTCCTTGGTTTGCGGTTTGCGGTTAGGATCTCAGTGGCGAGTTCATTTAAAGGGTAATTCCGGTGTAAAATGGATTTGGGATATGTTTTTTATGATAACGAGTTGAAACGTTCGTTTTGGAGCACAAAAAACGTATATAGACGCTTTCTTCAGTTGGCTGTTTATAGCCGATTCTATCAAAACACTATAAACTTAGAACGATGGGGGCACTGGTTAAGGTAAAAACGAAATCGCTATTTTAAACCACTTAAAAGGCTAAAAGTAGCCTGACACGTCTTTAGTAGTATAATAAGGGTCTTAACATATAAAACGAGGCATTGAGAACTTTGTAAGTGTACAGATTGTTTATTAAAAAATACATTTTATACACACAATACCATCAGTAGATCACCCGTCGACGCCATTTTGTTTTTAAGACTCGATAGGTAGATTGACGAACACAGAGATTGTGACATCCGTCAGCAACACGCAAGCTCTGTGTTCGCCAATCTACTTATCAAGTCTTAAAAACAAAATGGCGTCGACGGGTGATCTACTGACGGTGTTGTGTGTATAAAATGTCATTTTTAATAAACAATCTGTACACTTACAAAGTTCTCAATGCCTCGTTTTATATGTTAAGACCCTTATTATACTACCAAAGAAGTGTCGGGCTAATTTTAGCCTTTTAAGTGGTTTAAAATAGAGATTAAGTTTTTACCATAACAAATGCCCCCATCGTTCCAAGTTTATAGCATTTTGATAGAATCGGCTAAAAACAGCCAAATGAAGAAAGCGTCTATATACAATTTTTGTGCTCTAAAACGAACGTTTCAACTCATTATCATACAAAACATATCCAAAATCCAACGGAATTACCCTTTAACCCATTTGTACCGGCTGCTGCGCGGCGCAACATTGTATCTAGTAGATACAATGTTGCGCCGCGCAGCAGCCCGCACAAATGGGTTAAATTTGCAAGGTCCTTCTGAGCACGGGCTCAGAAGGACACACCTCGATGATCTGACTTCTACCAGGGGTTGGCCATCAGGCAGTCTGTGAAGACGAACAGAAGTTCTGTTTGTGCGTCTGTCATAAACACGCGTTTGTTTCTCCGGATATCGAAGGCGCTGACATTCACTTCATCGCCAAGGTGGAGGCCAAAGACCTTCTGCGTAAACCCACTGTGAAGTGGTTCAAAGGCAAATGGATGGACCTGGCCAGCAAGACTGGGAAGCACCTGCAGCTCAAGGAGACCTTCGACCGGCTCACCAAGGTACACGCTCTCAACGGGAACCACACACGCTCACAGTGGCCGTAGGTGTTAAGTTGGACAGTTGGACCATTATCTTCAGAAGTCAATAAATATGATTCCAGTCTACTGGTACTGTGCAGTGCGGTGAGGCATGATGATAAGACCAAAGAATGCAATGAGGTGAGGAGGAGGTTCGACTGACCTGAAATTCCTGCATTTCTTGTCTGGCATAAATAAATCATATCTTAACAGCCGATCAAAGGGGAACCATTACTCTGGCAGTTCTCTTATGTAAGAGAGAACTGCTTCATTCACACGATTGACGACAATGGTCCAGTTTTTCCGTACATTCTTCATGGAAACATAGTTGATTTGGCCGACTGCAAAAAATGTTCAACAAGCATCTGAAGCAGTACTCTCTTATATTAGAAATAGGCCAAGTTAGTCTGTTCCCGTTTAAATTCAGGGTAAATTATTCCTTTAAGTTACCCCTGGTAGAAACCGCCTTCACCAACCTCAAATGAACGAAATGATGTTTTTTGACTGAGCTGATATTTCCTGAAATTCTTGTCCGGCATAAATAATTCCTATCTTAACATGCCATAGTCCCTATTTCTGATGTTTGCTTGTCACCATCCGTCCCTCCTCCTCTCCTCCAGATTCACACCTTTGAGATGCACATCATCAAGGCCAAGGAGAACTACGGAGGGAACTACAGGTGTGAGGTCAACTACAAGGACAAGTTTGACAGCTGCTCCTTCGACCTGGAAGTAAAAGGTTGGTCATCCTTGACCCTGTGATTGTTTTGTCTAATATGTAGAGTTTAAAGTGGTGGTAGTTACGATTTCAGAGTTTTAAAGGGAAAGAGCAAAAGAGATCATACTTTTTAAAATAAACCACACTAAAAAACACTCCCTCTATGCTCCATCCCCACCTCTGTGTTGCATTCAAGCACCTGTGATTGACAGGCAAGATGGAGTCTATGAAATGCACAATGCACACTGTATTTTCTATGATTGTTTAACAGAACCCGAAGCAGGCTCACAGAGTATTGACATTCGTTCGGCTTTCAAGAGAAGGTAACGAGAGCAGAACCATACAGTTCCAACACAAGGCAGATGATTGTATGTATACACTGTATCCTTAGTCTTTATCTGAGTTCCATTCAGCTGGTAGACTGGGATGGCAGCATTCAGATAATGATGTCTGACCGTTTCCTAATACTACTGGATGTCCATTGAACTGTACAGATGAATGAAGAACACCCCTTTCCAAAAGGGGGCAGCATCATTTGTCCAATCACTTTCAAATAGCATACCGTCCAATAATGTTTTCATTAGTGTATCTGTGTGAATTGATGGTTGCAAAAATGTCATTAACCTTTTTTCTAAAGGTAATCACAAAATCAACCAAGTTGGCCAACACTTTAACATTCCCCCCCCCCCGTTCCCCTCCAACAATGTGTCTGAACAGGCACCGCAAAGCGCTACCGTTGGGTCATCTATGTTTGTGCACATTGCTGGGTGCAGGGACATTGCAGGATGAACACTGTATAAAAAAAAGCTCTGGAAGTCCGTTACACAAAAATCATTTTGGCCTAAAATGGTTTGAGTGTAAAGGTGCCAATCACGTGTCATAACACTGATTGAGCCCAGAGCTTTTGCTTTGCGTTGTGCCGGACAGCATTGTTCTTTAGACAATTTGCCTGTGACTGTTTATCGTGACTGATTACCTCTTTATTAATCTCTTCTCGTTAACAACAGCAGTGAAGGACAAGAGGATGCAGGGGAGCTTGATTTTAGTGGTCTCCTTAAACATAGGTGAGAATAATATTCCACGCTTCAGTGCACCCCTTTTTTCAGTATTTCTTCCTTTTTGTCTTCCCCAAGCCCTTCTCTGCAATATGCTTCTTTCTTCTCGCTTTTATTTTTGTAACAGTAATTTTCTTATAACTGTATTCCTTTGTCATGTTCCACCATTTGTGCCGTTAAATTGTTTCTTCAATGCCTTACGTATAAGCAACCCATTATGAGATAAAAGGCATCAAAAATCTTAAAAAGATAACCCCATTAAGGCTGATTTCAGTCTTTATTTGGCTGTTAAATTCTAAGTCCAAGCTGTGTTTTTATTTCGTTCGTTTTTGTTCTTTGATCAGCTCATCTGGACATTACTGGCAGTAAAGTAAAGTAGAACGACACATTTATTTTGGGCTTGTGTCTTCTTCTCCCTCCCCCCTCCACTTATTCAGACAACAAAGGTTAGTCGAGAGAATAGCTAATTAGAACCATTAGAGCTTACGGTGGGTAAGTAAAAACAAATTCTCATAGAATCCCAGCATGAAACGTAGCTCTACAGAAATGGACGAGTGTTGGCCTACCGTAGTACGGAAACACCTCATTCCCAAAGTAGCATTCCTTGAAAGCTCCGTCGCGCCCTGCGTTAATGACATCAAATGGCTGACACCGATTGGTTGAGGCAAAGAGGGGCGGGGCAGCCATTGTGGCTCATTAACGCTGCGCAGGCGGGCAAGGATGATGCTGTGAAATGGTGTTACGACTACATTGTCATTCTATTTCGCCTCAGAAATATAATACAAATACGACAATGTTTATTTTGGCTCTTCGCGTGGAAGGCCTGAAAAATAAACTGGACGGTTATTAAATGTAAAAAAAAAAAAGAGATGTACTGGTAATTTTTTTTACGCTTTTCAATACCGGAATGCCCTTTCAGACATTTTAGAAAGCAAATGTCAACCGATGAAAGGAAAGACTGAATGGTATCTATTCAGCCAGACTAATATTCAGAGCAACTTAATACTTTTCAGGATAACATGTGTATTAACCCGGAGCTCATAGATCTAACCTTTTCCATGGACAACTTTCATCCATCATCTAACAATATAAGAGCTTCCCTGAAGTGATGGCTGAGACACACAAACCCACAAACACCCACAGAGATAAGCACACCAACACACGAAGGGATGGGATTTCAGATGGGAAGGGATGGGAATATATTAGCGTACCTTCACTCATTACCCGTGTCTGTTATCAACTGTTATCTCACATCTTTCCCTTTGACAAAAAAATGTACCCCTCTCACAGTAACAAGATTTCATAATCAAAGCCCTGGTCCATTATTATACAATAATAAGATCCAGAATGTATCTTGTCAGTGCTTTCCTCTATCCATTCATGTACATATACATACATCAAAACTTAATAATCAATAATCATGCCTAAAATCTTGATTATTAATAGCGGTGTGAGCATTTATGTAAACAGCGAACATCATAGATATTATTCCATCCAACTGGGGATTTAACAGACACAGGGAGAAAAGGTACAGCAACACACATAAACAACCCGTTCTCACAGCAAATGTCTTGAAGGGCTTCAAACAGCATCTGTTTCCCCGCCATGTTGTGTTTGTCGTGATGCCTTGATCTTCCTTGTTAACGCTGGAGTTAATGCAGGCGGTCCAAGGGCCCATCTCTTTCAGAGACATGTCCTGAGGAACTCATCAAAGAGTTGGGCGGTCCAATTCCTGAAAAAGAAATGCGAAAATTTGCTCTATAGAGATGAAGACCCTACTCATTTCAGATTTATTTTATCCTTTTAATAATTTCTAGGCCTTATAGTATGAGTCCCGTAAATAAGAATAAGAATTTTCGTTTAAAATGTATTTGTTGTATTGTTAGTAGACGTAGAAAGTTGCTAGCGTTAACTAGCAAATGTCATTCAAGGATATAAACGAACCATTTGAGTTTGTTGTATTTTGGAAGTGTATCAGAGTTAGGGTTAGGGTAAGGTGGGGAATTAGAGTTTCCCACCTCTAATTCCTATGCCGCTTCAAGCCATCCAACCCAAGATCCCTCTCTTTACCAGTTCCTCAGGACACGTCACGAAGACACACTAATAGGTCTTATTCACCTAGCGGCTATCTTGGTCCCATCTTGGCTCTAAATGCTGATGGCCGCTAGGTGTAAAACACCCATCAGGTGCCTTTCTTGACAAATACCACCACCCTCCCTTACCTCTGAATCCGGCACCTGGCCAGGGAGCACAAGCAGGAGGACGTTCCTGAAGTGGATGTTTGGGAGATCCTGAAGAACGCCCGGCCAGACGAGTACGAGAAGATCGCCTTCACCTACGGCATTACAGACCTGAGGGGTCTGCTCAAGAGGCTGAAGAAGACCAAGAAGGTGGAGAAGAAGAGCGAGGGTACGTTTCAAGTTTCACGTTAACGTTTTTTTCTTTGGTTTTCTTCCAAATTCAAATGAATCCATTTCCACCATTTGGTCGCTGAATGGTCAAAAAAACAGTAGAGTGACCACAGGTGTGAAAGCAACCTTATTCCATGAGACTTTCCTCAGTTGCTTCTTCAGTGTTTCTTGAACTATGGGCCAGTGTCGATTTTGGGTTCTGGCCTGATTGATCGGAAAAAAAATATTTTTAGCAAAACAGATCGCTCAAAAAAATACTTATTGCTTAGCCTATCAGATCACGCGAAAAAAGATCAGATCGAGTTGGGACGTGTACTTACTGAATGAACATCATTCTCGGAAAACGCTGATAACCCCAGAATTGGTAAAGAAAATGTTTTCTCTTTCTTTTCTATTTCTGAAGCATTTGCCAAGAAGCTGGATGCTGCCTACCAGGTGGATAAGGGAGGAAAGATCCGCTTTATGGTGGACCTGGCCGACCCCACGGTTGAACTGAAATGGTACAAGAACGGCCAGGAGATCAGATCCACTCCAAAGTACGTATCAAATCAAGCTTTTAGTGAAGTAGTCAATGTATGTTTATTTTATGTTTGTGTGCAAATTCGAAGCATTTTACAACAACTTGGGTAAAATGTATTTAATTTGCCGTTTCGTCCCAGTTTTCTGATTTCATCACACATCTCAAAAATGACTGAAACAATTTTTCATATGTATGTATTATGCTTCTAGTGCAAATACATTCACTTGATTGTTTCACCAATAGCATTCATTAAATAGTTATTCATTCTGTCACCCATTTATTTGCTAAACTTCCTCACCCGGTGACACTCAAACACACAGTCTAGATCACTGCACTGATATTCAATGCCGAATAAAGTAGTAGAAAACGCTCTCTCTCTCTGTCACTATATCTCTCCGTCTCTCTCTCTCCTTCTCTCCATCTCTCTCACACATCCAACACATCACCCATTGACAGTTTTGCACACTGCTTTCAGGTTTCATGGTGTTGAAACTTCCAGTGTACGACGTCGCTTTCTCTGTCTCTGTCTCTCTGTCTCTCTCTCTCTCTCTCTCTCTCTCTCTCTCTCTCTCTCTCTCTCTCTCTCTCTCTCTCTTGGTTGGATCATGTATGGGGGCTTCATATCCATTCAGGCATGATGTCTCTGTAATGTGTCTGTCTGTCTGTCTGTCTGTCTGTGATGTCATGCTATGCCATGGCGCTTCTTCCACCTGTCTGCCATATTCACTTCCTGCACACTTCCTGTCCACCGGCCCTATTCTGGCTCCGCCGCCGACCTTTAGTCAAAGGAAGTAAGTCCATTCATTCAGTTGATTTTCCTCGTCGCATCATCGCATAGACTCCTGGCGTGACCCCAACCCCCCTTGTCTAAGTCTGACACCGGAATTCAAAGCACATGCGATGTGAGGTTCAATCAAAGGTCAAGCCTGCCATCTTGGTTCTTCTTCAGCACAAATGCTAGAATAACCAAGCAACCAGTTGTTGTTGTTATGGTTATTACCATTTTGAAAAAGAACCATGATGGCAGCTTGGAATATGTGTGAAATCATGCTCTCTTTTAAACCATTTTAATATAGATTTCTTATTCATAATAATAATAATAAATATCACCGTAATAACACGTTTATTATCTCCAAAACAACAAACTATATATTTACATTGTGTTTGGCTATTTTCTAATATATGCAAGTACTGTTTAATTTGCATTCCCCAAAGAAATTCCAGAGAGGTTGGACCCTTGAACTCAGTGGTCTGTGCTTTGCGGAATTTGTCCAATTTGGATATAAATTACCTTGATGGTCCAACATTTTTGCGTAACTGGGGTTCATGTTGAAGAGCCCTATTTCTTCGGCCAAACTATGAATGAAGCAGTACTCTTAGAGAATGGCCCAGCGTGACGGTGGTCTCCCCTTAAGGTGACCACAGAATAACGATTCGGACCCCTGTCTAGGTATATCTTTGAGCACAAAGGAACCCAGAGGATCATGGTCATCAACAACTGCTCCATGCTGGACGATGCCGCCTACTCTGTCGCCGCCGGCGACGAGAAGTGCACGACTGAACTTTTCGTTAAAGGTACAATCAGTTCATATGCTTCGGTGACCTCGACCTGGTGTCTGTCTTAATGTGCTGTTGGGACTGTTGTTTGGATTTTAGCATTTTTTGAGTATTTGACCACGATGTTACAGAATATAGAATATTCCATTTTTTAACCGTGTTGGGTGGTTATCTCCCCTTCATCTCCCAGAGTTACCAGTGAAGATTGTGAAATCCATTGAAGCCGTGAAGACTACAGTGAACGAGAGGATTGAGCTGGAGTGTGAGGTGTCAGAGGAAGGCGCCCAAGTGAAATGGTATCTATGACGTCAAGAGGCTTTATCCACTTTATCCATTTTTGGGTGAATAAACCTTCTAGAATCTTTGGGGGAAACCGGAACAAAACGGAAATGCATTCTAAGTGCTAACTGTGTGGTGAAATGGAAAGCAGAACCAAAAGATAAGAGTTGTCATGGTTTTCCCAAAGATTCAAAAAGGTTAGCCCATCCAACCAATATAGCCGCTAGGTGAACATGTTTTATAGACCTTGAAGTGAAATCATAGTTTGAATGTTCTGGAGTCAATTTGCACCAACCACAGTTTGCCTTGTTGACGAATGGATCTCCACTATCCCTATAACCTCTCAGGATGAAAAACGGCGTGGAGGTTCCGACCGGGGTGCGTTCAAGATATCGCGTGAAGGTAGAGGGCACCAAGCACACTCTGGTCATCGACGACGCCTCAAAGGACGACACCGGCGTGTACTCCATCATGGCGACGGGGGGCACGTCTGAAGCTCGTGTCCAGGTCGACCGTACGTACTATGCCTCAAGCGTTCATTCTCGGTCTTTCCTTGTTTCCTTTGCCCCTCGACTATGAAGCAAATGCTGGATGTCTTTGTCTGGGTTCCAGTGAAACCCTTGAAGATCTTCCAGGATCTGCAGGACATTACCTTGAAGCTGGGCGAGCCCCTGAAGATGCACTGTGAGATCTTTCCCGGCAACGTCCCGGGACGTTGGTACCGCAACGGACAGCTGATCCAGGCCAATGACCGCATCAACATCCTGCACAGGGCCAAGTACTCTCTCGTCTCTATCTCTGTCTCTCTCTCTCTGTCTCTCTGTCTCTCTCTCTGTCTCTCTCTCTCTCTCTCTCTCTCTCTCTGTCTCTCTCATTCTTGCTCCGTCTCTCCCTGTCTCTCTTGATCTCTCTCTGTCTCTCTTTCTCTTGCTCGGTCTCTCTCTCTCGCTCTGGCTCGGTCTCTCTCTCTTTCAAAATTAAATTTAAACTTAAAAAGCTTTATTGCCATGGGAAACAAAAGTTTACCTTGCCAAAGCAGGTGAAAACTTATGGGAAAATAAAAATATGTTCCAGGATATGTTATATCTCTGTCTCTCTATCTTCTCCTTCTGTCTATATCTCTGTATTTCTTTGTGGTATTTACTTAATCAAACAGATGAGATCAGCCTGATAACCTCATGTCGTGTGAAGAGCAGGTCGCTGGGTTGTACTGATCATAAAAATCTATGCACATTTGTTTATTCTTATGTACCCTATTCAAGCAATTGCCATGGCCATAGTTGAGTACACAGGGGTAGCTCATAAAATCAAATTAGGGGTCTGTTCCATGCATCAGTATAGACAGAAACAGGCAAAGTATGTCCACATTGTGGTCAGGTGGTAGTGTAATGCAAATGGCCCCGACAGATTTTGCACTACACCAGTGTGAACAGGTGTCAAGGGTGTGGGGGTCGATCATGGTTACTATTAATCCAATGACAGCGCTCTAGCTGAAGCAAACGTCAGCAACTGAGGCTCTGCTGGCTTCACAGGAACCACCGCCTGGAGGTTGAGGCGACCTCCCTGCACGACTCCGGGGACTATACCTTTGTCCTCGAGGGATACTCCCAGAGCCTGTCGGCCAAAGTCCACATCATCGGTAAAAGAAGACTTTCTGCATACGGTTCTCACTATTTTCTCAACATGCTTGATAAAAAGGTTGAACTGACCTCCGTGGACTTTGATCACAGATCCCCCTCGGGTGCACTTGGAAACGTTGAATTTCCCCGACAACACGGTGACCATCGTGGCGGGCAACAAGCTGCGTCTGGAGATCCCCATCAGCGGAGAACCAGCACCCAGGGTGGTGTGGATGAAGGGAGAGAGAGTCAGTCGCCCTTCTTCCCTCTTACTCTACCCCGCTCACTACAGCCTAATGGCATCGTAACATCTTATGCTTACACATGTTATCCTCCGTCTCTGGCTTCGGCATCAGGTCATTCTGGAGTCTGGCCACCGTGTGCATGCCGAAACGTACGGCGACCACACCAGCCTCACCATCGAGGTGACCGAGAGGGAAGACTCTGGGAACTACAAGATCGTCCTGCAGAACGAGGCGGGAGAGGACACCGGCAGTGTCAAGGTCAAGGTCGTAGGTCAGTGAAAACCCCAAGGAAGGTGAACCATTAGTTTACGTGACGTTTCAGTTAGCTCTAACCCTTACTGCTCCTGACGAGCTGGTTGTCGCCTTGCATGGTTGACTCCGTCGTCAGTGTGTCAATGTCTGTATTAACCGCTTTAAGTAGCTTTAGATAAAAGCGTCTGCTAAATGCCCTAAATGTTAATGTAAATGTAAATGTAAGCTCAGTTCTTCTTGTTAACGTGCGCCTCTCTATGGTTGACCCGTCAGACATCCCAGACCCTCCAGAAGCACCTTTGGTTCCTGTGGTGGGCGGCGATTGGTGCTCAATGACCTGGGACCCGCCAACCTACGATGGCAGCTCGCCGATTTTAGGTAAACATTACACAAGACTGCAACTTGAATGACAGCTTACACAGTTTCCATGTATCTGAGGTCCTTCATGGGTCTGCTTTGTTTGGGTCTTCTTTAAAGGGTACTTCGTGGAAAGGAAAAAGAAACAGAGCTCCCGGTGGATGCGGCTGAACTTTGACCTGATCAAGGAGACGACATTCGACCCCAAGAAGATGATCGAAGGCGTTCCGTACGAGGTGCGGGTCTTCGCCGTCAATGCCATCGGCGTGTCCAAGGCCAGCGAGCCCTCCAAAGCCTTTGTTCCCCTCGGTGAGTACCACTAAGTCTTCCTTGAATTACCGCTTGGCAGTATCTGCTTGGCACCCCTCTTAGAGCCGCAGAGGTTACGCGCCCACGTACACCGACACACACCACTCCTTCCGTCAGGCTACCTACTGTTTATCCAGCAGTTGTTTCATAACAGGGGCCGAGTGATGAAAGTGGTCAGACCCCTGGTTGGTGTTTATGGAGGGGGTCTGAGTGCCTGTCCGTTTGATCTACCCTTGGTAACAACGACGCCCCCCACCCCCCCACCGACAGCACCAGCACCGGCCAAAGATCACCCAACCCCCCTTACCCCCCTACACCCCATAGTGCAGCTGCTGCTCCCCGTACCCGAACACACCAGGCACTCCGACCATGACCTCCACTGGACACGCCAGAGATTTAGAGGATATTAAATATGTCTTTATAATGGCTGCCAAATCATCTGTGGATTAGGGGTTTAGGAGGTCGGCCCGCGATAGGGTTCAATGGGAGTAAAGTATGAATCACCCTTTAAGAATAGCCAGCAGCACCAGGCTCTAATGAGATCTGATGAACGCTCAGAAGACATACCAGCCGTTGAGACAGGCGCCCACGCTCGCCCATAATGGCATCGCATTTTGGGCAACAGTTTGAGATCTTAATCCCGGTCTCTTTTATCTCCCCACTAGGGTGGAGGGATAGTGACTGCAAACAAGCAACAATGGTTTTGACTCGCTGGCTGTGTTTCGCTTTGGCTCACTTGTTCCCTTGTGTCCTATTCCCTGTTTAGTGAATACTATTCAGGGAATGTGTATAGAGGAATTCAGACACTAAGTATGCGCCAGAAATCCACAGAGGAGATGTGTATTGCTCCCATAAACAAGCAGGGCCGCGTTAGATGGTCATCCGTGACAGCTATGTTGCGTGAAGAACCTTAAGTGCCAGACCAAGTAAATTGGCTGAATCTGATGACAATGAATCGATCCGTTTTTTTGGAGGGGTTTAACGGTGCGTTATACTCTAGCTATGAAGCACAATATATCACATTTCAGTGACTATAAAATGGTGACCCCCCCTAAAATATTCCACTACATAGGGCAGAAGTGGACTCATTCTAACACAGAGTGTGTTTTGCTTTGTGCCGCGTCGCCACTGGTTCCATGCAGCCGTGACCAGTGAGCCCACCATGTTGGTGGTGGATGACGTCACAGACGACACAGTGACCATGAAGTGGCGCCCGCCCGACACCATCGGCGCCGCTGGCCTTGATGGCTACCTGGTGGAGTACTGCGTGGAAGGAAGTAAGTCATGGACACGGTGCACCTCCCGCCAAAACACAAATCGACGATGATTTGTTTCTTGAAAGACACTTCATGGCGGCAAAGTGTCTGGTTTAATGGAGCATCATTATAGCAACGCTCACAGAAATGATCAAGCACCATCAGAGAAGCAATGTGTGTACATGATTCCTATAAGGTAACATCTAAGCATTTTAGGTCTGAAATTAAAGCAGAAGGTTAGGGGAGTGAGTCCAAGCGACCATCATGGAGCCTGCTATGGATCGGCCATGGCTGAAGCTAGACATGGGTGGAGAGGCCAGGTTCATTTGCCATACACTATTTGGAATATATATGTCTAATGAAGGCAAAGAAACCGAAGGTATCTACAAAATAAATAGGTCAGGCAATTAACAAGGTTACAGTATCAGGTCTGCAGAAGCTAACTAACATTACACAATTTAATTGTGGAGAGCTAGAAATAAAATCAGGTGATAGGATAATATTATTATTGGGATAAATGTGTGAATGAGCCATCATGGGCCCCGTGCCCAGGCAGTGATGTTCTGTTGGCTCCACAGCTGATGAGTGGATACCGGCCAACAAGGAACTGACGGAGAAAACCAAGTACACCATCACAGGGCTTCCCACCAACGTCAAGATCTTAGTCCGGGTGAAGGCCGTCAACGCAGCGGGGTGCAGCACTCCACGCACCATCCAGCACTCCATCCTGGTCAAAGAAGTCATCGGTAAGACCCGCATATATGTATACATAATTGTGTATTATATTTATTATGTTATTATTTTAAGTATGCAAGCTCTCAAACAGTACTCTGCGAGGATGCTGTAGAATGATGGCTGAAGTCAGCCAACACCGATTCGACCTTTTCACCAACAAAAAAACGAATCCGACAACAGACAACAACAACCACCGGAGGGTCTGGCACACTGGCCAGATGTTGGTGTTGGTTGGGGATGGGTGCGAGATCTTTTAGATTCTCAGAGAGCTTATATACTTAACTATATATAATACACAATTAAACAGACTCTAAAAGAAATGCCAAATATACAATTATGTCAGGACAAATTATTGAAAATGTATTCCTGTCTGTAATGCATACATTAACAAGCCGTTTTATTTTGTCAACGCACACATCCAGAGCCTCCCAAGATCAGAATCCCCCGGCACTTGAAGCAGACGTACACCCGGAGAGTCGGAGAAGCCGTTAACCTTGTGGTTCCCTTTCTGGTACGGCGGACACACTCCTGACTCCACCACCCTAGGGGTTTTCACTCATCTTTCAGCCGTTCTCATGGTCTGTATTGAATGTGTCCTCTTTCCAGGGTAAACCCAGGCCCAAGGTCTCCTGGCTGAAGGAGGGCCAGCCCATCGACCCTACCCACGTCAGCATCCGCAACACGGACTGCGACAGCATCATCTTCATCCGCAAAGCCGAGCGCAGCCACTCTGGGAAGTACGAGCTGACGGTGCAGGTGGAGAACCACACCGACACGGCCATTCTTGACATCCAGATTGTTGGTAAGGAGACAATCAAGGTGGCTCAGTGGCTCAGCCCACGTATGCAAACAAACACTCAATATTACTCATAGGTAGGACTCCTGACCTGCAGCCTTATGCTACACGTCATTCCCCCATGCTTTCAACCCACTTTCTTGTCACTCACAAAGCCCGCCACTATAAATCTAAAAGGTATTTATAGGAAAAGAGATTTAGTCTCTGTGGTCAGTCACAACCACACTATAATTAACCAGCCCCCTTTAATTGCTGTGGTCTTGCATGAACTTGATTTTGATAGAAATAGTGGTTTCAATGGCCAAAGCCCACAGTCAACCAACGCATTATAATAAACCTGCCCCTTTTAAAAGCTGTGGCCTTACATGAACTCGATTGGGATATAGTGGTTTCAATGGCTCAAGAGTGTTAAAAACCCAATTCCATCCTCATCTCTTCGTCTCTTAAGACTTGCCCGGGCCGCCCCAGGCAGTGACCATCGAAGAGGTGTGGGGAGAAAACGTGGCCCTGGACTGGAGCCCCCCCAAAGACATCGGAAACTCCCCCATATCCGGCTACACCATCCAGAAGGCAGACAAGAAGACCATGGTATGGGTGGTTTGCCTTCCCTCATTGCAAACGCAACTTTTCCTTCCTCTTTGCCCCCCTAACGCGCCGCGTCCCATGGGCTTGACAGGAGTGGTACACGTGCGTTGAGCACTACCACCGAACGTGCATCACCATCTCGGATCTGGTGATCGGCAACGAGTACTTCTTCAGGATCTACGCCGAGAACATGTGCGGTCTCAGTGAATGCGCCACACAGACCAAGGACTGCGCTCTCATCGTCAAAGAAGGTAGTGCGAGAGTGTAAAAACACAGGACTTGATCGTTTAGACCCGTGGTTCCCAACCTCTTTTAGGACTGAAACCCCTTTTATTTTTAGGGTCAGAAAATTGAAGTTGCGACTTTTCGTAAATCCGAGTTTGCACACATTGCTTTAACCCTGTCAATATCTTCCAATAATATCAATCAATTTAAAAATAAGTGCACCATCAAATGTTTGAAGCTTATTCGCACAATTCCCCTGTGACCCCACACGCATATAAGGCGACCCCATGAGGGGTCAACACCAAGAGATTGAGAACCACTGGATTAGACAGCGTTTGATTTCAATGAATGATTGAACTTCTTTCCCTCTCCTTCCTTCCAGTCCCTTGGATTTCACAGCTGTTTTACCTTAACCGTGGACCTATTCTCACTTAACCTTTTACCCTCCCAAACTTCTCCTGTCATTTTAGAACGGACATCTCTTCAAGAGTTGTATGAATTGTGTTTGATTTTTCGTTGAAGGGTACGTAAAGGAGACTGTCAGTGATATTATTCAACATAAAACATTAGCAGGGATTTTGTTCTGTTCAGTCACAAGGCAGCCCTTTGCTTTTGGTTTACAAACACATACAAACAAACACAATTACAAACGCATACGCACACATACACACACACACACATTGGTGTCCAGATGCGTGTGCGCATATAACTCCTTCATGAACAGTTCTCTACATTAATACGTAACAGACAAACGGGTTTGTGGTGAAAAAAACCAAAACACTGAATATGGCTGACATCTCCTTCCACGATTCTTTCGTCTTTGTCTTGAATTAAAATGTATTAAACAACCGTGTTGTCTATCCCTCACCACTTAGGGGAATCCCTTCATGATACAGCTCAGCGCGCGTATCATGTACAACCCCGTTCCTCTACCCTTCCCTCCTCAGGTCTGCAGCTCAGGACCCCCGAGTACATCGACCACGACTTCAAGGAGCCCCCCCGCTTCACACAACCCCTGATCAACACCTTCGCCGTGGCCGGCTACAACGCCACCCTCAACTGCAGCGTCCGCGCGAATCCAAGGGTTGGTCACGATGAAACGGTTGAGGACATGTGTTTTGAGTGAGGTTTGATGGCGCTTCATGGAGCAGGATCTTGGGAAGCCCACAGCCAGCATTTAGGGAGTAACTTCTAGGTTTATAGCATTAAACCGCTTTAAATGTACAAGTATTAAAATAAAGTAGGTTACATAAATAGTGATATTATTATTAGGATTCATTATTCCACGACATCTATGAAAAGGTAAAACGAATAAATGAATTGTATTTATTCCGTTAGAGCCAAGGGAAAGGCAATGGTGTCATCTAATTGACATGCTCCTTGATGCAGGCTGATAGAACATTGGTCCAAGTTGTCCAATTTCATCCTTTTTCTCCTCCAATTTTTTCGCTCACCTAAACTTGCAGCCCAAAGTGATCTGGATGAAGAACAAGATCGCCATCATCGACGACCCGCGCTACCGCATGTTCAGCAACCAGGGGGTGTGCACCCTGGAGGTCAGGAAGCCCAACCCCTACGACGGCGGTCTGTACGCCTGTAAGGCTATCAATGACCTGGGGGAGGACCAGGTGGAGTGCAGGCTGGAGGTCAAAGGTGAGTGTGGACCTCATGAGTGACACCTTCCTAGGCGTCTCGAGGACGGGTTTCCCAAAGCTTGAATGTCTTTTGTTGTCTCAGGAAAAGATTGCACACACACGTTTTTCGTTCAAGTTGCTTCCTAGTATAAAACCCCAAAAACCTGGGAATGTTTCATGGAAAACATGCCTTTAACGTTTAAAAAATAAGACCTTTAATAAAGTCTATTCTGTCATTTTCTGTGATTTCACTGGTGCTTTTAACTGGTGCTATATGTGGCTAGAGATGGGTAGCACAGCAAATCAGATGTCTGGGTTTGGCCTTCATGTGATTGGCTAATTGGTTATTTATTTAAATATGCTTCAATTGGTCAGGCCTTTTCATTACACTAAGAAAATGGTGTTTTGTTCAGAAACCAAGACACTTTAGGCTTTGGGAAACCAGTCTCTGTCAGACAATGTGGCCTAGAGTTTGGTGTGTGCGTGTGACAGGACACACCAAAGTCCACTCCCTGTACCCCTTGACATGTAAGTATCTAAACTCCTAAAACGACGACACAGGAATCACAATAATACCCATACGTGTGTGAAGTTCACATTATAATATCCTCCCATATCCTGAATCCCCTAGCAATATCAGTTCCTAAATTCACCCCTCACACAACTATCCAGATCGATCCATTCATCTTGTTCATCGATGCATTACCTCTACACCAGACATGACATGGGCCCCGTCTTTTCCTTCAGATATATATTGCTTCTTTTGTGTTAGCAGGGTTTAGAGGCAATGTGTCCTTGTTGCTAAACTCTCACATAAGATAATCAATAGTCACAAGGCAGCCCTCTGCTTGTGGTTTACGAACACATACACACAAACACAATTACAAACACATACACACACACACACACATTTGTGTCCAGATGCGTGTGTGCATATAACTCCTTCATGTAAACAATGTTAACCCCTCTTCTCTTCTTTCTCCCCCAGTCCAAACTCAGGAATTGTGAATGTATGTTCTCATTCAAAGGTAAGCTTTCATATGGTTATGGCATATGAAGCTTATGTTATTCATTATGCATTTTCAATGGCCTATAACCATGCGTTTATCAGTAATCTGACTTTGGCTAGTTTTTTTTTTTTACCACATACAAAAGATATATGCATGTTTGCATGATAGTTCTATATGTGTATCTGTGCTGTGTATGCTGTTATAGTTATAGTATATGAGTAGGCAAGATTGGTTCCAATGATTCTCATTAAAGCGGCAATCTTAAAGATCTAAATTTTGTTCTCTTCGGCATCACCTATGGCGAACACAAACAATACGCAGCTACACACACAAGAGTTGAAGAGCTAATCTGTTGTGGTAGCTCTGCCATACTCGCTCTGGTCAGCAGCCAGCTGTTCGGTGATGGAAAGCACCTCACTTACTTTGCACCCGGTGTGATTTCAGTGCATTCTGGGAATGAGGCCACCAACACACAGGTCATAACATTCATCATACTGCTAATGCAAGGGCTTTCATAAGTGGGACATGGGTTCATTCACTATGATCTTGCTTCATTTGGTGAAAGATAGTGACTTAGAAAACATTTATTTCCACAAAAATCTTTGGAGATCTTCGATATTGCCAACTTAACAACCAGACTTGAGCATGACGTAAAGTAAATGCAATGTGCATATTCTAGAGGGTTATTTCTAAAGGCTTTAGTCATGTGATCATGTGGTCACTCATGTGCCCAGGATTAATTAAGTAATATTTTATCTTATCTACTCTAATCTTATTTTATCTTACGTGATCTGTGCCGCTGAGGGAAGGTAAGTTCTACTCTGCATGAAACATTCTGACGTGGGAGGGACTACAGCTTGCTTCAGAGTTATGATTTCTTATAATTTTAGCCTTTTAGACAAAGGGGTGGTCTCAGAGGCCTGTATATATGACCCACCACTAAGCGGCCGGTGGAACTATTACACTCTTCCTGTAACGTCTGACTAAAGGGTAAAATTAACCAAAGAATATACACAACGGATAATGACTTCATACTACCGTTTAATTTAATATAATGGCTTTGTTGTAGGATAATCTAACCCCTTCTCCTTCCCAACAAACATGACATTTAACCCCACTCAGGGGTTAGAGGTCTCTCTCTCTCTCTCCCTTCGTTTCTCACCCCCCTTACATCTCTCCCTCTCCCTCACCACATGCATCTGTTGAGTTGAGTGTGCTGTGCTCTGCCATCTACAGGAGGCTTCACCTTTATGGAGCTCATGCAACGTGGGGTCCCCCTCCATCTCATCGACAAGTACATGAACGAGGCCAAGGCGGTGGAGCAGGAGAAGTAGAGTCCAGAGTCCGGATGGGGATTGATTGATTTAGCTGCCCCTGGACAAATTTGGGTGGTGGTGGGGGTGGTTACTGACTGAATGGCGTGTGTGCTTGTGTGTATGTGTGTGTGTGTGTGTGTGTGTGTGTGTGTGTGTGTGTGTGTGTGTGTGTGTGTGTGTGTGTGTGTGTGTGTGTGTGTGTGTGTGTGTTTGTGTCCATGTGTGTGCGTGAGCGCAGGTTGTTAAAGCGGGAGGTTTAGGTGTGGTTGTGGGTGGGCGTTCTGGCTTCTGCTTGGCGTGCTGTGTGCGAAATGGAACTTTAGCTAGCCACTATAGACATGTCGATCCATTTTATTTGTCGCCCTCTGGTGTTGAACAACAGTATTTCCTGTTTCCGACCAGATGCATGCCGTAAGTGTTTTGGTTCTTGCGTTGAACTACAATGTATGTAAAATCTATAAATAGACAAAAAATAAGTGTGTATTAAAACAAAAGTCCGAAACTATTGCACTCACCTATCCTGTAATCACATTGTGTTATTTATGGATTGTTGGCGTTATTTAATTATTTAACTAATAGATGGAATTTTGAAATCTAAGATTTGGAGAAGATATTAAGGCTGTGAATGTTTGCTGGAGGAAGCGAAGGCCTAGAATTTGACATGGTCTTTAAACCAGGTTTCTATTAGGTATACATGTTAACGGTTATTTTTATTATGGTTCTGGGAATAGGCCAAGGTACAATGCCTGAGGAATAAATCTATGGGAATAAGAGACACGTTGTCCACCTTTTCTGCATGGTGTTTTATCAATTCATGGTCAAACAATCCGGCTATATCATATGCGCATGCACTTGTCTATGTAAGTACGTTTCATAGAATAAAAATATATTGTACCATGTCTTCTTGTAATTACAACTGTTTTTGTCCGTACGTTTTTATAATGTAAAAAAAAAGAACAACAATAACTTTGAATCATAAATAGACTTTACATTATAGACTTAATACAAAATATTTGGATCGTTTGGATAAAACGATCCAAATAAAAGGATAAAAAGGTTTTTGGCCAGCTGGAATCTAGGCTACTCGTGTTTTAATTGTAGGATAATGTGAAGATAACAAACGAAAAGGGAGCAGCAAAGGGAGTTCAAGCATTAAAATCCAAATTATAATTCGGATAATGAAATTTTAAAGGAGGAAATCGTTTAACATACTCATCATAATCTGTTAATTTGAATCACTTCTGAGGCAAAAAAAAGATTATTACTTTTTTTATGTCAAATCAAGGAACGTCACACATTCACATGTCTGATGAAGTATAATCCAGCACATTCACATGTCTGACGGATAACCAAGAAGCACGTTGGACACGTTTGAATTTCCCGGCGACAGCGCGGTGCTCCCTTCCGGACTTCTGCTTCCTGTTGAAACGTAACTCGATCAGCACTGAGGCAAAGATATGATCGACATCTTACAGTTCCGCTATTGAGAAATGTCTACCCAACTCTAAATGCCCAATGAGCTTGTGTGCCGTGGCTGGTTGGACGCGAGAAGTTGAAGAAGTGAAAGGTCGAGGGGTTTAGGAGTACCGCCGGGGGTAACTTAGAAGCGACGAGGCCCCGAAACGATGCCACATTTCTTGTGGCCGGAGCCGCTGTCGGGCGCTCAACTCAAGCGGCTTGAGGAGCACAAATACAGCGCCTCTGGCCGGTCCCTGCTGGAGCCTCCGTTTCAGGTCTACTGGAACTGGCTGGTGGAACAAATACCGACATGGATAGCGCCGAATACCCTGACCATTGTTGGACTGATGGTCAATATAGTGACAACGATGGTGCTGGTGTACTACTGTCCTTCGGCGAGGGAAGAGGTGAGTGGCGGCGGCGACCTCCGGAGCTCAAGTTGGGGAACGGTAGCTTGTTTTTCTCGTCATGGTATGCTGTGTCTTTCTCTGTCGTGAAGGACAGGCTACCTTATGGACGACATACATATAGAGCTGTTGTTTACCTCCTACTCATTAAGCCGGGGTTCCCTCTGGAAGGCTTATGGTAGTGTCTCGTTAAGTCGCTTTATGGAAATATAACGTCTTTTATTGGAAGCAATTCTGTGTAGCATTGGGTGGTCCAATAGTCTGGTGCTTACGCATGTCATGCACCATGTGACCGGGTGGTGTTTCTTCAGACAGGCCACCTGTAGGGCAAAACATTGTTGTTTTTCTCCTTCAGGGCCCATCAGTTTCCAGCACTTCAGTACCTTACAATGGCATTATTATTTCATCAACGTTGCAGCAGACATGTCTGCATTATTCAGAATAGTCATGGTCAGTGTCGTGGTGCTCCCAAGAGTACAACGGTGTCTTTATCTGAATAATTTGCAACTCAGAGGCGATTGGAGGCGCTGTTATCAGGGCCGAACCTTGGTCCGCTCATACAGCTGTTGATGTATTTTATGAAACCCAAGGACCCAAAGTCCGCACGCCACCTAAGCTGACCCTTATCACGCCACCAGTCGATGGCGTCAATATGATACATATCATGGACTTACTGTCGTTGGACATTACTACAGAGAAGATATTAAAGTGAAAAATAAAAAAGGGCACGGAAATCCTGAATACAGATTGAAACATTTTATTAACTTCATATTATAGCTTGTCTTTATTAGGCGCACATAGAGTATTGTGCCTTCGGTTTAAACTGCAGGGGATCTGTATTACAAGGACACACAAAAACACAGATACACACTTTCCAGATGGGGTTGCATCCCAACCCCATACAGAGAAGCGAACCCAGTCAGGTCATGTTGGTCAGCTTGACCTTTTAAGGTTAGGAATCTTTTTTGTCATGCTAGTGCTACAAACAAGAGGCCTACACATGTGCACACAAATGTCTCTTTGTCTTCGTCTCTCTGCGTGTCTCTCTCTCACTCGAATGCACACACACAAGATCAGCTGTGGTTTAAACTATTTGATGACCCCAAACTGTAGAAGCAGCAAAATCAAGACCGCAAAGAAATAGGACAGCACACGACACGGGTGTTAATGGTTTCTGCAAGGAAGAAGGAAAACAGTGTGTTGTTGGACTGTGCGGCGGACACGGTAGACTCGAGGCCACTGTGTTAAAGGTTGCATTGCTCAAACCGGCTCTATTCAAACTGTCTCCAGCTCCCTGGTTGACAACATATTGGCATTAGCCAGTTGTAGTGATAAAGTAGGAGCCTTAATGGGGACATCCGCTATGTTTACATACGTAGAGAGAGAGATATCTCTCCACACAGCCTATGTTCTGTTATTGCTTTATGCAATGGTAATTTCCCTGTGTTGGCTGAAAATAGTCTCTCTATCACACAAATCAAATGTGTTTGAGGAAAAGGCGAGCTCCCCTGCTGTGAACCATCAGGCTGGTATTATTTTGGCAGCTTCCTCTATGCCAGGGATCCACATGAAGACATAACTTGTTTCTTTGTTGTGTTTGAACTCTCACTTTTTAATTAGAATATCCCACTCTATATTTGATCCAATAATATAACAGGATGGGATCCTTAAAGGAGGATTAGATTAAATTATATGAAAGTTAGATAAAGAAAGCCGCCATCATTATACATAGAACAGCAACGTTTAATCCTTGATCCTGATTGGCCAATTACATTCCAACTTAGGCTGAGCATTACTTTTTCAATAAATGGACAATGCTGTCTTTTCAAAAGTCCCAAATCAATATCGACCAGATATTTCCCCCCACAACCTTAAAAACTAATCACCCAAAGCACTGCAGAAGAATATTCAATTGTCAGCAGATTTGAAATCTATAAATAAAAAAATCAAGTTATAAATGAAAGCAAGTCAAGTAAGTATATTTAAACATTGTGTGTAACTGTGGTATGAGCGTAATAAACCACTCCGGGATGTTCCCTTCTCTGTAGATGGTGGTGGTTGGCAACCTTAAATTCACCTTAGCCGCATCACCAACTAGGGCTGGGCGATTAATCCAATTCTCCAACATTTTTCTTTTTTAAGTATATATATTTAATTCATTAAATGCTTTATAGAAGAACAGCTGGATATTCGTGCATCATTTTCAAACATGAACATTTTGTGTTTTTTTGAAGGGGAAAGTTCAAAGGTCCCATTTACAACGGGTTTTTTTGGAGAGAAATGCTGCATGTTTTGAATCTAATTTCTATTTTTGGGGGAATAATCTCTTATAATGATTTCAATGTTGACCAAAATAATCGTGACTATGATTGTTTTTTCCATAATGGATCAGCCCTAACTCAGGGTGTATGGGTTTCTCTCGTCCCGGCAGGCTCCAGCATGGGCGTTTATCCTGAGCGCCCTGGGGCTGTTCATCTACCAGTCCCTGGACGCCATCGACGGGAAGCAGGCCAGGCGCACCAACAGCAGCTCGGCCCTCGGGGAGCTCTTCGACCACGGCTGTGACGCCGTCTCCACAGGTGACCCTCTGCTACCCACCAAAGGGCGTCTTGCTCGTTCCTTTTATTTGAGACCTTGTCCCGTAAGTGGGGCATTTTTGTTTTTTAGGATTTTGTTAACTAATGTCCTGTGAGTGGCGGATGTTACTAAGGGCCGTGCAATTAATCAAATTTAAATTTTTGGGTCAAACGATCTCCAAATTAAAATGATTGAATAGAAACATATTTTTTTATCTATTTGATGTTTTATAGAAATTGGAAGAGCTTGATACATATTTTTAAATTCATATTTTTGATTTTTCTTTTTCTAAGAAATAAGGGGTTAACCCTAAGTTCTCAGTTACAAAGTGTTTTTTTGAGGGAAATGCTGAATAAATGCATCGTGTTTTCTAACTCAAAAATAATCGTTTGAATAATCGTGATTTCAATATTGACCAAAATAATCGTGATTATGATTTTTTTTCCATAATCGAGCAGCCCTAGTGTTACTACGTTGCCATGCCACTTTTTGGCACTGATCAGGGGTTGTTGCTTGATTCAACTCACCACCAGAAAGACAATTGAGGTGTTTCTGTGGGATCCAGCCAGAGTGTACCCAGAAGACTAGATGTGTTCAGAATTTGTGGAGCGTTCGGTTCTTTGTCAAGCCGTGAACCATAATTTAATATTATTATCTAACTTGTTAGGTTGATGTTCCAGCGTGTTGCCTATTGTGGGTTGTGTCTCCGCCTCAAATGACTAATAATAAAAAGCTGCACTGAATGTTTCTGACAGTGCCTCTGCTTTTCTTTTGATGTCACTGACCCTTGCCTCTCTTGCTCTGTCTCACGCTCTCTCCCGCCCAACCGTCTCACACACCCAACACATGACAGTCTTTGTCGCCGTGGGAAGCTGCATATCGTGTGGGATAGGCTGGTACCCCGACTGGATCTTCTTCTGTGGGTTCATCGGCATGTTCATGTTCTTCTGCGCCCACTGGCAGACCTATGTCTCGGGCACCCTGCGCTTCGGCCTGTAAGTCGCCCCGCCCGTCCGTCCAGTCATACCAGTGGCTCTACTCCTGTTGGCTGTACCTCAATTGCAATGAACGCTTCCTAAGATTGTTGGCAAATACACCGTAACACAGGACAGTCCCAGTTCAGTTCAGGAAGCACGGAACATGAGCAGCATAAGGACAACATCATTGTTGTTTTCTTGATTGGCGTTTCTTTTAAATAAACCAGTCCCTCCAGAAAAACGCGATTATGCGATCGCATAATTTAACGCATAAACAGTCAATGTCCGCATATTCATGCGGGGCCGCATTTTTTCAAATATGCCGCACTTTCACCGCATAAATTGCAGATTTCCACGCTTGCATGATTTCATAATCCCCGCATTTTCGTTGCAAAAAATTCACATATATCTTAGCAGAGAGTTGAAAAATGTTACGTTTACTTCACACAAGAGCAGCCATGGGAACGTTATGAAGTGACTTAATTACACGATGTGGACGTCATCGAAAAGCCGCATTTTTCGCAAGTTCCCGCATTTTTTCGCAAGTTCCCACAGTTTTTGCAAGTTTTGCAAGTTAAAAATTGCATAAATATGCCTATTTCATCGCATTTTTTAAGAAAACGTGCCGCATAATCAAGGATTTTTGGCCGCAACAATCACAAAAAAATGCCACATTTTTCTGAAGGGACTGATAAACACATGTAGGCAAGGCAACTTCCATTTATATAGCACTTTTCATATACAACGCAGACTCCAAGTGCTTCATATAAAAACATTGCTATACAATGAAGTGAAGCAATAAAAAAAAATTGCATGAATTTCTACACTGTCAATATTTGGCCCGTGTTGGTCTTCCTTGCACGTTGTTATTTTATTGAGAACAAGGGCGGGCATGTGATATTTGCAAATTAAAAACAACCTTTCCTCCAGGGTTGATGTGACAGAGGTGCAGATAGCCATCGTCACCATGTACCTGATGACGGCTGTCGGTGGAGTCGGCCTCTGGCAGGGCACGGTAACACACACACACACACACACACACACACACACACACACACACACACACACACACACACACACCTCTGCTGTTCCGAGGCGAGATGTGAAAATCTGAGGCACAATGTCTGAACCAGCGGCTAACCAACACCTAGTTTGTAGCGTCTTTCATTTGTTTTTTAGCCATTAAAGAGTCTGTGTTTCACTTTCGCTCTTTGCTGCCTCTGGAGGCTTGACCTAAAGTGAGAAGAAGGTAAATATTATGGTTAACGAATGCCATGGCAGAAGGTCATCAATCAGCCATGATCTGGCTTAAAAAAAAGCTGACGACCCCACTTGCATAGATCTATATCTAGTATATGCATAAATATAGACGTTTCTCCTTTGCTTTGTCAGCCCCATCTCGCTCAGCATGCCTGACCCGCTTTCATAAAAAGCACACTTGTTTTACCGCGTTGAGCCAATGAGCCGTTGGTCAGTCTGCGGTTGGGGGTTCTCACCGTGCGCGTGTGTTTCAGCTGCCGGTCCTGGGGGTGAAGCTCTACGTGTTCCCCATCGTGGGCATCATCGGGGGAGCGTGCTTCTCCTGCTACAACTACTTCCACGTGATCCTGAACGGAGGCGTGGGCAAGAACGGCTCCACCGTGGCCGTGAGTCCAGAGCACGAACACCCCGCCATGCTCCACAGGAACAATAAAGCCGTCCTGTTGGGCCCAGACACACATCAGACACACAAAGTCGTCAGCACTGCCTGAAAATCTCAACCTTTGTGGAGGTCCACAAGGGGCGTGCGTGTGTGAGCGCAGGGTGAAAGGTGCGCTCCCGCCGACGGTTTGGTGTTCCCTGTTTTGTAAACGTTGGCGTGTGTCGTGTTTGCAGGACACCAGTGTGCTGAGCCCCGGCCTCCACATCGGACTCATCCTCACGCTGGCCTTCATCATCTTCAAGAAGTCGTCCAGTCAGCTGTTTGAGAACCACCCCTGCCTTTACCTCCTGGCCTTCGGCCTGGTCATCGCCAAGATCTCCAACAAGCTGGTGGTACGTCTACGGCGTCTACTGTCTGTGTCTCTCCCCCTCTCTCTCTCACTCTGACACTAACTCTTGTGCTCTCTCGCTCTTTATTTATTGAATTCATACATTCATTCATTCATTCATTCTTTGTGCTCTGCAACAGCAACTCCTGTTTCTGTGAAACAAATCTTTTAAAAGTTGGGCCACTGACATCATCGCTACAGTATAAATGTGCTCCATCGGTCCAACTCACAGAAACAGAGTTGTTGTGCAGGCTGACATTTTTTCACAACAATCGTATGAAGCCTTGCTACGGTTAACACCGTAGCAGCGTAGTAAACCGGTGTTGCAGGAAATGTAGCATGCGTTTACACAGTGCTGGGCGTGTCATGTTGTTCTGAATCAATCCAGTTTGACTAGGGTATACTAAGGGTTTTTTTAGCCATCTGCTTCCTTGAACATCTAGCAATTACATTTAAAGCTCGGCTAGGTAATCTGAGAAACCAGGCAGGGTAAGCTAGATTTAGAAAGTATCCAACCCGCCCTTCGGGCTTCCCTTCAGGGTTCCCTCCAAAGCTCCTCATGAGTAATCCAAGGGTGACGACTCATGAGTCATGCTTTCATAATCAGCAGGTAAACATGTCTGTTTGTGTAGTAAGGGAACAAGCGTTCGTCCCTGTTAAGGCCCTGATATCCATCCAGCTCTATATATGTCTCCACCTTGTGTTTTATTGCTGCATTGGTTTGAAATGACAGACATCGTAGTGTGGGGAGAGTACCCAATCCGATATTGTGTGTGTGTGTGTGTGTGTGTGTTGACCTGTGCGTTGACCTGTGCAGGTGGCTCACATGACCAAGAGTGAGCTGTACCTCCCGGACACGGCCTTCATCGGGCCGGGGCTCCTCTTCCTCAACCAGTACTTCAACAGCTTCGTCGACGAGTACATCGTACTCTGGATCGCCCTGGTCAGTGTTGGACACACACACAATGATACACACCACGGTTCACCCCTGGTCATGTATACAAAAACAAAAATTATATTTTTGCATTATAAAATCAATTCAATATTAAACCAATCGTCTGTTTGTGTGTGTGTGTTCGCTATGCTCAGGTGCTCTCCCTGCTGGACCTGGCGCGGTACTGCTCGGGTGTGTGTCTCCAGATCGCCTCGCACCTGCGCATCCAGGTGTTCAGCATCAAGCCGCCCGGCCGCGCCCGCCGCGACTGACGACTTGCCCGGCGGGAGGAGAAGGAGGACGAGGAGGAGCTGGTGGAGGAGAACGCGAGAGACCTCCGCCCGCTCCTGGAAGCAGATGAACGCGAGCACAGGCCTTCGAACCCGAGCCACAGCAGCCTTGACAGAGTGACCACTGAATAATCACAAGGGAATTGAAACCAGGTAGAACAAAGAGGGACGACCAACCAACACCCCCCCGGTGTCCCGTGACATCACCAGTCCTGACCTGTCAGACTTAAAGGACACGCCCCCGACGAGTTTCCCGTTTTTAGTAACGGACTTAGCAAAGCAAACCAAAACAAAAAACCTGTGAAGTTGATTAGCGAAGAAGGGAGTGAAAGATGGTTTTTGATAAAGGATGAATCTATTAGGTTGATCAGTGAATCCCCACACTGGTCTCGGCCAATCAGATTTGGGCTATGATGTCAACACCCAATTGTGGTGCCCAACAGTAGATATTAGTTTTCCCTTAAGTTGGCACTCCCTTATCTCTTGCTTAGGCAAATCAATGACCAAAATAAGTTTTATCTTAAAAGGTACTACTTTGCTTGAGCAAATATCAAATAAGGACGACAGAAGGTTGTTAAGGTGTCTAATCGAGTGATGAATAGACTCCACTAAACACTGTTCCAAACTAGGTTTACGCATTTGTATTAAAATGATGAAATTCACTAGGCTTCATCTCACCTTTCGCCGCTACGATCGCGTTATTGATATTTGCCCAAACTTAGTGTGGCTACCGCCTTCAAATCATGTTTAATTTTCCTGTTATTTATTGAACAAACAAAGTTAACCCAATCCAAAATGACCTCAATCAGAGTTTAAAAAAAATTAAAAGAGAAATAATTGGATGAAGTACAGGAACCTTCAGACCTCTGGTAATTCCCAATGAATGGTATAATCCTGGGTTTCAATAAGGTACGGCTGCCGCGTGACGAAGCG
The DNA here is from genome assembly GCF_949987615.1 of Pollachius pollachius. Lineage (NCBI taxonomy): Eukaryota > Metazoa > Chordata > Actinopteri > Gadiformes > Gadidae > Pollachius > Pollachius pollachius. Next base: position 12,314,935 of record NC_136951.1, read on the forward strand.
ACGGACGGTCGTGTGTTAATGCAGAGTGCTCACTTAAAAACACGGCACCAGTATACTCATCTCACCCCCCATGGCCTTGGTTAGCAACAACAAACCACCACCCGAGTGCAAGTGACCACGTAGGGCTTTTATTTTGGCGGTGGGCTGGGATCGGTCGCTGTATGACGCGTGGACACACGACTCTGGTTCTGCTTTCTTCTCCCTTAAGGGCTGATGGGAATTCAATGTGATTGTACAGAATTCAAATGACGACGCCTTAAATGTTTTGTTTTAATTCATGTTTTGTTATTTTTCTTCTGTGAATATTTAAGAGGATTTTTTTGTGGGGGGGAGGGAGTAGGGCAGCTGCAGAACTCTTCATTGATGATGCAGTGTAATCACTGAAGTATTATGCAAGATGCAACCAACACTATTTACAAAACACACACAGTGCTAATGTTCTCGTTTTCTCCTCACACCATGACTTATATCCGCTCCCTTGTACAAATGTGTACCTTGTATAGGTTAAATGTACAGCATTTGGTACTTAAAAAAACAACTATTATTTGATTGTTAACATTTTATAATAATCGATGGATGATGGTGTAAATGGGGAGGGATGTCATAGTCTTGATTTGGGATTCAATTGGTTGTGATTTCAGGTCCACTAGGATTCAAAAAGGGATTTTTGCTACGGTTTAGACGTTGATCCATCCCTCTCCCGTTCTGATTTTATTCCTTCAGGAAAAGTCCATATAGTTCCTCTCTAAAAGTTTGATAATGCACATCGTCTTATCAAAGATTATTATTTTTATTAGCCCTGATGGACTGTGGAACTATGCATTGAAAGGTACGCCTCGTCTCTTCTGTTGAGCCGTCTAACATCCAATGGGAAAGCCTTTCTAATAAGTGTGAGAAAACATTGTAATAAAGAAATCCTTTTCAATCACCATGTGCCATCTTTTGATTCAACAAACCCAAGAACACAAAGTGAACCAAAATCATTTTATTGCAGTCATGGAGACTCGGGCACACATCCAACGAACGAAATCTGCCGGTTTATAAATATGTTACTCAGTGTGCATGCGTGTAAACTAGGGTTATCACGCAGCGGAAAACATTTCAGATCCTATGGGGTAGTCGGTTGTATTAGGAGTCAACATGTAAAACAAACTTCCGTCGTATCCTAAGAGGATGGAGTCGATCATCAGGGCTGCAGAAAAACACAACCTGCTGCCCATGGCATTAAGTTGACGCAATTGTCACATCGATTTAAAGACGATTGTTAAAAAAAGGGCAGGAAAACCCCCCAGTGTGGAGTGCTTCCTTGAGCACAGGAGACAAACAAGGTTGTCAGAGGAAGAAGAAAACATTGGTGAAGGTATTACAAAAGATTTATGCAGCTTGTTTCGGAGGGCCGCAGTAAAACATCAGAACGTACATTACTCGCTCAATTCTTTACCGAAAACTCTTTTACCGAAAACACATTACTTGGCAGAAATAAGATTTTTTTTCAACATTTTCAACAACACTATGCAAGACCCAACCTGAGATGGTTTGAGTAGAAAAATAAAAGTGATGGAGAGGGGGGTTCCTACCCTTCAAATGAATGAATGAATTAACTGTATTAATCAAATAAAAAAAACACATCTAGAAAGCATGCAGAGCGGTGGATTGGTGGAGGAGTGTCAGGGGAGGGTCTGAATTTCAGACACAAGCAGAGCCTATTGGGTCCCACAGGGACACATACCGGCGGTCGTCCAATCACATGGGGCTTAACACACACTTCTTCATTCAACACAAAACAACCAATCAGAAGCCCGGGTCAGGCCTGGGGTGACGGCGGTGGGGACGGGACCACGTATCAAAGAGGACGTTTATGTACGGCGCGAAACGACAGATCAACCGACAAGCAGCAGATGCATTGTGGGAACGATTTAAATATTCTACACACCTGTCAGGAAAGGCACTTCAAGTTTTAGTTTGTGTTTTTTTTGATTCTCAACAGCAGGTAAACAAGACAAAAAAAGAAGCGTGGCAATTGTTTCCATCGTCATGACTCCCATTATTTCGGGGCACCTAGGAAATCAGTAGGAACCCTATTGTATTCGTTAGTACTATCGTCGTCGTTATCATCATCATCGTTATGATTATTATTATTATTTTTATTATCTCATCAGGTCCAGGCTAGGAAAAGTCTGTCACAAGGCTAGCGGTTAAGACTGTAAACTTGGGTCCACTTCACAGGACCTCCCAGCTGACCCGTTGGTCGGCTCTGGTGTCTCACACCTCAGCAGGGCATCACGCACACGCCGAGGGAGGATGGAGGACCAGAGAGTGGGGTTGACATTGGTGACACCATCGGGGGGGGGGGGGGGGGGGGGCAATGTGTGTGTCTGTGTGTCCGTTTGTGTGTGCGTGTGTGTTTTTGCGCCTGTGTTTTGCCCGAGTGCGAGTATGAGTGTGCGTGTGTTTGTGCGTTAGTGTGTGGGGGTGGATTGAGACGGGGACTCTGGCTCCACAACGGTCGGAGGGACTGCGGTGCCGGCAGCGTTAAAAGTGTTCAACTCAACCGTCGTCTCCGGACATGTTTAGTTTGTTCAAGCCCCGTAGGTGATGACATAACGGGACGAGACGTACCGACGTCGTGGTGGTTCTTCTTTTGCTTGTTTTCTCCTCGCGCCAGTCACACACCGCTTACCTCACGCTCATTCACCCATGTTTCTCACCTTGTGGAGGGGTGAGGGAGGGAGGGGGGGGCGGGCAAGGCTTTGCAGGGAGCCGGGAGAAGGTGTAGTGGTGACAGCCAAGCACGGAGGGAAGCTAAGGGCAAGGATCTTTCTTTTGTTCACACCCGCTCAGAGTTGTTCTCCTGGCTGACCCGGCGTCTGGGAAACAGCCTGCGCTTCAGCTGGATCAACTGAGAGAGAGAGAGAGGCAGAGAGACAGAGACACAGACGCATACCAAGGCAGACAGACATAGAGAGGAAGAGAAACAGAAGCAGGCGGACAGAGGAAGAGACACAGACAGAGAACGAGAGACACAGACAAGAGACAGAGAGACATACAGAGGAGGAGACACAGAGTTAGACGAGATATCATTAAAAACTGCAACCAGGAAGCAAAAACAATAAATCAGTTGAAGTTTAACTGAGTAAGGGTGATAAGGCCTTGGGTAACTGGGATTCTCTGCCAAAGAGGAGCTTATGACCAAGTGCAATCCCCTGTTGTGTTGGAAATGCTGATCTAGTGGAGGCGTTGGGACAAGTTACACCCTGGTTGTTAGTGGTAGGACTCAGACCCTGGGTGATAAGCGTGGACCACACCGGCCCAACCGTTGGCCATCTGAAACGTTTGGGGAGACTCGGACGAGTTCGGGAACAATTCTGTTTGATGTGTTCAGCTTTTGAAACCGCGCGGACGGTGTCTGGTCAGATTCAACATGCAATGTCTTAGAGAGTTGGAGCCATTGGAATCTCTGATCGGTTGCGTACTAGCGAATTTGTCTCCCGGATCAGGTGCCTAACACAAAAATGATTATTGTATCCTGTGTTGGCTATGTCTGAAGACAACACTGTCCATACAGCTCTAAGGGGCTCAGGTGTGCGTGTGTGTTTGTGAGAAACAGTGTGTCAATGGGCTGGAGGAGGTTTATCATCATAAGTCTTTCAACAGTTGACCTTCATTCTGGTTTACTGGTGAAGCAACTGGAAACCGTCTTCAGCCTACTGCGAGAGCCGTGGAGTGTGTAAATACTTCTTGACGGTAATCTCATTTTAGCCTCTGGGATGCCCAAGGGACGAGATCTCATATGTTAAGATAGCATTGGGTAGGAGTGTGTGTTTGTGTGTGTGCGTGCGTGTGTGTATTTATCAGTAATGAAAGCCAGACGACAACAGAGTGATGGCTTCATCACCTGTCTCTTGTAGAAGTAAGGATGACGACACTCCAGAGAGACTGTGTGAGTGTGTGTGTGTGGGTGTGGGTGTGACTGTGTGTGTATGGGTGTGGAGGGACATGTGAGATGGAAGCGGGTCCAAAGTATTTCAGTTGGCGAGGCCAGGAACCATAGCTCCACAGTGAATCATGGAACTCCAAAGGAGGGCGCAGGCAGGTGTGTGTCTGTGTTTATGTGGTGGCGTTTTCCCAGTGTGATGGGTGTGTTTATGTGTGTGTCTCGTACTGACCTGCTCAGCGAAGAAGGACAGGACGGTGAATACGACGAGGGTCACCAGCACACAGTGGGTCCAGAATTTCAACTTGTCCCGGTAAACACGCCTAGAACACACACACACACACACACACACACACACACACACACACACACACACACACACACACACACTTTAATAACAGCCAACTTACGTGTGTGTGCGGCAGGGTTCAAAAGAGCAACAGAGTGATGAAGTGAAATCACTCCCCGTAGGTTTGCTAACACAACACCCACTCAGATGACAGGGCTTAATAAATGGTGCGCGTGTGGGTGTAGGGTATAAAAAGACACTGGTGTAGAGTCTAAACTTATCCAATGGGGACGGTCTAATTTTAAAAAGATCCCCCCCTAGGGACCCCTAGAGAACCTGACCCGGCCCCTCTCTAAACCTACAACACCCCCAGGTACTGACAATCTGAACACAATGGCAAAGCAAAAATGACAAGGGAAACTACTCGATGAATGTTCAGCTCACGGCAACACTGACCCCATGGGTCTCTGGCATTTCTTTACGTAATACACCCGTCTGAAATACCCCTGGTCTGAATAAGAGCTGTGCACCTATCGACTGAATGCGGGATGCCGCATTCAGTTCCACCCAGACATCGGGGCGTCGAGGATCGAGATAGAACCAAGATGGCGGCATCTCGCATTCAGTGTAACCGCTCTAGGTTTCTTTCAAGGAGCAAGACTTTGACGCAAGACTTGATGCGATTGGGAGGGATGATGCACATGTGTTGGATCGATCAAAGCAGGGACTGCAGAAGAGATGGTAGGAAACTCCTGGTGCCATTAAACAAACTTCCCTCGCTTCTCAGTGGCAGCCTTTCGAAACAGCAAACAGTTTGTCAGCCTATGCAAACACGCAGGTTCCGAGTGTGTTGTGAGTATACGGTGGGCCTTCGGAGGGGCCTGTCCCCCTCCGCGGTGGACCTACCATTCCTGGAGCTCGTTCATGTGCAGGAACCTGTTGCGGAACTCCCTGGGCAGCTCGAACTGCGACGCCAGGGGGAACATGGACTCGTAGAAGTCCCGGAGTACCGCCTTCACAGTGGACGCGTCCTTGTGGCCGTGGTCGATGTTGTCGTTCAGACAGATAAACTTCCTGCCAGGGCAAAAAGGGGTATTTGTCATTATACATTATTCATCTAATTATTTGTCCTAAATAATATTGCATCACTTCATCAAATCATTTTTATTAATTGAAATAAATGACCACCACTATTTTTTTTTATTGAATGTTGTATTCAGAGCATTCCGTCCGTTATTTCCATAAACAAATTCACTTTTTAAGTCCTGGAAATGGATTGCCTTTGACATATTGATTGATATTGATCTTTTTAATCACCTAAAATTCAAAGAATGGGATCATTCAAACGGAAACTAAACTGAAAACACAATACAAATAGAAAGCGATTGAAGAAGTGAATCTAAAGGGAGGTCCCCCTGGCTCCTCTCTGACCTGGGGTTCTTCCTGATGTCGTCCAGCTGGCCCACCACATGGGACACGTTGGTGCGCACCATCTTGAAGGCGATCTCCTCCTCCCCCATGATCTCAAACCTGCAGCACAGACGAGAGGAAGACAACGTACATCGTATCGAATTAATCACAATACATTTGAACCCACCTTATACCTTACCTTAAATCAACCAAACTAAAGCCTTACCCTAAAACCAAACCTTAAGTAAACCCAAACCCTAAAACCAATCTATAACCCTAAAACCAACCCCTAACAATAAAACCAAGCCCTAAACCAAACCCTTAAACCAAACCATATCCCTAAAACCTATCCCTGAACCAAACCCTCAAACCTGACCCCCTAACACCATTTCCATCATGTTCTCTGCAGACCTTGGCCCCGGGGTATGGAAGCCTTGTCCTATGCGGACATGTCTTAGGCCTCTGGGGCCTTGGGTATCCCCTGGGCTTGGTGGTGGAGGACCTACTTGTATTTGTTCTGGTCCTTGAAGGCCTTGTGAATGAGCTCTGTGATGGGCTTACAGTGCAGCACGAGGCCTTTGGTCACGGGGGGCTGTGGAGTCAACCAGAGACACTCAAGACAGTCAAACGCTTTGAACACTTTAGTGAGGATGTCAGTGAGGATCTCCTTCAGTATGTGGGAAATGTGGTAGCTGTTGCAAAACCCATGATGGCCATATCTTATTTGGCATGTTGGCCGTTTTCTTTAAAGGGGAATCCCTTTTGGCTTTTTTCAAATATATATATATATATATATATATATATATATATATATATATATATATATATATATATATATATATAGTACTGCTTCAGACGCATTTCTGCAATAAAGTCTGAACATTACATCGTTTTTCTAAATCTGACCAAATATCAAAAATAGCAAAGCTCTTTAAATGCAAGTGGATCCTCAGAAGTCAAAGAGCAGGAGCAAAACCCTGGGGAAGCAATACCCTGGGGCGGACACTGGTATTGACCGGTCAGGGTATGACCGAATGGGGAGAGGGCTGTTCCCGGCTCCTGGGCGGGTCTCACCATGCTGGGGTCGTAGTAGGTCTCCTGGGAGGGGCTGACAGCGTCCAGCTGGGTCAGGTTGCTGGGTAGAGTCTTGGAGCAGTTGATCAACATCTGCTCCAGGCTGGTCAGATCCTGGACACACACACACACACACACACACACACAGGCACAGGCACAGGCACACACACACACACACAATGAAACAACACAAAGAGCAGCACTAGCTAATGAGGGTGGGCCGCGTAAGGGAACACTTGCCGCTAAACACAGAAGAGTTCTCCTGAGACCTCATCATGATATAAACACATTTGCCACACCGTCTTTAATACAGTCGTCTTTTTTATAAATTCTTTCACCGACCAATCAGCTGACCTGCAGGCTGAGGGGCAGCTCGTGGACCCGCGTGGCGAGGGTCCGGATCTCGCGGTCCGACAGCACGCCGGAGCGGTCCGTGTCGATCTCCTGGAAGACGCGCGCCACGTCCAGCTGCCGCAGCGCGCTCATCAGGAAGTAGAAGTAGGAGAAGGCGAACTGCATGTCCTCTGAGTGCCGCACGCGGTGCTCCGACGTCCGGTCGAAGTCCAGCGGGAACCTGGGGGGGCCGCGGGGGGAGAGGGGGTGAAACCACGGAGCTTTATTTGGTCTTTGTTTCTCATCCTGTTCAGAGGGACCAGTGTATATATAATATTGTAATGCAACATACCACACAGACAAACACACCCACACACACACACACACACACACACACACACACAAGACATAGACACAGATCTATTTTCTTCTACTGGACATAATGTTATCAAATGTACTGTGTTTTTATTTAATAATGTATTTATTTTTGCATAAACCCATCAACTACCAGGTGTGCCACTTCCTACACAGGTTGTGAAACAAACTAAAGTAAACTAAACAAAAGAAAAACCCCGGGGAAAGCTACCCTCTTACATCAGAAAACAGCCAACTGACGGTTCTCCTTTTATAAAACCATCCCCCCGTGACTCGCGGGCCAATCAGGTGCTCTGGGGGGGGGGGGGGGGGGGGGCCTGACTCACATGTCCTGGAGCTCCTGCATGACGAGCCGGTCGATCATGTGGGGCATGTGGGCGGGGACCTTGCGGGAGGTGAAGCCGAACTGCCCGTTGAGCAGCCGGTTGACGTGGCGCAGCGAGTCGGCGAACGTGTCCTGGAGCCGGCGGCCCGCAGCGCCGCCGTCCGCCCGGTACGCCAGCTCCCGCCGCAGACGCTCGCCTTCCTGCTCCGCCGCCGTGTGGACGGACACGGGAACGCGGGTGACGAGCCAGATAGGTGGGAAAAAGAACGGATGTGTGAAAACCCGGGGGAAGACGTGACACGTTCACACCGAAATCCGTGCGGAAAACCGGGGGATATGACATCAAAAGGAAATTGACATACGCATGAAATCAAGGAATTACACACATCAAAACACAGAAAACCGGAGAAAACACAAAGGCACCGAGCTGCACGTGAAAACACGGACACACGTGTGACGGGAGAGCACGGATATTAACATGAATGCACGAAACTAGGCCGCACCACCAGAGAGTCTATTTAGCACTGAAATAATGAACAAGCAACAAACGTGCTAGAAGGCCAGATTTCCGTCACCAGGACCAGAAATCCGCCACGGACATAAGGAGGGAACCACTTGCCCGGAGGAGTCCGCTGAAGCCCTTGCTCCTCTCCCAGGGCAGGAAGCCGGGGTCCGGGGGGGCGTTGTACTGCTGGAGCTTCCTGCCCGCGGGGCCCCTTTCTGAGCCTGCGCCTCCGGCCTCCTCCGGGCGGGGCTCCGGGGCCTTGGCTTTGGGCAGGGCCCCCACCAACGTGCCCAGCAGCTTGGAGGTGGACTGGGGCCTCCCCGGCAAGTCCCCCTTCTCTATCCGCAGGCCGGTCGGCGACGGCGGGACCCTCTCTGCGACCCCGAAGGGCTGGTCCCCGACGGGACCCCTGGCCGTTGCCTCCGGTACCTTCGAGCCGTCGGCCCCCCGCACCCCCCCGTCCCCCTGGGTGCGGTAGGGCCCCAGCAGGGCGGCCTTGGTCAGATTATACCCCTTAAGCGTGATGTCCCCCCCCTGCAGCTTCTCCTCCAGCCGCCTCAGCTCGCCGCGGACCCCCTCGGGCAGCGCGGCCTCGTCCACGTCGGGCACCTCCGCGGCCGCCCGCGTCGCCCCGGGGGCGGCGGTCCGCACGCGAGGACCCCTCCGGTCCTCCGGGACGTCCGGGAAGGGGAGCGGCGTCTCGGGGTCGGCCGTGGGTTCGGGGTCCTCGCCTCCCTCCTCCACCGCCGGCCCCCCTCTCCCCCCTCCCCCCTCCCCCAGGGGCTGGGAGGTGTTGGACCTCGGCGGGGGCTCCCGGGTGTCCACGGCGACGCTGAAGCGCAGGGTGAAGGGGGCGTCGTCCTCGCCCTGGCAGGTGAGGTTGTAGTGGACGCGCGTGGCGTTGTGTCCGGGCAGCAGCAGCAGGTGCAGCGTCCTCCACTTGTTGGCCACCGAGGTGTGCCGCACCACGGCGTGCTCGCCCACCGCCGCATCGGACACGCGCCGCGCCACGCCCTCGAAGCTGAAGTAGGGCCGCAGCTGGCCGCGCGGCACGGTGTAGAGGCTCTGGTTGCGCCGCAGGGCCACCCGGTGCATCTGGTCGAAGCGGTCTGGGGAGAGGGGGCCGACGGCGAATCACATCGCTCGTTATCGGGCGCGTGCTAACGGAGACGCAGCCGGAGTCTCACAGGGACCTCGCTTGGAAACTCTCAATCAGACTAACAGAGGAGTTTTATTACATGTTGTGGGACTTGAAGGCCGCTCTTTTAAAAGAAGAAGTACACAATATTTATATATATTTTAAAATCTATTTTTTTTGTTATTTTATTTCTTAGAAACCCAGCCAAAAGATGAATTAGTTAAAGGGGATCAAAGCTAAACAAGATTTTTGTCTGTTTTCTTTGTCGCAATATGCTGAAGGGGTAAGAAACCCGACAACATAACATTATAACATCTTTTGTTGTAATAATAACAGAACACACCTGAACATTTATGACAAAAAAAAAAATTTGGTTATATCACAACCCATTCACCCCACACACACAAAACCACGTTGAAACCAAACTAGGTCTGGATAATGTGTAATGAGGGTAGGGTCAATGTGAATGTGTTTGGGGGAGAACCTCTGGGGGGGTTTAGATGGAACAAAGACAGACACAGATTCGGGGGGGCCGAGACTCACCTTTGCCGCAGTCCCCCACGTCGAAGCCGCAGGCGAGCACGTTGCAGGCCTGGTCGCAGAACTTGTCCGCCAGCCAGGAGTTGGCGCAGCCCTGGTTGCAGTAGGACACGGCGCCCAGGCCACCAGCAAACTGCCAGGGCTGAGCCCCGGCCCCGCCGGCCCCGCCCAGCCCGGCCACGCCCGCGAACCGGCTGTTGGCCCCGGTACCTGGGGGTCAGAGGTCAGATGGTCAGGAACACGTCCCCACAACAGAAGCAAACGAGTCCCAGTGTAAGACAGGACAAACTTAGATTTGGCTAAACGTTTGGCGAGGTTCTCTCAGAAGTCACAAAATAAATATTTTAAAAAAATGCCGAAAGTGAAACCGCATTTTTTTTTATCTGAGAGCCATTAAAAGTCCAAACACATTGACGACAGCTCTCTTCAGTGTGGTGCAGAACATCTAAATGGGGACCTCAGTAGACTCAAACTGCTTCTCTATTAGTGCACCAACAACAACGTCAGCTCGCCATCAAGTACAGAAAGGCCACACAATCAAACCACAGTCAGTATGCACCATGTAGGGCAAGGTCTCTCTCTCCCCCCCCTCCCCCCCCTCCCTCACCCAGGCAGTCTCCCCCGTCCCAGTCGCAGGCCGAGTTGTTGCAGGCCTTGTCACAGTAGCCGTCTTTGATCCAGGACCCAGGACAGCCCTCGGCACAGTTGGGCACGGGCCAGGTGAGGTAGACCTGAGAGGAAGGACAAGGGGTTAAAGGTCACCGTCACCTGAGTCACGATACCCAATCCTGAAAGGGGAACCGACTTCCTCAGCTATTTTCCATTACAAGAGATCATTGCTCCATGTGTGGTGGGAAATAAATCGTGATTTGCAACACGAACTCCGTTTCCGCTGACGATATGTCGGAAAAGTTGGACGATTGACCTCAATGGTCTTTTTGTCTTTCTAGCGGAGCTGGATGCTGGTTCCCCTTTAAGGCAGGGGTCCATTTACATCTCAAATAACAGCCGATGGAGTTTCAGTGAATTACAGCTTTGCTTTAATGAGAAAGGAGGGAGGGAGAAGGAATGGAGGGCGGGAGAAGGAAAGGAGGGAGGGAGAAAAGGAGGAGGAGGAGGAGGATGAAGAGGGGGAGGAAGGGGAGGAGTGTGAAGATGAGGAAGAGCAGGGAGGCAGGCACCTTCGGTCTTTCGGCAGAGGAAGAGGAGAAGGAGGAGGACGATGAGGGAAGGAAGAGGAAGGAAGAGGGTTAGGGCGATGAAGACGAGCAAGAGGACGATGACGAGGAGGACGACGAGGGAGGGAGGCACCTTCTGTCCTTTGGAGTGACTGTAGAAGTCGTCGGGCCACACGTCCTTGCCGAACATGACGTCGTCGTTGAGGTAGATGAACTTCTGGGATAGGCCGGGGATGCGGTGTATGTGGGTCTCGATGGCCGGGGAGCTGAAGGTGGGCAGGTGGCTCTGGTTCTGGAAGATGTCCTGGGAACGCCAGAATGTAATGTGTTTATTAGAAACACAATCTGCACAGTATTACGCACAGAACTTACATTTGTTGAGACGTTAGACAAAAAAAAGATCAATTAAATATACGATGAGACCAAATATAATGGTTATGGCATTAATACAGTTCCAGAGTAACATTTAGTCACTTCAGAGGTTAAGGTTTAGACTCTAGAAGGAATCTGAACATAATGAAATAAGGAAAATGTTGTTTTATTTTACCAAAATATCAGAAGAGATAAATTCTGATATTCAGAAGAAAGGACATTTATTTTCTTAGCAGAAGGAAACTTTAAATGCAAAATATTTTTGTTGCATATATCTATATATTCTTTTTAACCGTCATCATTTAAAATATATTTTGTTAAGATGAATATATATTTTGCCAGGTCATACACATATTTGTTTTAATTTTGTATGTTGTTTGTTATTATCAATTGATTTAGTTTTCTTTTCGACACACACATACCGTGAAGATTTGATTGAATGAAAATATTAAAACAAATGATAAACTATTTCACATGAAACATCTGTACAGAGACTCATGCAACAGGAGACTGTACCTGGTGGGCGACCACAGTGATCCTGGAGTTGTCCAGGTTGAGCCACGAGGGGATCTGCCCATTGGTCACCACAAAGATGTGTCGCACCCAGGGGGCGTGTCTCTCCACCGAGCGCAGCGAATAGCGGAGCTCCTCGTTGTCCTCAAACCGGCTTGCCGACACGTCCTCGTCCCGTTTGGACTGGAGCCAAAATGGGAGAGGGGAGGGAGAAAATGGTGGAGGGAGTGAGTGGAATCCTATAGTGTCTCATGTCTCTTGGATTTGGTCCACTTCAGATTGTTGACTGATATCAATCTGCAAGGACTGTTGACTACAAACTGGATTTCACCAGTGATTAGGGAAATAGAGGTCAACACAATTTTTGTTGATTTTGCAACACTCTGTTATGTTACTGTCACTCTATATTCACCCTCAATTTGTGTATACCTATTTTTCCCAATCTGCTAGTCTGGCTATTTCCAGACCAAGCTCAATCGTAGATTGCACGTTGGTCTGGGGAGGCTGCTGTCATTATCTTCAGCACAAGAGGCGTGATCAACGGGGCTAGTTCAACTGACTCTGTACGCGATTGGCTGCTTGCCGTCGCTTCCTTGTCGTCATTGTGTTAAACCAGCCAATAGCGCGCCAAGGGGAAAAGCCAGTTTGGTGATTGGCTCTCGCAAAAAAATCGGAAGCAGAAAGAAATGTATTGCTCTTCTCCAGACCCTTGTGCAGGGCGAATCCCAATCGCCGGCAGAATGGGCGGGGCTACCCAGTCTGCCAATCTGCAGAGGTTCAGATATGAAAAGACTGTTTGCCACATACTGGATTGCACCAGTGATGGCCAAATTAGGGAAATTGAGGTCAACACACTTTGTCGTCAAGTTGCTCTTCAAAGTTTCCACACAAAGGAATCCTTGACAACACAAACATAGCTTTTGCAATACTGTGTATGTTATTGTCAGTCTATATTCACCTCCAATTTGTGTATCTACATATTTTACCCAATCTGCCTCTGACCAGCTAGACCAAAAATATCCTCTTATTTTGCACCATGGAAACTATTGATTTCTCTTAAAAATGTGTTTCAAATCACACCACACCAATCCAAAACACCGCCGCACAAGAACCCCAAAATACTCAAGTAGTTTTACATGTCTATCCGTCTATGTGTGTAATTCATGTATGTACTCATGTACGAACGTGCATGCGTTTCCACGGACAATAAAGCTGTATTGTATTTGACTACAGGAGGGCCCACCTGAGAGATGGCAGTGAGGTCCCAGAACAGGTAGGCGGGCCTGATCGTGAGTTCCTTCCCGTCCAGCGTTAGGTTCTTGCGGGCCTGCTGGCTCAGGTCACTGAAGTCCTGGGGCCCGTTGAGGTGGAGCAGGGCGATGCTGGCCTCGGAGTACAGCTCAAACTGGAGGGAAGACACACACACACACCTATGTTAATATTCTATTTTGTTATTTACTACTACTACTACTAACTATTTTCTACGTAGGCCATTAAAAAAAAAAATACTTCTGCAATAAATGTTCCCTTGTAACACGGTCAAACATGTCAGTAAACTAAGTGAGCTAACAATAGTTAATAGTAGGATTTATGCATAATCATCACAAGAATTAATGCAGATAAAAGTAACTAAATAATAAAAAATACGAACATTACACAACACGTTTTTTTAACTCTTCCCTTGTAAACATATAGGAAGGTCAATCTATTTGAATAACTAGAAGAAATAAAAGGATTATTTTCATCGCTTCTTGATCAATACCAACGAATGTCACGCTTCCACATTTGGTCATTCCAAACTGAAACATTAAACAAGTGATATGGGTTTGGTTTTCAAACCCAGGCCGGTAGAACGCAGAGCCCAGTGAAACACGAGGCTCTGGGCTCTGGTGAGACACAGGCGTCATGCCACGGAGTCAGACAAACAAAGGCTTGAACTTGACTGGGGTTCAATGTCGGCCTGGCTGACCCCTGACCTCTGGGTCAAGTGGGTTGGTTGAAGAACGGCTGGAGAGTTAGCGCCTCGCCGTCTGGGGGCTTCAACACCTTGAGACCCCGCGGGCCATTGGCGAGGAAAACAAACCCTGCTGTTGGCACCCCTGTGTGTGTGTGTGTGTGTGTGTGTGTGTGTGTGTGTGTGTGTGTGTGTGTGTGTGTGTGTGTGTGTGTGTGTGTGTGTGTATTTTTTGTAACACTTGAGCCACAAGTGTCCTGTTTGATGTGAGGATTTGTGCTTGTTGCATAAACACAGCAGGAACACGGATGACATAACCTGGTTTTAGTACCACTCTGTTTATAGGTATATAAACACACACACACACACACACACACACACACACACAAACAGGGTGCTGTGGTGTGGAATGCAGACAGCATAATAACTTAACATATTAATAATACCAGTATACTGATTGACTGACTGTCACACACACACACACACACACACACACACACACACACACACACACACACACACACACACACACACACACACACACACACACACACACACACACACACACACACACACACACAAATAAAGTGGCATCCCCAACTGCGATACCGCCAGCGGACCGGCAAAGTGGAAACCTCGATACCATAATGTCCGCCTGCGCTGCCAGATCCCGATCATTGTCCAACATATGAATCACCACGGAACCAACCACCGCGTCCTGTTTGACCTCTGACCCAAAACTACAGACTACAGTGAAATAGCCACACTGAAACTGTACAGCATTAAATCCAGGGTGAGTTTATGGGGTCCTCTGTCCTGGTCAATAGAGCAGGGTGTGAGCTAACAGGAGCTAACACAGCTCGATCAGATGCACCAGTCCTACGACATGCACAGGAAATTAATACAGTGGGGCGTCTTATTTCCCATGGGGGGGGGGGGGGGGTTGAGTTGGTGGCAGAAGAAACCAATTAGCAGCGGAGGCGGCGACGTCAAAACACACTCAAACACCCGAGATATATAGATGAGAGCGCAGGCGATAGGGGTGAGGGCCCATCTCTCATCACCATTGTGCTCTGTCTAACGCCAGCTATAAATTCTCTCTCTCTCTCTCTCTCTCTCGCTCTTTCACTTTCCCTCTCAATCTGAGAATCCGCCTGGCAACAGGAGGAAGAACCTTGACATTAGCTCAGAGCCCACTTATATATTATCAAAAGACTGATCAACAGACACGTGTGAGTAGAGCAACGCTGCCAATTCAGGAATACTAAACTGCTCCCATAGTCGCCCTCTGCCGAATCGAAGATCAGGCTCAAACAAGTCGCGGTACAAATGAAAACACTTTCACACATTTAAGGGGAGAACCACACACACACACACTGCAAGCGCATATATACACACACAAAATACATGTCTACTTGATCCTGTGTGTTCTTTTCTCTGCAGCTCCTATTCCTCCCTCACTGTAAATCTGGCCTCTACAATAACTTGTCAGTGCAGTCATGCCATCAGCTGTTATCACCTCTAAGACTGTGTGTGTGTGTGTGTCTCTGTGTGCACGTGTGCGTGTGTCTCTGTGTGCACGTGTGCGTGTGTGTGTGTGTGTGTGTGTGTGTCCTGCCATATTTGTGTGTATCAATGGTAGGGTTGACTGCGAGGAGGTCAGTGAATTCCTGGTGACCTTTCGTAGCATTCAAGCGCTGGCGCCACTCCTACAGCTGTCCTAGCGTTAGCCGCTAAAGTGCCGCGGAGGCTCAGCTAGCGGCCAGGTTAAGACGAGTCTCGTTACGGGTCACGGGTCACACCGCGCCCCAAATGCACATGACCGCAAGGCAGACGCTTCAGATACGTGGAAGATGAGCAAGGCATCGCCATTCGTCTCAACGCTGAGGCGTGTAAATGCACATAAACACCCACACACAGTTTTACTGAGGTAAAAATAGTACTACTTGTTGATCAGATTGAAGGCCTCAAATATGGCTGCTTACTAATGTTCTGGGGGTTTTATGATTATTTCTGAATACCCAGTGCCAACCTGCTCATTAGAGCAGAGAAAGTGCAAAGTTTAAAGTTTAAAGAGACACCTGGAGAAGCACAAGCACACGCACACACACACGATGAAAATGGTCTCCTGGCCCCATCATCATAAACAACTAGTACTAATTATACAAGTACCATAACAACAAAGGGTATTATAGTACTTATTCAGTTGTCTAATTCATAGTAGTCATTTAAAGCCCAAAAAATGAAGCTTATCATATTAGAATTATTATTTCCCACAATTATTTTTCACAAATATTTGATCAACCCTCCTGCTCTGCTTCTAAGATCTGCGATACAAATCTGATGCTAGCACTTGCGTCACATAAAAAACAAATCCATTCTTTCAACAAATCATTTGTTTGTATTATCATCGTCAGCTGTGTCGTGCTTTTGTGTTACTAATTACGGAGCACTACCATTGTTTGACCAACCATCACGAGGGCCAGTTCCTTCATAGCCAGTACTCAGTCCTTACTGGGCCTGGCCAGTGTTACGATTGGACCAACACAAGACAAGCGGCAGACCAATTTGTTCTCTTTGCTCACAGGTTCCATCCCGTTTCTGGCATTCCCCCCCCCCCACCGGCTCAGAATACCTTGGAGGGGCCGAGTTCTGACAAGAGAAAATTGTTAGAGCTAGACGTGGCTGCCTATGCTAAATGAGGTCCTCTTTATCCTCGTCTGGGGCTAACCGTTTTAAAATAGAAAAACACCATATTTAGGAGGAGGGCTTCAGTGTCGGCCCTGCAAGAATGGAATCAAGATAAGCCAGTATTCAGATTACAGTTGTACCATGTGTAAAATTACCAAACACTTATTTTGCCCACAGCTGGAACTCAAAGAGAATCTATACACCAAGCAGGGCATCATAGGGCAGTCACAGCTCGACATCTTGTGGAGAGTTATTGTTGTTCCACAAATATCACTTGATTACTGTTTTACACTGCCATCATCATTATACAATAATAACATAATAATATAAATGCATAAGAAAGGCTGCATAGACTTGATGATGAATATGAGCCTTTGTGAATAACAACCCTATTGTTCCCTGTTCTAACAAGTCAAAAACGACACAATAATGCCCTCTTGTGTTGGAAAGCAGCATCTGTTTAAATTTAACAAAATGTAATAAAATAACAGGAAACAGATTTTTATGAACCATTTAGTGCCGATTTGCCTACACGGTATATATAATATAAATATACATTTGTTCTAAACAAATGCACATTTGTCTATGTAAAAGGTAATAACTAATCTGCTAGCATGATAAAATGCCTCTGCAAGTACATGGAGAAAATATAACTTAATAATAAAATAAAGGGAATGCCAAGTCGTTAGATCCAGGCATTTAGGTTACACCCTGAGCATATTTGCAGGGTAAGTAAATGAGCTAACTGACATCGAGTGTCTGCTCTGAGCAAACATCCACCAGCATAGGTTGCCAGCATCAAAACAAAAAGAAAACCTGTAACAACACTTGTGAAACATTATGTAATAATACATTATTGCATATATACAATATGTAAAAAAACAGCATGCAACTACACAATGTGTTGTGGATTGCTGTGGAAATCTCTTTTGCACCTGATCCTAACCTTAACCCCCCTGTGAGTTTACACGAGAGTCAGTACATATCAGGTACATGCTTTTACATGTGTCAGTGTGAATACACGAGAACTGTGTCTCAGTAATATTCAGTTCGAAACTCCCTGTGCAACTGTAAGAAACCATGTAACAGGCCACTAATATAAAAAAATGTAACCAAAGAAATGTGTACTTTTCAGAGTTTTTCAAATGTGTGCTATTCATTTAACAATGGCGAGTACACACCGAAGTTATAAGAAATGCTGTGTAAATGTTTGACACTAAAAGCCAATATAAAAAAAGAAAAAATAATGATAGCACACATCATCCAAGTATCAAAACCAAGGCCTTCTACAAAAGGCGTTTAGTGTCTGGCTCACTTCTTTGATTTTGCTGGTGATGACGGAGGGCAGCTTGGCCCGGAGCTGCTCCGTGTCCTTGAAGGTGGAGGGGAAGCCGCTCAGGTAGGCCAGGCTCTGCATGCTGACAAGCCCGGGGGCCTCGCGGTCTGCCGTCTGTCAGGGGGACAAAGGACTCATCAACACCGCGGGGGAGGGAGGGAGTCACACTGACGTCATCACTCAGGAAACCGACGGTTAGTCACTGGTGAACGTGGGGTCAACGCGGGGATGCTGTTTAGATTGACTCCGTTACTCGTCAGAAGCAGCAGCACTTGTTGGTCGAGCAAAGTGGGACTAGGGAATATTGAGTAAATATATACAACGAAAATGGGATTACATGTTTATTATATTGAATAACATTTTAGAAAGTCATGTGTATTAACTTTTTGCTGTGAGACGTCACTGCTAACCACTAAGCCATAAACGCATAGTATCCTATGGACGAAGGATTGAATTTAATCAAATCTATTAGAGATTTATCAGAATCGTAGAGAAAAAGAAACTCACGAGGTAACATCTGGATATGGAGTGCTTCAGGTCTTCGCCAGATGTGTCTTTATAGGCTTTATCCGCTTTGGAAGAGAACAGAGAAATGATTGGTTATTATTAGTTATCTTTATGAGTCACTGCATAGAGGAACTATGACACAAACAGTCTGGGATGTAATTTTAAGCTTCATTCCGAAGACTTAAGTTTAAACTGTCTGCCCTGGTGCGTTGGGCAATTTCACTGTACGAACAAGGCCTTAAATGAAAACACCTAAACACCATTACTGCAGGAACTTAGAGTGAGATGGAGTGAGTGTGCACGCTCAGTCCCGCGGCCTTTGCCACAAACCGACATGGTCGGTTGTGTAACCCTGCCGGTGCCTGTAACAATTTCCAGTTCATTTAAGAGTTGGGCTTCCCTCTGCCACTTTTCTCTGAGATTTGAAATAACGTGTGTTGATTTTCATTGAACTGCGAACGTCTACACACTGAAAACAGCGAGCCGACCTGCAGCCTGGGAGTGGAAGGTGAGCACGGAGACGGTAGTGGACGGTGGGAAGGGTTGGGTGACCAGCACGATCTCCTTGGCCGTGGAGAAGGAGGGCGACAGGAGCGACGGCAGGTCCTTCACCGTGCTGTTGGCGGGCAGGGCCGGGTCGAGGGCCAGCATGGGCGCTACGATGCAGTGTGTGAGCAGGCATTCTTGTTTGGCACTGAAAACCCAAGCGCCCCCACATTTGTTTTTCGGATGCATTCAAATTTGCAGAGCAAACAATGACTTCCACAATCAGAGTGGGTTTGTAGGTGAGAAAATGTTCAGCCAGAGATTGAGTCAACACACTTCCTTTGTGTCTAGCCTCCTACTACCCTTTTGACATGGGGGGTTATGACAAAGCTGCAGCCATAATGTGGAATATCTATTCTAGAAAACGTCACACTTCTTAAAAGATATGATTGCACCAGTAAACGTGACAGACATGGTCCATACTCTGCTTCTTGTGTTATTGGTGGAGCTAAGAATGAGTCACAGGTGGTTTAGTGCTGAAAATAAATGTTGAATTATTATGATGATTTTTAAATCAAATTCCAGCAGTCTCACCGGTTATTTTTATTTGGCACCTCCGTTGTTACACTTGCATTTTTCCCCAAACGTTCCCTGTGGGGGACAGACAGGAGATACAACAAGATCCATTCACAAAACAGGATTCATATGCAAATGCATGTTAGAGAGAACCAGTGGCTACCCAATAACAAGGTATTTTGAGTAATAAGGGTTTAACTTGTTTGCAAAAATGTAAAACAATAATAATGTAAGCTACCTCATAGCTCGCTGCTCCTTCTCCAACTGTTCCCTGACTGTTTTCAGCTGCTTCAGAAGTGCTATATCGGTGCCATTCACCCACGTGTAAACCACATCGATTGGCATCGGTAGGCAAAGCCTGCAGTCGTTCAAAACAGAAGAACAATGTCATGGGATCCAGTCCACAGAAACAAACAGCTTGTTAAGGATGTACACAATTCACTCCCCTATCTCGTTATGTCAAAGCACTATTTCCTTTGTCAGATTGCGTCTCTTACCTGCTTTGGTAAGATTTCCCTCCAATGTTATCTCGATAGGAGTCAAACAACACATGGTATTGATCCCGACTCCATTCCACCAACACCTGTGTGCAGAAGGGATTCAGTCAACTCCACGCCACACCAATAGATCTAACACACATGTGTGCACACACAACTCCCCTTGTTAGTCGTGATGCATATGTGGGAAAGCATTTTACCTCTCCGAACTGGAAGGCGGAAACAATCATGAGAACAAGTCCACCGAAGCAGATGTACAGTCCATAGCGGTGGGACAGACATGTGTACGTCTGTCTCTGCAGGAGCTTGAGCAGGGAGTTGATGATTACCATGGCTCTCGTTTGAAAAACATAGCAATGAATTCACTCATTCGACTACGACGATTAAATGCACTCTTGGGAGTAAACATCAGAAGTCCCTACGCTTGTCACTTGACAGTCAGACAAAGTGTCAGACCAGTCAGACAGACCCATGACAACACATACTTCCCCAACGTTGATGACGCGCTGTTTCGACACCTTTCTGGCGTCTGTTCTATCGCCACCTAGGGGCGGGGAGGGGGAGTTTCAACACAGCGAGGTCTGCAGAATTCCAGGTATATTTAAGGTTGAAACTAACTATTGAAGCAACATTTGTATTCATATGAGGTAGAGCCAGCTTGCATTTACTAGATACTTGCTATCTTATGACGAACTGTAGAACATGTGCAATGAGAGCTCTACCTTGACACCGGTTCAAAACCCACCTATGACACCAAGTTTTTATAGTTTATGTTAACATTAAAGGGCCCCTATTATACCAACCAGGCGTGAGTGTTATGATTAATTACATACCATTTGTGTCTTCGTGACAGACATCTGGTGGTGTAATAGGGGCCCTTTACAGTGAAGCTTCAATTCCCCTTCAAGGAGGTCGAAAACATTTAGTTTCTTATGGTGTGACTGCAGTAAGTGTTTCTTTGGCATTTTCATTTTTAAATACAAAACAACTTCACTAAATTAGTATAGAATGAGAGAGCCCACCAAACACTGTTAGGAATATTGACACATTTATTCCCTTTATAAATCACATCAAAAAACGGGTACATGCACCAATCTTCCTTTCTTGTCTCTCTGAACAAATAACATCACAGTTGACCACTGATATAAACAAGGTTCATTAAGGTACATTAAACAGCGCATAAAATAACAATGTTTAAAACAACAGCCCTTTCACCAGATTACCTAAAAATTAATTTAGAAAATAACTGAACAGAATAATACTGGACTTTAATCCCCTCTCAAAGTAACTTGAAGCGTTTGGTGTAT
>NC_136951.1:12336474-12353974 GCF_949987615.1 Pollachius pollachius
AAGGCAGGTCCTGAACTCCGCCACGGGGCTGAAGTCCCCCTGGCCGACGGTGTTGACCCCGGCCACCCGGAGCCTGTAGCAGTGCCCCGGGGCCAGCTCCTGCTGCTCCCGGCCCTCGTAGTCCTGGGGCCCCGGGAGCTTCCTCTGGAAGGGGAAGAGGAGGAGTGTGTGACAGTTAGAGCTGTGACTCACAACTGCTACCCTGGTCGATTCAACCAACAATGTTTTTTTTCGGACGAATTGATGAATCACTTGGTCTATAAAAAATAAGTAGAAGTTAGCTTGTCAAGGAAAAATGAAATTTATAGTGAACCATTTCCGAAGCAGAAGTGGACACAAATGTTTGGTATTTGTGGTTGATAAATTACTAAATCGGGTGATGAAATATCAGCATTACCTTTGATTCATTTAGACTAAATCGATGAATCAGTTGATACATAAATTCAGAGTTGCAGCCTTAGAGACTGAACATTTCAAAAGGCCTTCATCACAACTGTAAACCTTCTACTCAGTCCTGTTTTTTTTTTTTTAGAGCTCCTGTCTGGACTAAAGAATGACTAACCACCATATAAAAACCCATCCGGAAAGGACCTTGGAAGTGTACCTCTGTGGTGTTGTTAGGCCGGCTGGTGGTTGCCATGGTTTCCTGGTCTTCATCAGCCGGTAGGTAGTAGTGTGTGACCTCAGAGAAGAGCACTTTGAAGACCCCGACGTCAAACCACACGTCTTCCTCGCTCTGCCCCTGAACCTGCAGTGCGATGAAATCATTGGTTCACAGTATTACATCTAATTCAAACGGAGAGACTATATAAAGACTTTATAGCTAAACGTACATTTTGAGTTGAGTGTAATTTTCAAAAACAAAATAGAAAAGGTGACGCAGATTTAAAACAGAAAGAGAATGGTGACAGGTGGCTATTTCTTTGCTTGAAAGCATAACACTAAAGCTCCAACACGAAAAGAGATCAGGCAACCACCGAATAAAGTTTAAGACTTTTATTTAGAACTTTAAGAAACTAATAAAAAAGCAAAGCTGGTCTGCAGAAACCACGCTTCTCCAGCTTCGGCAAACCGTTTTTATGGTCTCCTTCCCGGCTTCCTCCCATAAGCTCCAAGCCAGGGTTGTTATCAAAAAACGCCCATACATGGCTTCAACATCAACCAACTTCCTTCGTTTTCGCTATGGTTGGGAGTTGTGCCATCTAGCATCATCCAACTTGTCAATGTTCTTGTCTGAACATTTCCTAACGGTGTATCAGACACTGTCTGGCATGCGTCATTCAGAGATTGTGTTATTAAAACCCTGAACACAACTCTACAGACTCTCCATGCAAACGGAATATATGCTTTGTCCATCTGAATAAACGTATAAACCGGGTGATACTGCACTGTGTCACATTGGTTCCCGGGCATGCTTTTGCCCACAGAAACAATCCAGAACCAGATAAGTCAGCCACATCAGACGACAGAAAAAGAGCCCAAAATAGCTATGTTCATGGTCTTCAAGCACAACATGGTTCGTCAAATGTTGGGAGCAAGCCTTTCACCCGGTTTCCTTCATCCTCCAACCTCGCCAATCTTATCATTTTCCCTTGGTGGATACCCTTGTCTATTCCTTTTTACTAAATTCTTTCCCCATGAGGTTAACCATTGGGTCGTCTGTTAAGGTCTCGACCTCTCTAATGTCTCCATTTTCCCACGCTTATCTCATTCCTATAGCATATTATTGAAATCTTTCTAAGGGGGTCTGACCTGCTGTGTAGGCAACTTGGGGTCCTTGGAGTGGTCCCCTGAAGACAGCACCGTTCCAACTGAGGAGGAACAACAGCAATTAGAACAATCTTCTTCTACTACAGATTTACACCCGACATTTCCACATCATGTATTTTCCCCAGCTACTTGAAGTGAGTTGTCAGCCGTGGGTGAAAAGACACTTAACCCTAGTATGACACTGTTCAGTGAGAGCCGATAGCTGCTGAAACCATCCCTATGGTCCATTACCTGGAGGTGGCTGAGCTTGGATCTGGGCCAGCGCCGACTGTGTGGAGGCAGTCTGCCCAACAGCTAAATCAACACACGGTCAAAGGTCAGGATGTACAGTGCATTCAAGAATGTTCTGTGAAAAGGGGTCACACATTCAGGTCTAAAACATAAACCTAAATTACACACACAAACACAGCCAAAATATTTGCCAGGAAGTGTCAAGTACAATGATGCTTGTCATTTCTTTCTGCACATATTGTTTTGACTTCACCGTAAAGACTTATTTAGAAAAGAGTTAAGATATGTTGAGAGAGCTAAATAAAAGAGATAGAAAAGTTGCATGAATTGATTGCAATAATGTCAACACACAAAGGCCAACCTAAGACAAAAGGCATGGTTGAATCGTTGTTAATGGAGAATAGTGAATGTGTCACAGCGGGATATTGCATTGAGAGGACAGGGGGGCTAAATGAAGGTACCACAGCATGGAAGAAAAAAAAGTATTAGTTATACAATGTTTTTTGTGAGTCCGGGGCATTAATTCGGTCTTCTGTATGTAATTGAAGTTATGTTCTGCTTTAAATAAATGTCATTATTGTTTGTTTGATAACCCCTTTGGGTAACAGCAGTGGCACTCTCAAATCATTCTAAATTCAAAGTACAGCACAATCTAATTATAAACATATGAAACAGACGTACAGTAATGCCGTTCATCAGTCTCTTCCTGGGTTGGTCCCTCCGAGCTCCGCCCCTCCTGAGGTGCTGAACAGCCATTGGACACTTCCATGGCAACGCCCTCATTCGCTACAGCCACCCTCTAAACAAACACAGACAACGGCAAAGAAACAAAACATTATTTATGCTCTAGAAAACGTGGTTTCACGGTCACTAAAACCACTATCATCGTGCAATTAAAAGGTGGTCCGATGAAACATGAAGGGATTACCTGAGCACCAGCGGCCTCTTTCTCGGCCGCTACGTCCCCCAATGGGTCGCAGGACTTGACACCTAGAGAAATTAAAACCATACCCAAGGCCCACTGTTGTGAAAGTGGCGCTTACTAAAGCTGTGGATCGAAGTGTTCCGCTCTTTCTGCCAACTCATCATCCAACTCCAAGACACAATCATCAACTAATTTCAAATGCAGGAAGAACATTAGCTCATATGACAATATAATATTAAAAGTAATGATAAGGCTATTGAAATATTTAAATGTGCATTCCATAACAAGGAAAAAAAGAATCACTACAAAGATTTGACCTAAATAAAAAAGTGTTGACAGGCTATGACAAAAACAGAAAAATAAATTCTAGTTGGAGGCAATTTTATCATTCTCCAAGTATGTTTTTTTTCTACTCAGGAATAAAGTGTTTCTACCCGAAGATGAGTCTTGTGTCGTCCCCTGGTGTCCTCCTGGGCCAGTAGAGGGCGCTGCCCCGCTCTGTGTATCAGGACCAGACTGCGCGCTCTGGGTAGACACGGGCTGGATCTGTAGGATGTAGCACTCCGCTGCCGCCAGGGGGCGCCAAGTCACATGGATCATTTTCACGGTAGACTTGACCAGCAAGACCGCCTCTGGTACAGCGGGCCGATCTGGAAACACATTTGAGGAAAAGAAAAGAAAAAGTAAATAAATCCGGTTTCATTTAGTGCCATGAGACACACAAAGAAAATGTATAAACATTTCTATAAGCATATAATACACAAAGTATTACATCCCGCAGCAAATAGTCAGGGTTATTGGCCAATATTTATTGGACAGTGTTGCTTTACAGACCATGTTCCCCATGTCCTTTTTAGGAGTTGTTTAGTGAAGGCATTTATTGTAGCCATTCCACCTTGACAAAACATTTTTCTTTTATAGCCGTTCTCCCCTTAATCATTTGCAGGTGCAATACCAACCCCAGCCCACATCAAATCAACTCAACACTTTTCATTGTTTCACCTCCCCAGGAACAGCCCATAAAGACCATTCTTTGGGTACGGGAGGGGGAAGGCATGTCTAAAACGGCCTGGCCCAGCCCAGCCAATCACTCACCGGTTTCCAGGTACCAGAGGTCTTTGCAGCACACCTGGTAGCTCCAGCTCTTGCGGTAGCCATCACGGCCGCTCCAGATGTACATCCTGGAGCCGATGGCGGTGGAACAGTGTCCCGCCCGGGGCTTGGGTCCGCCGGGGTGCGACTCCTCCAGCTCCAGCTGGGGGAACTTGTCCTGGGGCTTGGGGTGGCCCTGGGCCGGCTCTTCTGGGCTCAGATCCTGCCAGCTCATGGTGTCTGGAACAGAGAGAGAGACTTGGATGGAGGAACTGCAGGCAGCGCAAAAAAATAAAGGAAGGTGGAACAGGCTGCAAACGGAAAGCTCCCTTCAAGGTTTTATAATAAGATTCCAGATTGCAGGTGACCACTCAAGGGATGTAGTGATGCCGTAGGGTGAGGTACATTGGCCATAAACATTTTTGTACATACATGTCAGTAATCTGAATATATTTAAAAAAGCTGTAAAAAAATAAAAACGCATTTGTTACAACAACAAACACAGCAAGGTTAATAGACTATCTAGGGAGTAGACTCACCTAAATTAAGCGCATGCAAAGAGTTTGTGCAAATCCACTCTGCTCCTTTCGTCTTCACTGGCTCAGAATAGGGAACCCAGCCTCCGAAGATAAACATCCTGCACACAGAGACACCGACTCAGGGTTATAATACAGCAGGTGTGCCTGTGTGCATTAATGTGAAGCAATTCGGCCACATACTGAACAACATACATTTCACGCGAGCCAGAAAGCATCCCTTACTTGTTTCCAATTATGTTGGCAGAGTGAAGGCTTCTGGCTAGCGGACGGGGCCCCTTGGTTAACGGCGACGACCACACCATAGAATCTGAGCGATGAACAAATGGAAATGAATTAAAAAAAAACAATACAAATAAGGCGTTCGAACTGCATTCTCCCAATTGAGAACCGCCCCAATTCAAAACCCCACTAGTGGATAACCCAGAGAGGGCCTACCGAGGTCCAGCTGGCAGAGGTCATCCAACCGACGGCCTTGCATTCCTCCGAAGATGAAGAGCTTGGGGGAGCCCCGGCCGGCATAGGCCACGGCGGTGTGGGACTCCCGGGCCATGGGACTTCCTCCCTTGGTCTCGGGGATGCTCCAGCACCGGGCCCCCGAGGACGGCTGTAGGTCAAGCTGGTAGAAGTCATCCATGTACCTTAAGGGACCATCACAAGAAGCTTGGTCGGACCGACACACATTGAAGAGGTCTTGAAGCTGCAGTTGGTACGATTTCAGAGTTTTAAAGAAAGAGGCTGGTTTAGAGTAAGACTTTGAAGATAAACAACCCTCCATGCGTTTCTCCACCACTGAGAAGTGTTGCCTGCATCCGCCTCTGTTGGAGCTAGAATATGGCTGCACGGGTGAACATGACTGACAAGGCAAGAGGGATCCCCCAGTCCAATTCAGGGTCGAGGTACCGCTCACGCCTCATCAAAAAGAGCAGGCAGAAATGAGCCGGGAGCAGTATAAATGGTCAACCAGAACAGATGTTCTCTCAAGTTTTCACTCGTCAATTGCAGTTCAGTGGTTATGCCATTTCTAACAAATGACAGCTATTACATCTTACCTACAGAATCATTAACTAAGGATTTCATGGTAGCCCCAAATTCCACAGTGTATTATAAATGTTCTCTTTGCGTCTATGTGGGCTCTTCCTACCCCCAAAACCATTTTGCACCAAGGTATGAATATGAGTTTATTTTTATAGGTGTGACCCTGTGATGAACTAGCATCCCACTCTCTTGCTAGAGGAGACACCTTTAGAAAATACATATAATATAAAACATATATACATAATTGTTTACATACCGTGGTATGTTTCCATTGGGTTCCTCGCTGTCGTTCACTAGTCCTCCAAATAGATAGCAGCGGTTTCCAACCAGTGTGAAACTGTGTGCAATCCGTGCACAGGGAGGCAGGCCGTTTGCAGGGGGCCTGGGTCTGAGTTTCTTCCACAGCCAGCGACTGGCCTGCGTGTACACAGTCAAAAATGGAAGATATCGTTGTCTTCAAAACAAGTTTGTGGGCAAATTTAACAATACGTGTGTGTGTGTGTGTGTGGGAGGGGGGGGGGGGGGTAGATGGTGTCTTCACCTGTAATTCATAGAGGTTGTTGGTGTACTTGCCAAACTCCACCATACCACCAAACACCAGAATGCGTGTGCCCTCACAAACGAAGCCATGGGCAGCGCATCCGGGCGGTATGTCCCCCCGCACCGCCGGTAGAAACCACTGTTTGGTCACTAGTAGTAATCGACCACAAGTTGTTACTTCCAGTAAACATCATAGCACAAATAAAAAAGCGCTATTTACTAACATGACTACTATGTTTGTTATGCATATTAGTGTTTTGCCAGCCCACGTTGTCTTTCTGAAGGAATTAAATTGACACATTTGCTTGCTTCGAGGCTAAAAACATTAGCATGCTACCGTTAGCTCGCTGTGGCATTGGGTGTGCTAGCAATAGCTTACCCGTGTTGTACACATGGAGGTCCTCCGCTATGCCCTCATTTCCACCTCCGAAAATTATTATGAGTTCACGAATGGCCACCGCTCGGTGTCCGTGTCGTGAGCGCGGTGTTACTCCCGAAAATGACTGAACTTTTCGCCATAACGGCGTCTCTGAAACCCCAGTCATTGTCCCGTCAACAGGAGCCCAGATTGTAACAGGCATGCAGCCAGGGTCATGAAGGGTGAGAGATGGTCTTGAATTGTAGCGTTATCCTGGTCTACCGCAATGCAATTTCCGGTTTCTTACTTTCTATGAGCGGTGGAAGCCAATTAACGGTCTACAGAGCGAAAATAATAGAAATGAGATAACAGAGGAAAAAAACAGCCATGATCTTTAAAAAAATAAGGCGATTTGACCACAATTTTGAAAAAGCGTTACCCGAAAAACGGAACAGAAACAGATATACCCTATCGGAAGTCCCTACCTCTCGCTCGTCGCCAAACCCATGTAACTGAAAGTCCCGCCCTTTCTATCGCCAAAAACGCTCAGTTTGAGGTTCCCGTTCTAGGCGTTCCGGCGTGACATGGGAACGCCGGGGAACGAGGCTTGAACGTGAAGTTTGCCGCTGTTGACGTTTCAAAGAAGTGGGCGAGCCCGAGGGGGTGCTGACTGCTGCTTCTTATGCTTAGACAGCATTACAGAAGTCATTTTCAGATTCACATCACTTTATTGGCCCCGGTGGAAATGGAGGGCTATCTGACTGTCTGACAATCGATCTGCTGAAGATATAATATTAATATATAGATATAACAATGTTATATGATTGCAACGCGTTTATATAAGTATCATAGCATAGTAAAACAGTGATTTGATATTTAAATGTAACAAAAACAAACGATTCGGTCATAGCTTATCAGCCCCTATATGGTTGAAGTAAGTACATTTAATAATCCTGTGTGTGTGTGTGTGTGTGTGTGTGTGTGTGTGTGTGTGTGTGTGTGTGTGTGCGTGCGTGCGTGCGTGTGTGTGTGTGTGTGTGTGTGTGTGTGTGTGTGTGTGTGTGTGTGTGTTGGTGGAAACAGGAACCCCTCCTGTTGCGCTAGAGGAGGAAGGTGACGTCAGTTGGATGATGACCAAGGCTATTCGGAACTTCGACTATTGCACACTATGTGCGTCAAAGTTAATAGAGAATGAATAAAAAGATAGTAAGAAAATGCAGACAGAGAAAAACCATAAAGAATGCAAATGTGTTCATATGTGCAACGTTGAGACAATGCAAGAGACATGCATTTGTATGTGCTGTCTTATTTGATTTTCCTGTGAGAGAATGTGTGTTTGTGTGTGTGTGTGTGTGTGTGTGTGTGTGTGCGTGTTTCTGTGTGTGTTTGTGTGTGTAGGTTCGTGTATGTGTGTGTGTGTGTGTGTGTGTGCGTGTGTGTGTGTGTGTGTGTGTGAGAGCGTGTTTCTGTGTGTGTTTCTGTGTGTAGGTTTGTGTATGTGTGTGTGTGTGTGTGTGTGTGCGTGTGTGTGTGTGCCCCGGTGCGTTTGCGTGCGTGTGTGCGGGCGCGTCGCTCAAGCGCAGAGGAGGAAAGCCATGTTTACACAGACGGCCGAGCGCCTGGGGAATAATGCGCGAGAGGAAGTGAGCCGGCTCTGTGTCTGCGCGCTCCGACTTCCTGCTCTGAAGAAGGATCCGCTTACAGTCTCGAGCCCCGTCGGCCAGCCAGCAGCATCAGCATGGAACTCCAACGCTTCATACAGAATCGCCTTTATTGACATCTGCGGGGAAAGCGGAGCTCCACACCACGGTAAGGTTTCCCTGTTTTTGGTCTTTATATCGCGTATAAATGGCAAGAGGTGATGACATCAGTCTAGTGGCCAAAAGTGAGTGAATTGTGTGTCTGTGATAGCGCGATCATCACGTTGGTCTTCACGATCAACTTCTAAACGGGAGGGATGGACTTTTGGGTGACTGCGCGTCGCGCACCGTGAGTAGATTACTGGTACGTAATGTAGCCTCTAGTTTCAATTTGAATACAATTTTGAACGGTAAAAAATAAGTTGTGGTGAAAATGCATCCGTGTCCCTTTAAAGACCATAGTAGACTTTCTGGTTTGTCTGGACCTTGCAGACTAATTGCCATGCGCTTCCGGATAGAACTGGCAGCAGACAACATCTTGAATATGAGTCATTGGTTGCACACAAAGAGCCGTTTGAGCCCGATACTCTCCATCACCAGCCGCTCTGCGGGTCAACAAACATCGAGATGGCTAAAAGTGTACCTTTAGACACACTTTCAGGTGTTATAAATAAACAAAGTGGCCAAAGTGTTCCACAGCTATTAAGGATTTCCAGTTGCTGCGCCGTAGTTGCGTACGCGGTTTTCCTTTTGCGGAGAAAGTAACCAGGCCTAGTACGAATGTGTTGACCCTGACCGTGCGCACATCCAATATGAAACCAACATGACAACTCGGGGACGAGATGGGATCTCCGTTAGTTGCATTGTGTGCGACTCCGTTTGCGACACCGTGTGTGCGCTTGTGTGTGCGCGTGTGTGTGTGTGTGTGTGTATGTGTTTCCGAGGGGTACACAACAGGAATTCCTACCTTTCATTCAGGGCATGACTTTTCCGGGAAAACGCCCCCCAAATCAGAATGACAGGAAGTCCGCCTTACTGTCATACACGCACACACACACGCACATAGACACACACGTGTGCGCAAACACACACACACACACACACAGCAAAGACATCATGCACTCTCTCACACACACACAAACACACACGCACACACACACACACACACACACACACACACACACACACACACACACACAGTACACACACATCCCTTTTGCCTTTCACTTCATTTTTATGAATTAAATTTTAACCATTGTTAGGATATCGATAAAGACAAACAACCTAATAATTAACAAAAGCAAAGTGAGAAAGAGCCCGACAGGGACTACACTCCCACCACATCCTCTTTCATCACCATGGAAACATCCCCAAATAAACCAATGGCTGGCCCTGGTCAGCCTACTCCATAGACATGCACGCACACATACATACACACACACACACACACACACACACACACACACACACACACACACACACATTACACCCGGATGCACACACACACACACACAAACCTAGGCATGCACACACACACGCACACACACACACACACACACACACACACACACAGACACGCCTGGTTCAACCAATTAAACAAAAACCTATTCATGATTTAAAATGTGACTTTTCCTTTTTTATGCGTTAAGTTGACTGAAGAGGGGAGGTGAAAGCACATGATTGGACATGTTCAGAACAATGAGTTGGGCCACTTTCACCGTAACCTGTGCACATGGTCCATGTGGAGGGACGCCTTGTTTCCTTAACGAGGGTGGACATCTAGCATAGCGCTAACGTTCTCCATATTGGGCATATGATAAATTGTGATTCACTCATGTGACTCATTTTATGAGCGCAGCAGAAAAGCAGCGCAATCCGATTGTCTTGAGTTGTTGGAGCTGTTTGTGTTGAGCGCGTGTTTATGGGTGGACTTGGGTAACAATACAGGAAATGCCTTCTGGTTTGGCAGTGAAGGGGAGGGGGGGGCTAGGGGTGGTGGGTGAGTCGGGGGGGGGGGGGGGGGGGGGGGGCGAGTGTTTCCGAGGCTACGAGAGTCCTTTGTGCCGGCACACTTAACACGGGGAGAGGCAGAAAAGGTGATGAAGTTATGATAACTTTGAACAAACGTTGAAACGACATATAAAGTTGCCTCACACACTCCTCAAGCACTCTCTCTCTCTCTCTCTCCCTCTCTCTCTCTCCCTATATATCTATATTTCCTTCACTCCCGCTCCCTCCAAGGATTCAAAGCGATGCATTGTTATGTAAAACGTACATTTACATTGCCACGGCACAGAATTATAATAACAATGGTAGTAGACTTAGTAATAGTAGTAGCAGGGCTATGCATATCTGTTAAACCGTGTCATTCTCTTTCTCCTTCTCTCTCTCTCTCTCTTTCTCTCTCTCTCTCTCTCTCCCTCTCTCTCTCTCGCTCTCTCTCTCTCTCTCTCTCTCTCTCTCTCTCTCTCTCTCTCGCTCTCTCTCTCTCTCTCTCTCTCTCTCTCTCTCTCTCTCTCTCTCTCCCTCCCTCCCTCTGTCTCTCATGTCTCTCTCCCCCCGGGCCACCCACAGCAATGGAGAGTGCCATCACGTTGTGGCAGTTCCTGCTCCAGCTGCTTCTGGACCAGAGTCACAAGCACCTCATCTGCTGGACGTCCACCGATGGAGAGTTCAAGCTGCTCCGGTCCGAGGAAGTGGCTAAGCTGTGGGGTCTGCGCAAGAACAAGACCAACATGAACTACGACAAGCTGAGCCGGGCCCTGCGCTACTACTACGACAAGGTAACGGTGGAGGGAACCGACCCCCCAAAAAGGGCCCAATAAGGAAAAAATAATTATCATCTTCCTAAGTATAGACTTTATTCACCTGGCCATGTTTTTTGGAGGAATGGAGAGATATTTTGCTGATTTATTATATGAATGACAAATCGGATGAATTTAATCAATGGCTGCCATGTTGAAGAGCGAAGATGTTACGACATTTACGTCTGTACAAGCGGTTCAGAAGTCGGAATCTGTCCCGTTTCATAGAGTTTCCTTTTCCCCATGGCTCTGTTTGGAGTTCACCTCAAGCAGTGGCTACCTCAGCCCAGCCTATGGCTCCAAACAGAGGGGTAGGGTGTAGAGCAGTATAGAAACAGAGCCGGCAGTCGCTGACCCCGCCAGTGCAACGTGTTTTCTTGTTCAAGCATCTTGATTTGATGTCCCTCTCACTAGTAGAGATAAGAAGAGCCACGTGTTGCGTGATCGGGAACAGAGCATTTATACTGGTGTTTTGTTGGACAGAGTGTGCCACTCTTTTTATTTTCTGATTCCGAAACAAACTCAATATGAAGCGATGCGAAGACCTTGCATATAGGCTTTGGCTCATGCAGGCATTGCAGATAGATATATGTTCTGTTCTATGGGAAGACATGATGTCATATTTTGTGTAGAAGTGTTTCAGTCAAGGTTTAACTGCAATATGTATGATGAAACGAACAGGAGTGCTTTTATTACCATTCAACACTAATATATAGTACAGTTGAATCCCTTCAGTGCTGTTCGTTGGGTTTGTTTATTCTCTCAAAATGCTTTTTCATGGTGTGTTCGGAGGGCAGATACCAACGTTAATGACTTCAGGACTGCACTTTCAGAACGCAACATTGAGCGTAGACTGAGGTGCAATTGTTCAAAGCCTGCTGCCTCCTAACCGTGGCCCACCTCACTGTCCCTGGAAGAGGGATCTCTCCTATCTGCTCTCGCTGTTACTCTGGTTAAGGTCAATGGAGTTGACTCGACTAGCGGAGCCTTTAAGATCAAGCCGCCCATAAACCCTCAGTACTTGTTAATGTATGTACACACACTCAGGCCCCGCCTCTCCTCCTCTCACAGAACATCATCAAGAAAGTGATCGGCCAGAAGTTTGTCTACAAGTTCGTGTCGTTCCCGGAGATCCTGAAGATGGACCCGGCGGCCGTGGAGTTCGGCGGCGGCGAGGACCCCGGCGCCGGGCTGTCGGAGGGGGAGGGGGGCGAGGAGGAGGAGGAGGGGGCGGGGCTCCACGGGGGCCGCAACGGCTACCTCCACTCCGGCCTGTACTCCTCCTTCACCGTCAGCTCCCTGCAGCACTCGCCCCAGCGCCGCAGGGCCGTGAAGACGGAGCGCCGGGCGGAGCCCCACGACGAGGGCCCCTCCTCGGTCATACGCTTCGTCCCCAACCACGCCTCCTCCGCCAGGGGCCCCCCCAGCAGCCCGCCGCCCGCCCCCGGCGAGGTCTACCGCTCCTTCCACCCGTCCCCTCGGCAGGTCCGCACCCCCTCCTCCTCCTCCTCCCCCTCCTCCTCCCCTTCCCCGTCGACAAGCCCCGCCCTCAAACTGTGGCGGGGGCGGAGCCCGGCGCCAGAGACTGACCAATGGGAGCAGAGCGTGCAGCCTCTGAATCTGTCGTCGGGCCAGAGGGACCGGGAGCGGCTGCACGGCTTAGGGATGAGCAGCGCCTCCTCCAAGAGCCGCAGACCCCGAGCCCTGGAGATCCTGGCCCCGCCCCTCCTGCTGACAGGAAGTGACATCGGCTCCATCGCGCTCAACAGCCCAGCGCTGCCCTCAGGCTCCTTGACCTCAGCGTTCTTTGCTGCACAGGTATGACTATATAACGAATCAAATATAATTTATATATAGGCACATCCCATAGGTAGACAACTAGGGATATATATATATAATAGTTATTACAATATTATAACAATAATGATATATATAATATTGTATTATTTTATATATAAATATAATAGTATATACTATATATCACACAGGTAGACAATAATATATATGATGATGCATGATAATATATAAAAGACTCATTATAACTGTAATTATTTACAGTTTCAAACACAAATCACGGACAAAATGGACATCATCTCATTCTCCCGCCGTTTCATCAAAATAACTTATTGGCCGCCGCTCATGCCAACTAATATAGAATATTACATTACATTAATTTAGCTGACGCTTTTGTCCGAAGGGTACTGCAATATGTGCATTCGACAATGAAGATGTAACAGTGCAAAAAATCATTTGGGCACATGCAATTCAGAATAAGCCAAGCAGCTGCTTCCAAGAGCTGCAACGCAGAAACAAGAGCTAGTGAATTTTCTGTGTTCTTTTTTATGGGCCAGGATGCATTATGAAAATAAGTCATCGTACCCATCCAAGATGGGCAGGGCTTCAGCTGTGCTGATGCCGGCGGTGAGCTCGTTCTACACTCGTGGAGCCAGGACAGCAAACATTTGAGATTTTGTTGAACGGCTGCTGGGGTTCCACGTACTGGAGATTACTGGATGGGCTGACCAAGTGCTATATGTTTAATCAATCCATAGAAACACAAACACACACATCACATAGACAGACTACTATATACATAAAGATATGTTGTATAATATATATATGAAAACACATACACACATCATACAGGTAGCCTTTACATTTAATAATATATTCTATATATAAACACCTCGAAGTACACAATACACAAACACACTCACATCGCACAATATATAAACATATACACACACCAAATACATATTATACAAACACACACATCACACAATAAATAAACATTTACACACCAAGAACACATTACACAATCACACCCATCGCACAATATATAAACACATACACAACAAGTACACAATATATAAACATACTAAATATACAAAGTGCAAATCCAAAATATGCAACTATGCAAACACATGTCATACAACAGGTATGAATACACACACACACATCCAATGCACAATAAACAAACACAGATATGCTCTGCCGAGCGCACTCAAGCAACGCACACACACTGGACAAAGGGACTAAAACACAAAAGCACACATACATGCGCGCTCACACACACACGCACCGGCAATCGCACAAGCACAAACGCAAGCACGAACGCAGACAAAACACACACGCACGTGCACACCCACACACACTCGTGCAGGAAGGGAGCTGGCAGGGAGAGAGAAAGAGAGAGAGAAGTAACGCCTGAAGAAAGAAAGAAAAAAACAAGTGAGAGTTGTAGACAGGGAGGGAATGGAAAGAGGTGAGCGGAAAGGGGGGGAGGGGGGGGAGCGGTCGCTAAGTAAAGCCATATGTTCCCCAGAAAACGTCCTTAGTCAGGCCCGCGTGTATCGGTCCAAATTTCATTCTCCGGAGGCATTGTGAGAAAAAAGAGAAGGACTTTAAACTTCATTCAGATGTAAATACTACTTAAGTAGGGTGAAGTATTTCGCTGGCACGTTACGCTGGGCGGCAGTGAGTTGGAGCAGAAGAGAGGCCGAGAGATTCCATTCCCCCCCCCCACCCCCGGGCACATGGTGGTGGCTTGAGTTGGAGTTGAACCCGCAACCTTGAGTTTATGGGCTAGGGAGACTGTGTGTGTGTGTGTGTGTGTGTGTGTGTGTGTGTGTGTGTGTGTGTGTGTGTGTGTGTGTGCGTGTGTGCGTGTGTGCGTGTGTGCGCGCGTGTGTGTGTGTGTGTGAGTGTGTAGTGAAGTTGGGACATTGTTTAAATGCTACAGTAAACACTTATAACCCGAAGTGCTTACGGATCCAAGGAGGGCAACGCAATCCAGACCCAGTCCCCCCAATCCTACTAGACCCCCACCCCTGGTAGACCCCCCACCATTAGACCCTCAGACCTCCCCCAACACCACTAGACCCCAGATCTCAAGCATAGCTTGGAAAGAGACAAGATAAAGAGGGTAAAATAGTAATTTGTAATTCAAACCCTGTGTGTGTGTGTGTGTGTGTGTGTGTGTGTGTGTGTGTGTGTGTGTGTGTGTGAGCTCAGTAAGCCAGTCTCATAAAGGAGTGTTTACAAGAGGACACTGCCCTGCCACCTCATACAGACACACGCGCACACATACACACAAACACACATGCACACGCACACACACACACACACACACTGCTTAGTAGGAGGGAATGACGGCATGCACAGACACTGAAAAGCATGGCGTGTTACGCTCTTATTTTGACACTGTAAACATCATGTCTTTCTCTCTCTCGCTCTCTCTCTTTGTATCCCCTGTAAACAAAATCTCTCTGTCTGTCTCTCTCAAATGTGTTTATGGGGTAAGGGTTAGGGTTAGGTATTTACATTTCAATTGCCGATCATATTCGATTAAAAAAAAAAAGAAATGTTCCAAAAAGTCAACACAATACAAATCTACACAGTCTATATAAAGTGAGGTAGTGGTTGGAATAGGAGTTTGTTAATCTTGCTCTCTGTCTCTCTGTCTCTCTGTCTCTCTCTCTCTCTCTCTCTCTCTCTCTCTCTCTCTCTCTCCTCCAGACTCCCTCAGGCCTGTTGTTCACCCACAGTCCGCTCCTCTCTGGGCTCCATTTCCGGGGCAGTCTGAGTCCCCTGGGGGCCCTCAGTCCTGCCCACCTGCACGGGCACACGCCACTGTTCCAGGTAACACAAACGCGCACACGCTCACGCACATGCCTACACACACAAACATGCATACACACACACCGTCTCTCTCTCTCTCTCTTGCTCACACACACTCTCACAAACACCCACGCAAACACTCTCTTGCACACACACACACTCGTTCGCACACACACACACGCGCTTACACATAGGAATTTAAGGTCCCCGTGAAACGCTTACGGAGCATGGTTTGATGCAGAATGTTGATGCACTTCCTGTTGAAACAGGAAGTTGGGTCCAGGGGGTGTTGACTGTATTTTTTCTTAAACCCTAACTCTGTTGCCTTAATCGTTGTTGCTTAGTTTCATTAGGAACAATTAAAAAGTATCTAATTTTTGCACCTTTCAAGCCTCCGGAACCGTAATAAAATGTAACAGTGCTACTGGGGCAGATCCCTGCGTGAGCAATGCAGGAGAAGGCTGGTGGCTGGTGACTACAGGAGTCTACACTGATTCACTGCGGGCTTCTTTCAAAATAGGCTACAGATGTTTCCTCTCTGGTTTGGATGGGGGGGGCGGCAGCTTCCTGTTGGCTAGGCGTTGGTGGTGGAGCTGGTGGGGGTGGGGGCTGGGCGCGGAGGTCAGGCAGCTCCACCCTGTCTCCTGTCAGCCAGTCACTCGCAACAGGAAGTGGGTCTATCCAGTCTCCCATGATGCACCACCAGCGGTCATGGCCGGGGGGGTCTTAAACAAACACACACCACTACTGAATTATTGGGGGGGGGGGAACCACCTTAAAGGTATATGGACAAAGTAGATCTTCTCTTTGCTAATTTCCTGTTTTTGTTTGTTATCTTGATTTGTAGTTTCCAACGCTGGTGAACGGAACCTTCGCTCTGCCCATGCCCACCTTGGACCACTCCCCCCACCTGCTCCTCTCCCACAGCCCCCACACGTCCTGATCCCCTCCGGAGCTCCGGGCCAAACGCGGCCAAGCCAGGCCAAACCAGGTCCAACCAGGTCGCACCAGATGGAACCAGGCCACACCCGGCTGACCTGGCCAAGCTGGGCCAAACCAAACCAAAGTTGGCCAAAGCAGGCTAAACCAGGTCAAACCTGGCTAAACCAGGTCAAACCAGGCTAAATGAGGCTCAAGAGGGCTAAACTAGGCCACACTAGCCCAAACAAGGCTAGACTGGGCCCTGCCAGCCTGGGTTAGGATACATTAGAGCTGAGTCCACTAGCCTTTAACACCTGCCCACTATAAAAAAAAGACACTTATAAAAAGCACTCATCTGTCTTTGGGCTGTGCCTTCGTCATCATCATCATGATCATCATCATCTTCGTGGATATGCGTTTCAATTGCATTAACTTCAAAGTGAAGAATAAAACCCAGGCTTCATTTTGAAGCTCTCTTTCTGTGAGGAACTTTCATCTTCAGTTAACTTTTCTAAGCGTTTACGGTCTTTTTTGTTTTTAATTTTTATTCGGTCACCTTAAAACGAGAACATGTTTGTTATCCAACACAAACAATGTGTTGAATCAATCTTTTCCAAAGTAAAGTGGTCCCAGGCCTGAGTGATTCCTAGACTCCTAGCAGATGACCTGCCAGACAGACAGACAGACAGAGGGCTACACATCAGAACTCTCTGTACAACGTTCTGTGGGGATTTTTTTGCATCGCTTTGTGTAAATGTATTTGAGGCTGTGAACCAGTCTTTTTCCTAGCCATGTTCTTCTATGTGTTTTCTTTTTGTTGTCTTTTTTTTTTTACTATAACCTATGCACTGCTTTCCTTGTTACTCTGTCTTGGCTGTGCCTCTTCAAATGTAAGAATTATGTAAATGTGTTCAATCCAAATAATTTCCTCGACAAAACCCCATGTCAATATTGCACAAAAGCTTTTTGTAAAACAGCTTTGGTTATTTTTTATATAAAGGAATTGATTAAAAAAAATGTATTAA
>NC_136951.1:12363974-12368974 GCF_949987615.1 Pollachius pollachius
ACTTTTACTGTTGCCATGGAAACCGAGTGCAGGCGGGCAGAGGCAAACCCCATGTCTCCATGTGCACGCACATGTATGTGCGTGTGTGTTGTGAGAATGCAAAACGTGCCTATGTACTCTCTCTCTCTCTCTCTCACTCCCCCCCCTCTCTCTCTCACTCCCCCCTCTCTCTCACTCCCCCCCTCTCTCTCTCTCTCTCTCACTCCCCCCCCTCTCTCTCACTCACTCCCCCCTCCTCTCTCTCTCTCTCACTCCCTCTCTATCCCTCTCTCTCACACCCTCTCCCTCTCCCTCTCTCTCCCCCTCTCTCTCTCTCACTCACTCCCCCCTCCTCTCTCTCTCACTCCCCCCCCTCTCTCTCACTCACTCCCCCCTCCTCTCTCTCTCACTCCCTCACGCTCTCTCCCTCTCTCTCTCTCTCACTCCCCCCCCTCCTCTCTCTCTCCCTCTCTCTCATTCCCTCTCCCTCTCTCTCCCCCTCTCTCTCTCACTCACTCCCCCCTCCTCTCTCTCTCACTCCCCCCCCTCTCTCTCACTCACTCCCCCCTCCTCTCATTCTCACTCCCTCACGCTCTCTCCCTCTCTCTCACTCCCCCCCCTCCTCTCTCTCTCCCTCTCTCTCTCACTCCCTCTCCCTCTCTCTCTCTCTCTCCCTCTCTCTCTCACTCCCCCCCCTCTCTCACTCCCCCCCCCTCCTCTCTCTCTCACTCCCCCCCCCTCTCTCTCACTCACTCCCCCCTCCTCTCTCTCTCACTCCCTCACGCTCTCTCCCCCCCTCCTCTCTCTCTCACTCCCCCCCCCTCTCTCTCTCTCTCTCACTCCCCCCCTCCTCTCTCTCACTCCCCCCCCTCTCTCTCTCTCTCACTCCCCCCCCTCTCTCTCACTCCCCCCCTCTCCTCTCTCTCTCACTCCCCCCCCCCCCTCTCTCTCTCACTCCCCCCCTCCTCTCTCTCTCACTCCCCCCTCCTCTCTCTCACTCCCCCCCCCCCCTCTCTCTCTCACTCCCCCCCCCTCTCTCTCACTCCCCCCTCTCTCTCACTCCCCCCCCCTCTCTCTCACTCCCCCCTCTCTCTCACTCCCCCCCCCTCTTTCTCTCTCACTCCCCCCCCCTCTCTCTCACTCCCCCCCCCCTCCTCTCTCTCACTCCCCCCCCCCTCCTCTCTCTCACTCCCCCCCTCTCCTCTCTCTCTCACTCCCCCCCCCCCCCCTCTCTCTCTCACTCCCCCCCCCTCTCTCTCACTCCCCCCTCCTCTCTCACCCCCCCCCCCCCCCCCCCCTCTCTCTCTCCCTCTCACCAGGGAGGCTCTGCGGGAGCGGCGGCTGAGAGGCTGGTCGAAGCCGGGGCTGCTGAGCTGCAGCTTCTCCAGGTAGCCGTCTGGGATACGGATATCAGCCGGCAGGGAGAGCCGCTTGTTCAGGTCCTGTTAGCACAGCGCATGCACACAAACACATAAGGACACACACACACGCACACACAAACACACACAAACACACACACACACACACACACACATACACAACACCAAAGAGAAGACGGGGAGGAGAGAGGAGAAAACAAGATGCCATGTTAATTATTTAACCCCAAGCCTCCATATAAAAGGTGACACTTTGCAATAAGGGGACAATAATTAATTCATTTACTTAATGTCCTTATTTCATGTTAACTAAGGGATTAATTTATACATTATTTAATAGGGTTAGGGTTATTCCTTTGTAATAATGTAATCATTAATACCTTAGTTAACAAAAGGACCATCACCTGAGTTAAGTTACCTTTTAACTCCAGGTAGCGTGTTGATGTTATGTAGATGTGTTATGTGGGCAGTGTATTTCTATTTACTTTATTGGATTTTATTTATTGGATTCTATTTCGTTTTTTATCTTTTGATTACTTTTATCCTATTGAGCCCCTCCTATTTTATTGTGCTTCTGTGGTGTTTTTTAGTGTGTTTCTTATCTTGTTGTACAGCACTTTGGGAACCTTGTGTTTGGTTAAATTTTCCTATATATATAAAGTGGATTGGATTGGATTAAAATTAACACCATTAGTAAACGATAACAAGACCATATGTTAACCGTTAATTGTTAGTTACTGCTTATCTCATCTTAATGAATGGTTAATGATTGAACCCCTATGGTAAAGGTGTGTCTGTCCCAAACATGAACAGTCCTTTTTAATAGTCCTCCCATCACTGTGCTGGTTGTTATCCTCCAGAGACTGACCCTCCTGCCTAGTGTCCCAGCCCAGCCCCCACAGAGCCAGCCTGGGCAACCTGTCAGCCCAGCCAAGGATGACCGGAGTTCTGTCTCGGGAAGGCCCCGGAGTGCCTTTGAGCTTCATCTTTGTGAACCCAACCACAAACGTTGCGAGAGCCGTTTCTACTCTATCAAGAGAGACAACAGAGCTGCAGCCGATGAAGCAATCGTCCTCACTCGCAGGGCTGTTTTCTCAAACATGTGTGAGCATGACGGATGTGCTCTGTTTCCATGACCTGTAGAGACTGTTGTGTTGTGAACAGTCACAGAGAGTCGTGGTCGAAACCAAAGCCACACATCCGTACGAATTTTACTAACTCAAATGATACTAATCCTCGCCTGCTGATTCATTACTGTCATTTATCACAATCAAATGCCTCATAATGTGCTGAACCCGTTTCCTCAGCAAGTGAGATTTGAATGAACCCATGCAAATGGGCTTCATCCCTAACCATTTCCCTGTTCATATCTCATCAACATTATGCAAATGTATTTGCACTTGGATACTATTTTAATCCGACCATCTGGGCTCGGGCCCTTCAACGCTCCCACTGAAGGTCGAGGAAAACTCCAGTCAAACTTCACTCAGACTGGGACAAGGTCACGGGATTTGCGCTTCATAAGCAGGCCTGGAATAACTCAATGCAAGAGGATGATTCATACGTACACCGATAGTACAGGGAAATACGAGAACTTCCGATATGAAGTATTACGATCTCAAAACGAAAGCCGGAGGAATAGTCGATGAGGTGTAATTCCCCCCCCCACACACACACACACACGCACGCACACGGACACACACACACACACACAAAGTAAACAGCATTAGTTGTCTTGAAAAGCACTTAAATGCAATGAAATTGTATTATTTAAATTATTATTACTACTTTTTCCAAGGTCTGTGTATCTGATTTGCTGCACATGACCGAAAATAGATATTTTCTCTTCATCAACCCTAAAAGCCAGCTGCTTCTGTGGTTAGTTGGAACCACAAACTGCACAGTCAACATCTGCCCTATCAGGGACCAGAGTGTCAGGTGACAGGGCTGGCCCTGCAGGCCTGTGTCCCACGTCTCTTCCACACCACCTGCGTGCGGTCTAGAACCTTCTGTCTGCTGCAGAGAAAAGCCCACGCCATGCTGCTTGGCAGACAATGTCCTTCCTATCCACCCCCACACACACACACACACACACGCACACGCACACACACACACACACACACACACACACACACACAATGACACGATCATCTCATCTCCTCCCACTCCTGCAGTTCATTTAATGCAACACCTTGGAGGTGGTGTGTGTGTGTGTGTGTGTGTGTGTGTGTGTGTGTGTGTGTGTGTGTGTGTGTGTGTGTGTGTGTGTGTGTGTGTGTGTGTGTGTGTGTGGTATAAACACCGTACCGGCCCTTTAATAAGAGTCAGGTCGTGCATGAACCTCGCCATCCATCGCAGACACGGTGAAACAAAAGGGGGGGGAAATACATCCATTCTGTTACCTGCGTGCGATCATCATCAGAAGCCCACAGGGGAAGAAACACGTTGATGGATAATAAAAAAGATTTAAAAAAATAGACAAAGTAATAACAGATCCGACCAGGGAGCATGCTGGGAGAAATCGCATCAAAGCACATTAGCAGTAAAAGCGACTGTGGTGATTGAATGGGAAACGATGTGCTTTCCGTGGGCTGTTTGTATCCGAAGTAGGCAGCAGGGGATACATCAGTAGCATCTCATTAACATGTATGGACCTTATTCCCCTAGCGGCCATCTTGGTTCTGAAGGCTATCTGGTTGGGGGAAATTACCCCCAAAGAACTTGGATGGTTCTGAATACTAGCAGGTTTGGGGGAATTCGCCCCTGAGATGGCCGCTAGTTGAATATGGCCCATTAAGTCTGATTGGTGACGGCTGACAACACTGGAGGCAAAACCAATTACAGAGCTCCGCGCTTTGGTAATACCACGTGTCGAGATACATTACTATTGTTCTGGTGTACAACACTAGCTCTCTGTGTGTGCGAGTGTGTCTGTTTGGTGTGTGTGTGTGTGTGTGTGTGTGTGTGTGTGTGTGTCTGCACTGTGCATGTGTGTGTGGATGTATGCATGTCTGTTTAAATGTACATGCAC
This sequence comes from Pollachius pollachius, assembly GCF_949987615.1. Lineage (NCBI taxonomy): Eukaryota > Metazoa > Chordata > Actinopteri > Gadiformes > Gadidae > Pollachius > Pollachius pollachius. Next base: position 12,368,361 of record NC_136951.1, read on the forward strand.
CATGAGAAGGTATCATGTCATAATTCTCACTTCCTTAATAAGCACACATATGGCATACTCTGTATCAATACATATTTAAAATGAGTTGAGTGCTGTGTGTGAGAGAGCGTATTCATACTGTCACTGTACAAAGGGTCATTGTACTAATGAGAACTTCTCTGGTCCACCACTAGGGGGCAGAGTGCCACCACAGGGCTGAGCCGCCTGCGGGCTGCCAGGGCGGCCTTTGGTTATTAATCCATTCGGCGGCTCCACCGAGCAGCTACGATGAACATGATTGATTGAGGCCATTTGCGCTCCCCCGTGTGTAACAAAATGGTGCGGAAATGAAATACACAGGCTTGAAAGAACCGATGACTCGGCCCAATCACTGGGATGCGATACGATCCAATCTGAGGCTGACAGAGACACATTATTTAGAACCGAATTACCCCACACGGAGGTCAATGAAACCAACATAAAACAATGCCGTCTGTCTTTGCCTGGGGGGACTCTGGTCTACCGCTACATCCAGTGGCGGTGGGTCAATAGAGGGTGCTAGGGCGCCCCTCCGTGAAATATTCACTTGAATATATCTGCCAACTATTAATCAACTATTATCAATACGAAATAAA
>NC_136951.1:12378974-12411474 GCF_949987615.1 Pollachius pollachius
AAGACACTCTGTTCATCTATAATTGAATTGAGTAAGCATTGAATGGCACTTACGCCGTTCATATTCCTCTAGATCCCACTTATAGTTGGCTTGGGTAAAATAACTGAAAGTTCTGCTCAAAGCTAAACACTATATTTGTTTATAGCTCATTTGAAGGGCTGACAGAACTAATGTTAATATTTAGCTTTTATAACTTTATTTACAAGGCACATATATACAGCATACCGAACAGATAATAGCAATACACAGTCAATGTTGATAAAAATGTGACTAAAAATAGAGACAAAAAACAGTAATTGCTTGTGTCTAATTCAGGAGATGGGGCGCCGAGAGCACACAGACTGTAAATGGCTCCTGAAACTCGACGTTTATATAGGCTGACACGCCGTTCCGGGTCACACGTGACAGAGTTGTGCCTACCAGGCATGTTAACATTCCCCAAAACCCTCTCCCAGTGCATTTACAGAAAGACGCTGAGGCGCTTGTCTGCAGAAGCCCCATTCAGCCCTGAGTGGAAGAAGAGTTATTTTAAGGTCTTCTGCAGAACCTCAGCTGGATGCACACGGAGCGCTCTTCCAAGCGCGTGTGCACGTTCACATACACACACACACACACACACACCCACCACACACACACACACACACACACACACACACAAATGCGAGGTTACTAACAAGGGCAGACAGGCGGCGTGCACACCCATTCACAACGATAGAGAGACACACACATCGACAGACGCGCACACACACAGACACACTCGCACACATAGATACATACCCAGAGAATTATTTTCATGTGTACACACATATGCATACACACATATTATGCACACACACACAAAATTCACAATGATAGACAGACACACACATCGACAGATGCGCACACACACAGACACACTCGCACACATAGATAAATACACAGAGAATCACTCGAAGATGTACACACATATGCATACACACATGCAAACACACACAGACAAACAAAATAACACACACACAAACAAACGCAAAGTGATGCAGTCATACAAACACAAACTCACAAGAGACAGAGAGACACACACAATACAAATGATGAGCCTACAGTCGACAAGGAGACAGCGTGTGACCTGGCAACAAACACACTGCAGCCATCTGTTGTCAACTATAGGTGTGTGTGTGTGTGTGTGTGTGTGTGTGTGTGTGTGTGTGTGTGTGTGTGTGTGTGTGTGTGTGTGTGTGTGTGTGTGTGTGTGTGTACTCCACATATGTACTCCACACTCAAACACACACATATGTGCGTGCCCCAAAGCTACAATATACAAATGAACACAATCTTCTGCATACACACACACCCTCAAACAAGAACAAGTATATTTGAATATTATGTGCAGGTTCTTTTATTTGGCTCTACTACCAAAGCTGTTGACATTTATGGGAAAATCTTTGTTTCTTTTTTATAAACTTCCATCAACGTGTTTATTAGTCCTGCAGGGAAATCTATTATATTCTGAGCTTAGTCTCCTCCTATCCCGCAAGCTTTATATACCACCTCCTCCTCCTCCTCCTCCTCCTATTCTCCTCTCTTATATAATTCGTCCATTTCCAAGTCAGCCGGTTTCCCTCACACTGAGATCTTGGGCTGCCGGGGGCCAGTGTTCACCTTCCTGGTTCATTGTTGGGATTATTGAAACCTCTTTTGTATTGTTTTGTATTTCACCGTTCTACTCTCTCCCTCCCGGAGTTTATTTGCCATTGACAAAGGGTTGCTTGGAAGCACTGATATGTCAGAAGATGGTCAGGAGCAATCTAAAATCTAAATTGTCTCAAACAGAGTAATTCCCGGGCTAATAACTAAAGGATGGCTAACAAATTCAATTACGGAGCATCTCTGAGTTAGTAGTATCAGGTTCAGCCATAGAGGCAATAAATGTTGCCCTTGATGACCCAGCAGTCCTCTTGGTTGTACTTGCTGGTTAGGGGGAAATGAATGCAGAATTCCGCATTCAGTTCTCGCACCTAGCTAGCATTTAGAACCAAGATGGCAACTAGGTGAATAAGGCGGCCCAGTGACTCTGTCCTGTGTCTCTTCCCGCTTTCCATTGGATCCTGCTCTACCCGGCCATCAATATTCGATCCCGACATTGTGTTTGAAGTGTGAAAAGGTCAGTGAAACAATAGACCCATGACATAAAACTGGGGACATCCAAACCCTTCCCCGTTTTCTGCCCCAAGCTTGGGTGCAAACACACAAGCATGCCACTGACCCGCACACACACACACACACACACACACACACACACACAGACAGACAGGGTCCTGTACAGGATTGAACAATAGGATTTCAGCCTTTCATTTCCTGTCACTGCCCTCTTCGTCTGTTTGCTTTCATCTCCTTCCCCCTTCTTCTCCACCTCTTCTCCTCTCCTCTTTATGGCTCTCCATTCTCACAGCCTACCCCTCCCATTAAAACTGGCCTTTAAAAACCAGGTGTGTGTGTCAAGTTCCTGAGGACAAAAAGAAGGAGGCACCTAGGTCATGGCAAGAGAGAGAGAGAGAGAGAGAGAGAGAGAGAGAGAGAGAGAGAGAGAGACACACACACACACACACACACACACACATACATACAAAGAGGATAAGTATTACTAGCAAAAGGAGGGAGAGGGAAGTAGTAAGACTGGGAAGGAAGAGATTCCTAGAATGAAACACAAACTCCAAAAAACAAAATCAATGAATATAATAAATAATACAAGAAGAATATATGGATAATAAATGACTGCAAATAATTTAATCAGAAATCAAGCAAATATCTCAACAGATAGAGAGCGAGAGCGAGAGCACGCGCGAGAGAGAGAGAGAGAGTCATTTCAGGTGACACCTGGAAAACGGCGCCAACAGCCAACGCGGCTCCTCCTTCCCTCACACGTTGATTCCCTGTCCCCCGTATCTCTGGCCAGAGGCTCCTGGGTCTTTGTTTAACGACAGCCACACGGAAGAGACAATGCGCTTTATGGGCGCGTGAAGCCAGTGACCTTTGACCCCGGTAAAAGGGTTGCACGTTTGAGTGGCGGTTCGCTAGCGCCGTTAACATGGCATACCCTCGAGCAGCAGCACACGCCTTCCCCCCTGTCTCCCACCAGCCTTAGATGAAGACGAGGAGGAGGATGCGAAAGGGCAAACCCGAGAAGGAGGTTGACCCAAGAAGGGAGTTGACCTCGCCAGAAGGAGTTTGGTTCAACGCCACTGACCTTTCAAAAACATTAAGTCCTCCGCACAGCAAAGCTCAAACGTGGCGCTCCAACAGAGGCTGAACTTTCTCGCATCCTTGTCTTCACACCGGAGGGATGTTAGAATCCCACACGGACCCATTCATCTAGTGCATTTCAACTGTTCAGGGGAACCAAAAAAAAAGCATCAAAAACACCAGCCAGAGGTGAAACACATGGACCCGACGTCGAAAACAACAACACGCTGCGCCTCGCAATGGGCCTCGGCTCTGCCTGCGGCGTGAAAGAGCACATTGATCAGCATGGGAGCAGCAGAGTGTGAGCGGATGCGGGCTGTGTGTCTGCTCTACGCTTCTGCTTTGGTGTGTGGAGGCCTTAGAGCTCCTTCACGGCCTCCAGTGTAGACATGCCCTCCACTGGCCTCGTGAGGCCCTCCTGATCTCCAGAGTTCACGTTCTTTCCACAGATCAGTGCGGCCTCTGTCCCGTTGAATAATAGTCCCCGTTGTTGAACCCTGTTCAATGTATTCATGTTAAAATAGAAACAGAAATGGAAATGTGCAAGGTAGGCTTTTATTTGTTGTTGCTCATTTGCAACCGGATTAAGCAAGAGTGAAGACAGCAAGAAAGTCACTCAGTTATTGAACCTGATTGGCCGGGAGCCTTGAGCAATGTGAAGCTTCCCCGATATGTGGAAATAAATTGCTGCACAGCCAAGTCCAGTCTGAAATGAATTGCAGAAACGCAAATGTGAACATGTGGATGGTCTAACCATGCATCCACTCCACCCTTCCTGGTTCAGTACAACCCTGGGAATTGAATTTTTTTTCCAACATGTCGCTCTGCCCATGGCTGCCCGGACTTCCCCAGGTTCCTGTCACAGTGACCCCCTGCAACAAGTACCAAAGCGCCTGTACGGCTCCCACACTTCGGGCAGGGACTGAACCCTGCAGGACTACAGCCACTTTGGTCATGCCGTTTGGCTTGTTGAATTAAATACCTATTTATTGAGTGAATTCGTGACCATTCACGTTACACTCTACCAGGTATGCCGGCTTGAGCTAAAAAATAATAGTATTGCTATTATGATTGTGTGGATATCATTTTTTTGTTATGCTTTATTACAGATTGAGATGGACAGGAAGGTATGGGGGAGAGAGGGGAGGACATTCAGCGAAGGACCACGAGCAGGAATGGAACTTGGGTCGCTGCGATTAGGACTGTGCCTTAATGGCAGCCGTTCTACCCGATAAGCCACCGGGGCGCACTTCTCTTTAAAGTTTTTATTAAGCTATTTGTTTGTTATTTTGCATCCGAATGAAACAACTTTCACGACTTTCACAAGTGCGATTAAGCTCACTTTGTCCCTGCTTGTATTTCAACATCTGAGCCAAAGATATCACTTTTCACTTCCTTCTGCATTTAAACACAATTTGCCCTGATCAAATCAAATCCTTCATACCGTTTGTCTGGCGCTGAAGACCTGTTTCCCTTGGAAACATGCCACATTATGAAAAGGTCAAATATGCTCTGGATTTTACATCGCCTCCAGGAACTCTTTAGAGTCTGCATCAGCATTAGCAAACAAAACTTCAAAAAGTGCTCCATGCCGCATGTGCCACATTGCGAAAAACACACTCACACAGAACAGTGTTGTCCAGTGTGAACCAGTGTGAACCGGTGCCCATCTGCTGAAGTGCTCATAAGCCATGAACGCAGTGATTCCGTGCCGGCTGGTTCCAGGAGTGCTACTGATGGCCTGACCCATTAACCCTGACCTTTTAACCCCTGCGTATGGAGGGTAGACCAATCAATCAGATCCACCATTAGCTACAAGGGATCAATAACAGTATTGCGTGATCGCTCAGGGACCTGCAGTGTCGTGTGCATATGAGCAAGGGTAATGGGTTGTGTTTCATGCTTGTAACGTATGTTTACGGTGTTTTGTGTGTATCTATGTTTTATTGTGTGAGCATTTGTGTGTGTGGATGTGTAATAATGTGTGTGTGTGTGTGTGTGTGTGTGTGTGTGTGTGTGTGTGTCTGTCTGGGTCTGTGTGGTGAATATTTCAGCAGCTCTTGGAGGTAACAACGTAAGGCGATCCATCCTGTTGTGATGATATCACTCTGCACCTCAAAGGGTCTGTGAATGTGTGTGGTGTGAGTCTATGTGTGTGCGTGTGTGTATGTGTGTGTGTTTGTGTACGCACGTGTGTGTGTGTGTGTGTGAGCATTAACGCATGTGTGTGTGTGTGAGAGGGTCATTAATCCTTGTCTACCACCATCGTTGTGATAATGTCACCAGTTAATCAGCAGGTTAAGAGCCAATCAGAACGATCAGGCAGAGCATTACCAGGACAGTTTACTCAGAGGTCGCAAGAAGGGTGAGAGACACTGATATACATAGAGAGAGAGAGAGAGAGAGAGAGAGAGAGAGAGAGAGAGAGAGAGAGAGAGAGAGAGAGATTTAACAAAGATGAGACTAATACGCCTGCCCGCCCACTCCCTACACACACACACACACACACACACACACACACACACACACACACACACACACACACACACACACACACACACACACACACACACACACACACACACACACACACACACACACACAGGGCAGCTCTGTGCATGGTACCCGGGCGCTGATGGTGTGACTCAGAGGACTGGGTCCAGCAGCCCGCCAGTTTCCCACAATGCCCCTCTTCACCTCCCTCAAGGAGGCGGCGCTCTGTCCTCAAGGGCCTCCGACCGGCCCAGAGAACTGGCACACACACACACCCACACACACCCACACACCCACACACACACACACACACACACACACACACACACACACACACACACACAAACACATGTATGGACATACACTTACATATACGCACATGCATGAACGAACAGACACACGCACACACGGCTAGCACTATTACACACACACACACACACATTTTCACATATATATATATATATATATATATATATATATTGGGAGATGGCATTCCACACCATGTTATTTAGATTCAAACTTCAGTCCATAAAGCTTTGTGGGGTGTATGTGTGTTCATTTTTTGATAGACGGATACTCTAACAGCATATCTGCTTATTCAACTGATTTCCAGCGTAGCCATCACACACTTTCATCAGGGACAGCGGAGAGAGAGAGAGAGAGATATATACATAAACCCCTCGCCCCTCTTTCACATTCCATGCATGGTTGACATAGTTTCGGCATCAGTAGGCTGTGTGTTTGTGTGTTGGTGTGTGTCTGTGTCTGTGTGTGTGTGTGTGTGTGTGTGTGGAGAGGGGAACCATCAACAAATGACTTACTCAGAGATAACAAAAAGACACACAGGATGTACAGGATGTCTGCTTGTAATGTGTACGTGTGTGTGTGTGTGTGTGTGTGCGTGCGTGCGTGCGTGCGTGTGTGTCAAACACACACACACACAAACACAAACACTGTGTATGTGTAATAAGTGGGACACCTCACAAGTTATGATGATGCCCTGTGTATGCCTGTGTGATTGTGTGTGTGTGTGTGTGCTTGCGTGCGTGCCTGCGTGTGTGTCTGTGTGTGTGCGGGGGTACTTGCTACACCCAGGCTACACTAATTACACTCATTATGAAGCCCTAGAATTATCGGGGCCCTCAAAAAGAGACATAATTACTGCTTCACCTAAAAATGTAGCTCACATGAACTAGCACATGAAATACTTCCACAGTACCAGTCTCTCTTTCTAGGACCCGGTCTCCTCTTGACGTACAACAATGTTTAAACTGCGCTTGTGTTCATTTGCGCATCCAAATAAATAAAAAGGAAGAATTCATTTCCGTCCACGGGACTCAAATTGTCCACAAACACACTGTAGCCACCCCCACTGTCACTGAAACTCAAGAGGCCGGCAGGGATCTGACCCGTCGCACCCGTCCACATTAAAATGCCTTCAGCCGAAGACTGGTGTGTCGCATTGGCACGTAATCAGCCGGTGAGCGGGGTTACCCTGTCGGCCAATGGGAAGTTCAAATGCATGTGATTGAATGTTTTTACCTGAGTGAGGAAGTCATCTGAGGCAAAACAATGCACGAGTGGTGTTTGGTTCTCCTTTGGCCTCGAGAGGGAGTCCGCCAAAGCAGTCCCATCTATCTGAAACCCTCACACACATGTGGACAGGTGCATGTTTTTATGCATGACGGAGTGCATTTGCATATTAGAGACCAGCCAGCCCCTGAGGTTTTTCCTGTACCGGGTGAGATTTCGACACCTCCCAGTGAATGCCACATCCTGTCCATCGATGACAGTTAAACACTACGTTCCATAATATTCTTAACAGAAGTAAGATCCTGGTGTGTAATTGGTTCATATTGTATATGCAGGCATGCATTTCTATTTTTCTATACTCTGCTTTTATCTATACTGATAATTTCCGAACTGTGGTATGATAAAATACATTTCTGGGGTCAAATCATGTACAGTAACATATACTTAATTAATATAACAATAATCCTGCTGCATCACTGTTTTATCCTACAACTGTAGGATAAAACAGTATTGTAAAATGTATTATATAACAATAGCGCTTAATGGATGGTAGATGAGACAAGGGGATGGTCAACTATATTTAGCTGTACCAACTAAAGATAGACACGTCAATGAAATATTGATGTTGTTCTGGTACGACAAAATGAGAATCCCACTCAAATATTCATACTTTCATGTCAATGTTATTCCTAAACGCATGTGCACATAGAAGCACACAGCATACAGGCACTCCAACATAACGAGCTACCAAAATGGCTGGTTGTTAGACATCATAATAACAACCTACAGTGTTGTACAAGTTTTACACAACAACCAACCGAAACACATTCATAACAACCAAGAGAAAATTACCTGTATCTCTCTATATTCCTCCCTATTTATCTCTATCTGTGTGTGTGTGTCTCTCTCCATCCATTGGGTGTTTTTATTTTAAGCAGTGGCTGTACAATGACCCCCCATTCTTAAATCTTTTAACAAGTTCTAATCACACAAAGCATAGCCTGCAGAAGACTGTGGGATGGTGGTGAGGATGGAGATCATGAAGACGGCCTTTGAGCGAGAGAGAGAGAGCAATAGAGAGATAGAACGAAGGGAGAGAGAGCTTCTCGCCTGGTTGTCTATGGCAACAGTGTTTTGGAGTTGGATTGTTACCAAGAGTTGCCCGATCTAGTGCAAAGGATCCTGGGAGAATCGTTCTGTGATGCACACCAAATTCCAACACTGTCTGTGTTCGTTCAGAGGAGGGCACAGACTACCCCTCTGGTCTGGCTGTGTTCGTACTCCGCACCTCATCTGCCTTGTTGATCACGATGTAACCTATTACAGTAGGTGGGTTCTTCAAGCAAGGGAAACATGTACAAAATATATTCCGACCCATCTCCGCCCAGCTTCACATGTACACACGGCAACAGTCCTGCAAAGGCCCAGCTCACACTGAAAAGACAACACACACAAAACATACACCGTACCACAAGACACAGAAAATCACACACATACACACACACACACACACACACACACACACACAAGCACAGCTGGGAGATGCCAGGTGCAGCCCCATATCAGGGATTTTAACAGCATTGCTCAAGGACACAATAACAGAAACCATTGAAAGAGGAAAGGCCAGAATATTAAAAAGTAATCCTACATGTTTTACAGTAACACTAAACAAAATGTATCACTGCTAAGGGCTAACTATCTTTTTATTTTAGCATCAGCAGTAATAGTTTGGTAAAATAACTATTAGTTATCCAGCTGTCCGGACCAATTCTAAAACCTTGTGCCCTGATGCAATTTGACGCAATTGTATTTTATGGGGGCTATGTTTGTTTACCACTGGTCGTAAGAGCTGGTTAGCTACTGAGCTGTCTAGCTGGTTAGCTACTGAGCTGTCCAGCTGGTTAGCTACTGAGCTGTCCAGCTGGTTAGCTACTGAGATGTCCAGCTGGTTAGCTATTGAGCTGTCCAGCTGGTTAGCTACTGAGCTGTCCAGCTGGTTAGCTACTTTGCTATACAGGTGATGCTAGACAGCAAGGCACACAGACGCGATATGATTTATTGGCTCCCACCCAGATACACACAGAAAGTGAGAGTTCAGAACTATCTGACAGGGGAGGTGTCATTAAAACACAGCACTCTCGGGTTCTTGACCCACCGATTCTATTGCAGGATATGGCTGAAGGAGACTGAGAGAAGAATAGAGAGAGAGAGAGAGAGAGAGAGAGAGAGAGAGAGAGAGAGAGAGAGAGAGAGAGAGAGAGAGAGAGAAATAGGGCTTGGGTCAGTATAATTACTTGGTTCTGAGGCTTGTTGGGGGGGGGGGGGGGGGGGAGAGGGAGAGGGAGAGAGAGAGAGAGAGAGAGAGAGAGAGAGAGAGAGAGAGAGAGAGAGAGAAAATAGGGCTTGGGTCAGTATAATTACTTGGTTCTGAGGCTTGTTGGGGGGGATCATTTCACAGCCAACAGCCTAGATCATAATGTGGGTCAATAAATGGAACTGCAAGCTACTGGGACACACACACACACACACACACACACACACACACACACACACACACACACACACACACACACACACACACACACACACACACAGGTTACCAAAAGGACAAGTGCAATTTGTCTCATTTACAGGTCAGGTAGTGTCATGTTATCTCTCTCGTTAGAACCAGATTTGCAGAAATAAGTAGCCCATATTTTCCACAATAAACCACGGAGATTATATGGTTTTTTTTTGGTTAATTGTTCATGTTATACGCAAAAATGACACCGCTGTATTCTATAAGACGGTCGTCCATTTGATAAAACCCAAGAAAGATAAGAACAAGCAAAGCAACACATCAAATTACATAATGTCTAGGTCGTTATGAACCTAACACCCGATATGGCGTCCTCAAATAAAAACCCTAAAAGCCCTGAAATAGATGTGCTGTTTTTGTGAATCAACATCCACCACCTGTATGATAATCATTCAGATTGCTAGGTTGTGAGTATGTTGGCTAAATACATTTCAACTTCATTAACTGGGGTCGCAAAACAATCCTCACGCATTCCTTTGATTGTGTGAGCGGTGATGGGGGGGGGGGGGGTGCTCCTGCATTTGCCTGCGCAGGTAAATGAACACGTTCATTTTTAACAGTATACACATTAGGAACGGGGTATACTGTACACGACTTGTTATTTCAACCAAAACAACCTTTAGAATAGCACAAGGCAATGCAATGAAGACGTATCCAGCACATCAGAGCGTTATACTGTAAAACAATGCGTCTTGGTGACAACATTTCTAGTCTTGTTTCCGTGTGTGGACCTTCATACGGTGTGTGATCGGGTGTGTGTTGACCCCCTGTGAAACGACACGGCGATTAACGCCACAACACATTCCGTTATTTCACCTACCAGAGATGATGAACGACGTTTGGTGCCGACCTCCAGAACTCGCTTCCTCGGGAGGCCGGATGCTGATCTGGTTGGAACAGGACGGCTTGTTGATTTCTAAAAACGTCCTCTTTTGGTTTCTGTTATACGGCTCGGTCAGTCCTCGAAATGAAACGTTTACATCCGCCGCAATAAAGGTGCGTACATTGCATATTACCGCAAAGCTCGGCTCCTTGGTCCTTGTAACTTACGCTCCGTGCCCTGAGCAGGAGAAGGAGTTGATACGGTACAGTAGGCTACAGATGAGTCGGGAGGGGTGCGAGCTGTGGTGCCCGCATTCTGACGCCTCCGCCTGGGTAGTGACATTCAGGGGAGGGGGGGTCTGCCGGAGCCTCGGCCCGCCTTCCCTCGCCAGAGGAGTTGGGCTGTGGTGGAGCGCCCTCTGTCGGCTCGAGCCCGCATAGCGCAGACTCGAGTCCTGAATTCCTGAAGCCCTGAGTCCTGATAGGATTCAATATGGTGATGAAGCCGATCAGGAATTAGTAAGTACATCTAACGCACTTTCAAAAAGTACATATGAGACATAAAACCGATTTCATTTTTTTTATATGGGAAAAAAACTATTAACGCATTTATATTCATGTCTTGCCCGTACATCATTTCAAGTTCAACTTCCTTTATTAGTCAAATGCACAAAATAACAGGCAAAGCAGTCATAGCTGGCAATGACATTTTTGTATCCCAAGCTCTTCTTAACAATGCAAAAAAATAAAAGGATATTAGGGTTAAGAGTTCAAGAGCCTTGTGGTGCGTGGAAAGAAGCTGCTCTTGAGCCTGGTGGTTCGTGTGCTGATTTCGCCAATATCGCCAATAAACGAATGAACTCATTATAAACGTAAGCTGTTATTGGCTGATACTGGTCATTGCTGATACACACCTGTTATGTGACCCGTTGTCCTCCGCTTATCGCAACTGAAGTGAATGAGGCGGGGCCTACGCTGCTGTCACTCACAGTCTGAGAGAAACAGCGGTCTACACTACATCACAGGCTTCGGATGATCTGGAGAAATGTCGCGGGCAGCGGACCGACTCAAAGCCGTCCTGAATCATCTCGATCCATCCTTGGCTTGCGTCGTATCCTTTAATAGTGACTCGCAGAAGTACATGTGCTGGTCCCGGGTTGTGCGTGCCCTGTCTGTGCTACTCACAGCCCGGTACAGGGGCTTGTGTGCAGCGGCACCCCAAGGCAAGGAAATGCGCGGCCTTAAAACATAGAACAGGCCCTTTTGGGACTCGATTATAAGCACTTAAATGTACTGGTTATTGCGCTTGCATACCTTCGCCGATGCTTTTATTGTATTTTGTAAACGTGTGTTTCGGTGTTGATCAACGTTATGATGGCGTGTTGCTGTACTTTGACCTGTATTGCACAGCGAGCTTCAAATACTTCTGGACTAACCGTCACTCCCACCTACCAACCCCACAATTTGAGGTAAGCATTTGCGTTATATTGTGTTATTGGTGCACAGTGCACTCTTGCGCCCTGGCTTCGCAGTGTCGCTGAAGTCCTCCCGACCTTTGGCACATATTCCTCCCTGCTCCCTGCTGCAGTCACACAGAAGACGAATTTCTCAATGTATTGATTGGGGATCGAAGTACAACATCGTTTTCTGTTATTTGTATTTTGAAGGTACACAAATGACAACGACTTGCTGTCCCTGGATCAGCGTCTCTTCTACGAAAAAAATGGTTTCGTGGTGATTAAGAATTTGGTGTCCAAGGAGGACATCGACAGGTTCAGGTGATTGAGATATAAGAAACATTAAAAAAAACAATAAAAAATACATTTAAAAACACAAATAAAAATGTCTTTGATTAGCATTGTTTATAAGGGATCATACGTGAAGGTGTTTATGTATATAAGGTGTATATAAGTAGGCTTGTAAGCCTATGTATGTGTGTGTATACAAAATCCTATAGCAGCCTATTGGCCTACCACTAGACCCCGTTTTTCCATCTCCTCCAGGGGGGCATTTGAGCGTATCTGCCGTCGAGAGGCGAGTCCGCCTGGGCTGATGGTAATGAGGGACGTAGCGATCGCCAACTCAGAGTTCGTCCCGGATCAGAAGGCTGTGACCAAGATCCAGGACTTCCAGGAAGACCCTGAGCTGTTCCGCTACTGCACCTTACCAGGGGTACGAACACACACGCACACACCCAAACATACAAATACGCAAGCGCACACACTTGAGTCGCCTGACTCAAACACACACAGGCACAGAAGTATTAACGTAGTATGAATATATAAATTGTACAATAATATATATAATACATACAATACATGACGTGCCAGGAGTCCATTTGAATTTTCTTTATTATATAATAATAATCATATAATTCTTTTGGTATTGGATTGCCTGCCTTTTCTGTTTGTCAAGTTTGAGCGATGGTGTTGTGACCAAAACCACCTTTGTCTCCGTTAGGTCCTCCAATATGTTGAGTGCTTCGTGGGCGAGGACATCATGGCCATGCACACCATGCTGATCAACAAGCCCCCAGACGCTGGTAGGGCCTTATCATACACCTTCCTACCGGTCACATACCCATAGGAAACCTTTTGGTCCAACAGTTTGTTGGACCAAACAAACTGTTGGACCAAATTAATTGTTTGTTTTAACAAACAAACAATTAATAGCATATTAACATTATGTTTGGCATAAACAGTTGCATGTTTGGCATTTTCTGAATCTAAAAGAATAAACAACCTCCAAGGGGAATCGTGGCTGTTGTAATTGGTACGGGTACTCCAGGCATTGATCCCACAATCCAGTTGTAACAGCTGCCACGGCGTCGCAGAGGCCAGCCAGCCACGGTTGAGGTTGAGTGTTAACAAAACAACGACAGATGTGCACTAACGATGGACGGTCGGGTGGTGGTGTTGTTATAACCCAGGGAAGAAGACGTCCCGCCACCCGCTGCACCAGGACCTGCACTACTTCCCCTTCCGCCCCGTGGATAAGATCGTGTGCGCCTGGACAGCCATGGAGCGCATCACCCGGCAGAACGGCTGTCTGGTGGTCCTGCCCGGGACCCACACCGGAACCCTGAAGGAGCACGACTACCCGGAGTGGGAGGTGGGGGGGCACACACACACACACGCACTCAGGCACGTGCACTCACACACACACTCACACACTCATGTGCACGCATGCACATGCGCACACACGCAAGCACGCACACACGCACACTCTCTCATTGCTCGTTGACTCATACACTCACACACATGCACTCACACACATACACAGGCAAACATCCGCGTGCATATGCAGGCAAACATACACACCTAGGCACACGCACGCATATCCATACAAACTCTTTTGAGACTTGTCATTAAGCAGGGGGTAGGTAGAGGGGGGTAGGCGTCTTGTTAGGGTGGGAGTCACCTGACCACCATACCCACCAGCACCAGACTAGACTGTCCTGTTGCATACCTAAGTAACCCCCCTCCCCCCTCTCTCTCTGTGCTCAGGGTGGGGTGAACAAGATGTACCACGGCGTGCGGGACTTTGACCCCGAGCTCCCCAGGGCCCACCTGGAGATGGAGAAGGGGGACACTGTGTTCTTCCACCCGCTGCTGATCCACGGCTCCGGGATGAACCAGACCAGCGGCTTCCGCAAGGTGAGCAAACATGTGGAGCTTCTTAAAGCTTCTCCGTTTTAAAGGTGTCTATGGTAACTTGAAAAATGAGCATTGTGCCGGTCGCTTTTATTGCATTCTCTCAAGTGCTGTAGGTCAGATTTAAGAGCTATTATTTTTGTGTCATTCTTTTGAACTAGCATCCTTCAGCTTTTAGTGAGTATACAACAGAATATATCTTTCGAGTTGGGAGGGGGTCTCTCTCTCTCTCTTGTTCTTGCTTGCTCTCTCCCTACAACAGGTTGAAATGTAAAATGATTTTAAGCTTAAAAGTACGAAATGTTCTTTTTCAATGTGTGTGTCCACAGGCCATCTCCTGCCACTACGCTAGCGCTCATTGTTTCTACATAGACGTGAAGGACACCACCCAGGAGAACATCGAGGAGGAGGTTAGGCAGATCGCAGAAAGGAAGTATGGAGTGACCGACGCCATCCAATTCCAGGTAGGGCTTTGACGGCAAATTGCCGCAATTGTAAATAAGAATTGGTTCTTTGAGACTTTCCTAGTTACATAAAGGTTAAATAAGAAAAATCACTTCCACAATCCACATCCATCGACCTCCCTGCCCATTCTCAGTGTCGCCCAGCATTAGGCCGGGCGCTAGCTGAATTGCAGCCCTCACACTACCTACCTATAGGGCTGTGCAATTAATTGAATTTTGACCGCAATTTCAATTTTTGGATCAAACCATCTCCAAACTAATATAATCGAGTTTAAACTTATATACTTCTTTTTTTTAAGTATATATTTTTTATTCATTTGTTTTTTTATAGAAATTGCAAAAATGAACAGCTGGATACATTTTTGTACTTTTAAATATTTTAAATTGAACATTTTGTGTATTATTTTAAGGGGAAATTTCAAAGTGTTTGTTTGGAGAGTGCTGAAGAAATCCATCATGTTTTCAAACTCAAGAATAATCGTTTTAAGGATCATGATTTCAACATTGATAAAATAATTGTGATTATGATGTTTTCCATAAGCGAGCAGCCCTACCTTACCCAGTGAGTCTCATGACGGGCCCCTTGTCATCCCGCTGTAGGACACGTGGGCCATACGAGGCCGCTTGGTGAAGGGAGAACGGGTTTCCCTCTAAACCCCCGGCAGCGCCCTGGCCGCTCTGGGGATGACGACTTCTCCTCATTAGATGTTAACAAGATGATGTGAAGTCCGCTCACACACACACACGCCACTCGTGCGTCAGCAGGGATTAAGAATTGTAAATCCTTCCTTTCGTTTAAATCGAAAGGGACAGGGTTTAATAATGATGATGATGATGATGATGATGATGATGGTGATGATGATGATAAAGGCACTTTAATATATCTTCGATTATGTTCTGTTCACAATGCCGAAAAAGAATGACTTTGAATTGAAAATGGCAGTATAGTTTTCTAAAGCGTAACCACTTAATTGGTGTGTTGAATGTTTATAAGATTGGTTGGGGTGTTTCCCAAGGGATGGTTTTCTTATTATTTTCCATTACATTAAAGCTATTTGATTTTATTTCTCTAAGATGACAGCTCAACAAAAGAGTTTGTATGTGTACGAGAAAAACATTCAGGTGAATGAGTGGCTGCTAAATGCTATTAATCTACTCTGAAACGGTACTCAAACTTTAACAATTAGGCTACATTAATTAACCATTAATTACTTTAGTCAATTAAGTAATACGTATATATTATATTAAGTATGTATTAACTGTTGGTTAATGCTTATTACCACATTAAAACATTTTCATTATGGTTAATTATTGTACCCTTATTGTCAGGTGTTACCAAGGCAACTAAAATGACAACAATTTAGCCCAACTTTGTAAAAGGTTCCCCTTATTTTGACATAACACAGACTTGGGGCCAGCACCACATCTACACCACCCTCTTGTGGTTGCAGGCGAACACAATTGTCCATGTTATTCCTTAAATTTACTCTTTATTTTGTATCTGCATTGTTCATTTCAACCTCAATATCGGTGGTATTCACTTCCGGTACTAGTTTTAACAACTGACAAAGTGGGATTTTGAACTTCTTAGTGAATATTTTGAATTGATTGTATCTTTTGCTAAACACTAAACGTAGCTCTTGTACATAACAAATGCCTTATGCACCTCAATGCCTTATTGTAATACTACCTGTGAACAAGGAAATAAAATAAGAATAAAGTCCTTATATCTTGTTAATTAATTTTTTATGGTTCAAAGAAGCATAATGAATTAATACTTTTGTATGTTATGTAAGGTGTGTTTGTCTGTGAGGATGTTTTTGATAGTGTGTTTGTGTGTGTCTGAATATTAATATGTGTGTAGGTGTGGGTTAGACTTCTGGGAGTGCAGGGCATTGAAGGATTGAACAGCCTCAGTCTTTGTTCCTCATGGAGAAACTACTCAGCTGGAGAAGCAGGAAATCCACAAACACACTCTGGTATTCCTGGGGCTGCTCCAGTCCCAATCGATCATCCAGGTTAGGAGGCGCACCCACACACACACACACACACACACACACACACACACACACACACACAAACATCATTATATAATTATCAAAATTGAAATATAGCACTACACTTACACTACAGGTACACATGTAATACACACACACGCACAAACATAAACCAGGTTGCCATTGTGCACACACATTCACACACACGTAGGTTCATAAACATATGTTAACACTTACGCCACGAACTCGGTCACACATCAACACAACATGAATACCACTCTGAATCTATCACTATATCCGTCACCGCAGAGACACACAGAGTGCCATTGTGAGGTGAAATCTGTCCCCAATCTGGAGCCCCTTTAAAGTGGCTGGCGGGCCAAGTCGTCCTCAGCTGCCCGTTTTCCCTCCAAGGACAAACCTCATCTCTCAGAACCCTGAGCCACGGCAGCACAGCCGGGGGAGAGCAAGCCCACGTCTGGCCCACGTCTGCTCTGCTCCGATGACGTTTGGCCCCGCTCCAAAACCGTATGGAAAAGAAAAGCCAAGACATTAGTATAGAGAATACTGAAATCTGAAAGTCATGAGGCAGGGAAGACAAAGCATGGCTGTCCCGACGTTCATGTGCCTCGTCAAACTGTTAAAACCTAAGGATGAAGTAATTGCAGCTCACAGCGTGAGCGTCAATTAACTCTTGTGTTAACCTGTTTTTACACAAACACATTATGCTGATCTGGCAAACGGACCCACAAGCTAATTTTGAATTGTTTTATAAACCATTTAAACCCCCAGCATGTGATATCGTCAACTCTGGTGTTGCAGGCACTGATCAGCAACACCTTTCCAATCTCCTTACCACATTTGGCCAGTGTTCAAGAGTGTGTGTGTGTGTGTGTGTGTGTGTGTGTGTGTGTGTGTGTGTGTGTGTGTGTGTGTGTGTGTGTGTGTGTGTGTGTGTGTGTGTGTGTGTGTGTGTGTGTGCGTGCGTGTGTGTGATGGAGTGTGCATTGAAGTTTGAATTATCTGTGGGTCAAGTCACGATATGGATACAAAACACAGGTGTTCGTGTGTGTGCGCGCGTATGTGTGTGTTTGTGTCTAGGAGAAAGACAGACAGCCATAGCGAGGGCAAGATTGCGAGGCAGATGGAAAGAGAGAGGAAGTTTAAATATCTCAATAATACGTCCCACCTGCTTCCTTAGGTTGCATTCCATATTCCTCCCCCTCCCCCATTTATTTCCTTTTTCCCCCTCGATTTTCCTTCTTTATTTCTCATTCACCTCAGTTATCTTTCCTCCTCCTGCCAGCCATCCTCCCTCCCTCCCCCCCCACTTTCTCCTCCCAGCCTCATCCACACTTGTCAACCACTCTCTCTCTCTCTCTCCTATCTCCCCCCAACCTTCCTCCCTCCTCCCCTCCTTCCTCACCCTCTCTTGCTCTCCTCCCTCTACTACCCCCTTCCTCCATCCCTCATCCACCCTCTCTCTCTCTTTCTCTCTCCCTTCCCTCCCCTCCTCCCTCCCAGGTTGACTTGATCCAGTTGTTTCTCTGAATCCAGCGGTGTTCTCTCGTCTCTCTCTCACACACAAGATGTCGTGGACACAAGTGATCTTCGTCTCCCTTTGCGCCACCGTCCTCATCCTCTCTTGTGAGTAATGGGCTGGGGGGGGGGGGGGGGGGGGGGGGGTAGATAGGTGGGGAACTGGCACTGAGGGTGTAGGTAAAAAAAAAAGGAAAAGTTTGTATTCGTGCATATTATTATAATATGCATACAAACATTTTTTCCTTTTTTGTTTTATAATTGATATTCCTGCTTGTAGTAGTGGCAGTATCAGTTTTGTTTGCCTCAATGCTTGGACTTCTAGAAACACTTCAAGTGTAACTCAAAGACGTTAACTTTTGATTCTCAAATAGTGAAACGTTGAAGTATTTGTAAAAGAGCAGAAAATTGTACCTATTTCCATTCGATAATGATTTATTATAGGGTCAAGTTACCGAACTACATTTTATAGCTTCACACCACAATGATTTGGTTTAGCTGACATTTCAGACCATTATTTCAATTAATACGTTTGTTTTTCTTGGCGCCTCATAAAAAAAAAAAGCATGCATCACTTTGTGACTTGACATGGGAGTATTATATGGCATTCATTAAGCAAACAATGATGACGTAAACCATCATTCTCTAATGTAACTCAACTCCTGTGTAGTGTCCAGTGGGACGGACAGTGCCAGAGTGCCGGGCGCTGCCAAGCCTATAGCACCAAAAGGTGAGTGTTCAGTCGCCGAAGCAACCCCCCCTGTTTCTACGTACCTGAAGCGTCTGACACCGGCTGTGACCTTGCCTTCTAGGCTCGGCCCGGGGGGTCTTCATGCCCGAGGCGGACGCCTCCACCTTCTTCAAGAGCCGCGGCCGTCGCTCCACGCGCTACCAGGCTGAGCTGCACGGTGAGGGTCTGTTGTTGCCGCTGTGGAGGTGATGTGGTGGGGTTGGTGTGTGGTTTGGATTATGGTCCTTTTGCAGTGCGAGTCGTGAGTTGATGCGGCTCTTTGTTCAAGGCCAGTATGTGTGATGTGTGTGTGTGTGTGTGTGTGTGTGTGTCTGTGTGTGTGTGTGTGTGTATGTCTGTGGGTAGAGTTTGTGGTAGGTCCCTGGGAGAGATTTGGTTTGGTTGTGATACAGCTTCAGTTTTGGAAACCAACGCAGACTTGAATCCTAGCCAGGTGGCTGTCAGTAATGGTAGACACTCCACTCTCTCTCTCTCTCGCACACAGACAGGTTGGTATACTGGTAGTTTGGATGCATATTTCTGTGCTGGCTTCGCTGCAACAGAACCGCTGGCACAGACTGTTATAGCTGGTTCCTTGATTGAGGACAAATACACACAATAACAACAATCAATCCACCAAAATACCCCCTCAAAAGAAGTATGTGTTAGTGTGTGTGTGTGTGTGTGTGTGTGCGTGGGTTATATTGTGTGTGTGCGTACAAGGTCCTTTCAGGCATAATGACCAGATTGTAGCAGAGTGTGCCTGTGGGTTTGAGCACATAAAAATTCACAGCTTCAGAAATATTTCTGTGCGTGGCAAATACTTTGGAGTTTTTCCTGTTACCCCAAAAACACTAAGTAAAGCTTTTTTTAAGTGGAGTATAAAGCACTAACTGCCCTGCTCTACCCAGCTTGAGTGCTGGCCGATATCGCATTCCTGGGCAGAGTCGCTAATGGATTTATCTTTCAGATTCTATACCTTTACATTGAGGTTTAAAAAAGAAACCTCATGAATCCCCCTTAAGGAAAGTGTGTCATCTGTTGCACTCAGGAAGGCCATGTGCCATGTGGCCTGGAATTCAATGACATCATCCTTGCAGGTGGAAAGATCGGTCAGATTCACGACATACTAATTAAAACCCTGTAAAAGCGGGAAATAGGGGTTCTGCACAAGTGAACGTTGAGCTTCAACTTTGTTCTTACTTTCTAAAACGTTTTGCACTGTGTTTATCATAACCCCTTCCCCCTGCTCTTCTCTACCCCCCCCCCCAGCCGAGCAGCGGGTGAAGAAAGCCGCCAATGCACGCAGGATAGAGCTCATCGAAGAGCAGAGGCACAAGTACGAGAACTATGTCGAGGAGGTGCACGACGGTATGACACGCACGCACGCACACACACACACACACACACACACACACACACACACACACACACACACACACACACACACACACACACACACACACACAGTTCGGTGGTTCACCGCGTGGTGTGGGCCTGATGTAAAATCTAGTTTTAAGCCGTGAAGGTTGTTTTTGTACACCGTGATGTGCATGGGTGTGTATGTGTGTTTGGGGGGGGGGGCAGAACTATGCACTGCTTTGTACCACTAGTACAACAATCAGAACAATAAATGCCTGCTCTTTTTTGCAGAGCAAAACGAGAGGTCACGAGAGACCACCGAACAGTATCGGGAGTACCAGTATGACGGGCAGTACCCCCGCTATGACTGGCACGACTGAAGCTGAGAGCGATCAATGGCTTCAGAAGGGGCGGGGCTAGATCCTCCTCGAACCCATCAATCATCGAAAAGAGTGACAGAAACGACAGAGGCAACTGTTAAATCCCGGTCCGAGTCTGAATCTCTACACTAACATACTGCGTAGTTGGCTGAGTATAAGGTAGTGTGTCTGAAATCCTATTTAATCATATTATGCAAGAAACTGTATTCTCAAAAGTACCCGGCTGGTGTACTTTTTCTGAGGCAGATCGTAGTGTGCAAACTGTGGACCCTAGTTAATTGATATTCCTTTTGCATTTTAAAAAGAGGACAACCATCCAAACCGAAACATCTTGATGTTATTACTAACCACTAAAACCCCTAGACTAGACAAGCAACAGAAAGCCATACCATTGGGGAATGGAGCATTTATATCCCGTTTAAAGTAAGCAATTGTTTATGTATTGATAATTTTGAGCAAATAAAAAAAATGGTTGTGATCACATGGTGCATCCCTCAGTTTCACTTTATATTTTGGTCACTCTCTACATAACAAAGAATCTTTATTGCATATAATTACTCTAAAGCCTGTTAAATGCAAACCAATGCTTTGTGGGTGATGAAATGTTCCCCTGGAGGGCCAATATTTACATCTTAACATCTTAAAAGTGTATAAATAAACTTTTGTACAGTTCATAGAGGTTTCATAGGCATATAATTATCTTTTGAAATACTTTGGCTGAAATACCTTTGTGTGTCCTTTAATACCATACTTAGCATTTTTCCTTCAACTCAATAAAGAATCATACAGTTCTCATTTGAGAGTAACTGGCTTGTAGTCTTTTGTTATTTCTGGGCGAATGCAGCGTAGGTGTGGAGAGAAGACATAGGCCTTAGTAACCTGGCGGCAATCTTGCTTTGTAACCCTAGCAGGTTGATGGCACTGAATACAAAATACAGCATTCAGTTCCATCACCCTGCTAGCCTTTCGGACCAAGACGGAGCCAACATGGCCGCAAGGTGAATAAGGCCCATGCGGTTCTTCGGTGTGGAATTTCTTCCCTGTAAAACCCACCAGACAGAGCAGCTGAATAACGACTGGATTCCCTGTGAAGCGTTCCACATTCCAGAGAGGAGAATATTGACGGAAAAACGGGTCTCTGCAGTCCAAGATAAAACATTCTTGCTATTCAAGAAAACAGAGAGCTGCTACAGTGGAGGTTTACATGCCAGTGTCCTTGTTAGAGTATAATTACCCATGTATTAAGCAATGATACAGCATGTACTGAATAGGTAATAAAGTTAGGGAACCGCGTTACACTTAACCCCAGTCGGGAACTCGCCATTTCGCCTATTCCTAACATTAACCCCTGACCCTAACTACACTGGTGTGGCTGTTATGTATATTAAGTATATTAAGTACATGCTGTTACATGTAACATTGCCTATACTTGTGTAATTAAATGCGCTAATGAGACACTAATGTAAAGTGTAAAGAGGAGGAAGGAACTATTCTGGTTAATATATTAAAGGTACAGCCTTGACCTTAATATTAAGGTTGTTAATATATATTTAAAAAAAAAGTGTAGGCAGTCTAGTCCAGCTGTAAACCATTTAATGATCCCTCAGCTCAACAGAATAAAAATCTAAAAACATTTAAAATATCCATTATTAACACGAAAATCATCACACAAATCATCAAATGTACAAAAAAAACAAAAGGATGTGACCAAATGTAAAAAGTATTTCTCCTGCACAACACCGTAAATAAGAGGCTTCCAGTAGGGCTTGGGGTTTAGTCCCCATGTTGGGGGGAGGTAGGGGAGGTAGAGGAAGTGACCTCACTGCATGCTGTTGAGGAACTTGGCCCCCTCCTCGCCACGCGGCTGTAGTAGCTCGCCTGCTATCCTGGGCCCCTTCTTCTCCTGGAAACAAAGATACATCAAAACAACAGAACCGTAAATGCTGTTCCAACACAGATTCAAACACAGCAGCAATCAGCCATTCTGACCCCCCCACTCTGTTTGGATGCAACTGTGCTTTGGTTGAGTCTCACGGTACTCATGCATTTGACTACTGGCCATTGCTTTATAGACGAATGCATGAGAACCATGAGACTCAGGCAAAACACAATATAGAGGTGACATATTGTACCACCAGGTGTGAGTGTGATTAGCCGTTAAAATCGGCCTCTTCTGACATCACAAGTGGGCGTGTCCACCTAGATGTGTGCTGGATAGATCGGTCTACTATCCAACCCAGTGGACTGTTGCAAACGTTGCTCAGCTATCCGTCATACATCTAGGTGGACATGCCCACTTGTGATGTCAGAAGAGGCCGATTTTCAAAACGACTTGTAGCGGCTAATCACACTCACACCTGGTGGTATAATATGTCAGCTTTAATAAAAAAAGGCGGGATATCACATGGCATGGCATGTATTCAAGGAGGTAACGGTGGTTTACCCTCAGCATGCCGTCTCTCTGCCACTTGAAGAGCCCACAGTTACTGCAAGACAGAGAGGAGGGGTAAGACTCACAATGTGTGTGCGTGTGCGTGTGCAATGTACCTCCGTATTTGGAAGTAATTAATGGGAGACGGATAGGATGACACAGGAACATCTTTGAAATCCAAAAATATATACAGATAGAGATTTGAGAAAACACAGAAGTGGGGGAGAGCCTTAAACGAGATCGGGAAAGAAGTCAAAAGCAAACAAAGCAGGAGAGAATAGGATGAGAGGATAGGATCATACATTCACACACACACACACACACACACATTCATACATGGACAGCTGTGTCCACCATGCATGGGACCAGGCATTAGGTTGAGGGTGTCTTGCTCAGGGTCACCTGTGAAAAGGTAAGAAGGAGAGAGACGGACAGAGGATGGCGTGGAGGCCCGCTCACCTGCAGTGCTTGCTGGGTAACCGGTCCAGGGCGATGGAGCGCTGGCCGCAGGGACACTTGAAGAAGCGCTTCAGAGCGTCGTGCCACTTCAGCTGGTGGTTCCCCTCCACGCAGCGGTCCGCAGGCTTAAAGTAGGTGTAATTACACTGGGGGGGGGACACACACACACACACACACAATTAACGTCTGGAAGTGCAGTACGTGCCTTTTGGTTCATCCCAACCTCAACATCAGGGCTGCTCAAAGCAGACAACATCTGTATGTACGCATGTCACCAAAAACCTCAAACTAAAACACATTCATTTAGAAACCTGGTTTCCATAGGGAATCAAAAATCACTCACACCAAAGAGGTACGCAGTAAAGCCCCTGCATATCTTTAGCATACCAGCATGCCAGAGGAAATAGAATAAAACCCTTTTAAACTCTTTTAAACCGACATAACATATTGACATAACGTATAGACGATGCAGGGAGGTCTGGTGTAGTTACGGCTAGGGTTAGCAACAGAGAGCTAACTAGCTGGTACCTGTTTACAAGAGACGGCTCGACACTTCATCTCCTTGGTGTCCCTCATCTTCTCCTCCAGCTGCTCCTTCTTCACCAGGGGGTCGAAGTAGCGCTCCTGGATCTGGTACTCCGCCTACCAACACATAGCAACATTTAACAAAGGGTTTTACTTGCGATAATCGCCTGAGAGCTGAGAGGCGTTGTTCCACAATAAGGGGTGCCTGTTGGGCATGTTGGGACGGTAAATGGTCATGACCCTGCACAGTCCGGGTAGTGCTAAGAAATATTAATATATCGAAAAATTATCCTCCACTTCCTGGTTCCAGTCATTGTTACTTGAGGTGTTTTTTTTCCCTTTCTAAATAAACGATTACACAAGGCACATAACAATAGTCTTTGGTTTTATGTTCAGACTCTACCACTTTGGTGGTGGGCTAGTAGAAGTGGTCTTATCCGATGGTCTGGCTGAATGGTCTCCTTACCGCCTGTAGCGCAGCCTGATGGCGCGACTTGGCTTTGAGAATCTTCTGGAACTCATCTGATTGGATGTAGCTGAGGTCCCGCCTTCTCTTCTGCGCCGGCTCCTCCTCGTCGGCCGCGGCCGAATCACCTGCACAGGTACATCAAAACATGGAAATATTGTTAATAGTTTTCAGATTGGTGAATGGTCACTTACATACTTGGAAGTAGACAAGCCATCACAGATCCTGTTGCTAAGGGAGTGTGTGCGTGCGTGCGTGATTGTGCGTGTCGTTACGCGCATACCCTCGACAGCCGCCATGTTCTTCTCCACGCGGGCGCTGATCTCGCCGTCCTTGCTGCTCCTCTTCCTCTTCACGGCGTTGGGGTCTTCCTTGGCGAGCCCCGCCCCCTTCGCCTTCAACCTCCTCAGGGCGGCCATCTTGGCTGCCGACAGGCCGAGCGCGGCCGGGGGCGGAGCCTGCTGCGGGCTGCGGTCGAAGAAGACGATGTCGTCGCCCTCCGAGAAGCCCCGTCCGAGGGTGGGGGCGTGGGCCGCGGGGGGGCTCCTGGCAGCCCCTCGCGGCACCTCAGAGGCCGCTTTGGGGGACAGCAGAGTCGTGGGCCCCCGCGACGACGAGGATGAGACCCTGGAGGCCGACGTCGAGGGCGAGATCCTGGGGGCCGACGTCGAGGGCGAGACCCTGGGGGCCGACGTCGAGGGCGAGACCTTGGGGGCCGACGTCGAGGGCGAGACCCTGGGGGCCGACGTCGAGGGCGAGACCCTGGAGACTGTCGTCGGGGGCGACGCGGATGCAGGCCTCGGTGTTGCCGGCCCGGCCTGCTTGTGGAGCGCCTCGGCGGCGCGGCGGCGGCGGCTCTCCAGCAGCTCCAGCTGCATCTTCTTCTGCTGTTTGAGCAGGTCCGAGGCGGAGATGGACTGCATGTCGGAGCGGGAGCCGCCCGGGGAGCCTGTGAGATAGGGCGACGGAGTAATGCTGCGGTTAGACTTCAGTGTGGAAGAGCGCCCGTGGGTCGCTAGTATCGCTGCGTTACCCGCGTAGCAGACAGCGGCCTCCGCTGTAGCTTACATGCACCTCTCGTAAAACATAAGTACACGTCAGAGGAGAAGACGCGACTGCAACAGCTGGGATTGACCCTCTCCTTCACTACTTGTTTTGGGTTGATTCTGCCTGACTGAAGCATTTGGAACTGTTTTCATCTTCATTTACTCGGCCGGGCTACGACTGCACACAGGAAACTTCTGTTTGGGGCAAAGGAAATCGACTTAAAAGCTAGTGCTTTTGAAATTCAGATTCATGAAAAACATGGCGTGACGTGTAGGGTATGTTTTGATCTTTAAGCTCCTTCTCGAGTCTAGTGGGGATGGAACCACAGGCGTCAGGGGTGATAGGGTATCCGATCAGTACCTGGGGTTTTTGCGTGCAGCAGGTGCTTCTTCAGCTGCAGTGCTCCGGGCGTTGGATGGGACATCAGGCTTTTAAAGTCGTTCGAGCAGCCGGAAACCTCGCCCGACTTTACCACTGTGAAGCGGCACACACACAGACTGAATTTAATCAAAATAATGTATCATATGATTCAAAGACATCTGTTGGGACGAGGCCCAGTTTATAGTCCAGCGGATTCACATGCAGCACAGACGGATGAACTGTGGACGTGGTATGTACGTGCTCTTCTATGTATGGGTGTGTGTGTGTTGGTACTCCTCCCAGTTCTTACCCAGTCTTTTGGCCTCGTCGACCTGCTTCGAGGCTCCCTTCACGAACAGCGAGTCCAGGGTTCGCTGGGTCGACTTGTTGGGCTTGGACCCGCCCCTAAAAACACACAAGACAGTGTTTGCCGTATTTTTCAAACAAAAGTGACCCATTTTGTTCCCTTTTATAATTATCAAACACATAAAACAAATAAGTGAAACAATATATTTTTGGAGAAAAAAAAAAATTATTTGAATCTAGTTGGATTTTTGTTTTAATAATAATGTTAAATAGATTTAGCAATATGTCTTTATACTAATAAGCAGCGTTGAGTTTGAAAACATGACTTATATTATTATTTCTCTCCAAAAAAACACTTTAACAAAAAAACAAATGTTCAAATGAAATAACTCAAATAAAAAGAATATAGAAAAAATATAATTTCAACTCAATTATAATAGTTTGGAGATCGTTTAACCCAAAGATCGAAAACGCGATAAAACAAAATGGATTAATTGCACAGCCCTAGTCCCTGGCTACTCACAGAGAGGAGACGCAGGCGGGAGAGGACACGCCCCCGTAGTAGAAGCCCCCCTGACACAGCCGCTCCTTCAGGCTGCCGGCTCCCTTCGCCTTACCCGGAACCTTCCCCGAATACGAGGACTGCAGCTCGGCCCGCTTGGAGCTCATCTTCGTGTACGCGGCTTTGACGTGGTATTGGCAGAACTGGCAGTCGTACTGGGACCGACAAAACACACACCACGGAGAAAAGTGGATTTAGAAAAGGGGATTTCGTAGTTTAAATGTGAATTTCCAGAAAGTGATTCATTTTCTTTGCGTACTTTGACCCATGGAAGCGTTAGGTTTGACAAAGTACGGCTTTGGTGACCCCCCCCATTTAATTGCATGGCACGCTAGAAACTACATCAAAACATGTTTGAAGGCTGCATTTTCCCCAACTTTTCTTAATATATGAATATGCTGCAAAATATCTATTAAACAGTCCGTCTGTGGTCTGTGTTTGATTTGCATTGCTAATGTAAGTTTAGACTCCTTCAAGATCTGGATAAGCGAAGGATGACCGACCACAGATGGGGCGAGGACTCACCATGTTCACTATCTTGGAGCAGGGGTCCCCGTTCTTCTTCACGCCCTTACAGGTGCCGTAGTCCTGCGCCGTGCCCATCAGCAGAACCTTCTGGGGGTTGTCCACCGTCAGGCTGATCTTTAGGACGAGGGACCAGGAGGGAGAGAGGCTGTCAGGGCTGATGGAGGCTGACACCCAGCTAACGTTCAGAATCCAGACGGCCGCTGGTCGTGGGGATTATGGTGCACTAATTCCCCCGATGACAAACACGGAAGGGGTGGCGTTCTGGTTCAAACTTAATCGTTCTGAGCGGTTGAGACCAAATTGGTTTCGGAGCCTGGAGAGTTGGTTCCCAGCAGGAACCAAAAGAAATGGCGTGAAGTGTGAACCATAATCACATCAGTGGGCGTGTCATAATCGTCAGGTTGAAAAAAAAAGTAAGTGTACTACTACTTCCGGTGTGTATTGTGCAACGCTCCTAACCCACAATGATGCATCCCTTATTAGGATGTTTCCACAGCTCAAAACGGATTGAAACACAGGCCGGTTTGCTAGATAGCACGAAGGTTACAAGAATCCTGAACGGAACCGGTTCAAGAACAAAACCATTTTGGTGGAAAAGGGGTATAAGAGAGTGAGTGAGTGAGTGAGTGAGTAAGTGAGTGAGTGAGTGAGTGAGTGTGTGTGGGACGGAGGTTCCTCACCCCGTCGTAGCCGTCCCTCTGCTTCATCAGGTTGGGGTTGAGGACTCCGATGACGGTGCCCACCTCCGTCTTCCAGTGCTCCTTGTGTTCGTTCCCGAACAGCATCAGCGTCACGCACACCTCCAGATCGTGGAGGTCGCTGAGCGTCCAGGTGCTGAACGTGTTTCCCTGGAAGCAAGGGTCGGGTCAGAGCATTAGCATAACGGAAGGTTGCTAGTTCAATCCCCGGCTCCTGCTAGCTGAGTCGATGTGTCCCGAGCAAGGCACCTAACCCTTACTGCTCCTGACGAGGTGGCTGTTGCCTTGCATAGTTGACTCCACCGTGGATGTGTCAATGTGTGTATTAACCGCTGCAAGTCACTTTGGATAAAAGCATCTGCTAAATGCCCTAAATGTAAATGTAAAGTCTGATGGCAGACAAGTTTAAATCTGGGTGAGCGGGCGTTTCCCTTTTATCCGATTCATATTTGTTAGGACAAATCATGTTGCTGGAGGCGTGGTTCCGTCATTGGCAAAAACAAACTTGACCACCAGTAGGAAACTGCAGTAACAGTAAGTAATAAAGAATAGCAGTAGTAAAGGATCTGCAATGGACCCCAGGAACCTATAACGGCAAAGGGAAAACATGCTTAAATATCAAGGATAGAAAAACGGTCTGTATGCTGAATTGAGATCAATAAAGTACTATTTATTATCTTATCTTATTGTCATTTATGCATAAGTCCACATAAAAGGTGCTCTGATTCTGAGCTGCTGAGAATCTATGAGATCTATCACCGTGTTGACTGCACTACTTAAAATAACTTCCAACTATAAACCGCACATACAATAACTTCTGTACCCACACATAGATAAAACATCACAGACCCATTTCACCGAGGCGTCGTCGTTGGACAAACAGAGGTGTCGCTCATAACAATAGCGATGGGCCCGCCCATTTTACATACCAGGGCACGTAAAGAAACTAGTGAATACAAATCTACAGACAACGACTAAAGACTTACGCTCCCCTTGCTCTGCCTGGTGGCCTTGTTGATCAGCACTGCGAACGTCACCCAGTCACTGTCCTCCAGCTTCTCTTGAACCAGGCGCTGTGGCAACTGGGAGAGCCGGATCAACCGCCGCTCTGCCATCTTGCGATCCATCTCACAGGAAGAGACCAGTGGGTTCCTGGAACAGGGTAGGACAATCAACTTGAGACGCTTGAGCAAAACACACACTTTGGATGGGAAATGTATTCATTTTGCACTTGGATGGTAACTCTAGAGTCCCTAAATCTAAATTTGCTCTCCGGTAATTATGAAAAGAAGTTAACGTCACGTTACCGGTTGTCGTTTATAATAGTGCTATATTAGTATAATAGGGAATATCACAACATGTGTAAGTGGTGTTACATTGGGATTTATTTCAACAGTCCAGACCTGAGCCTGAGTCCAGAGTACTTTTCCACCGCCACATCTTTGGGGACAGGGGGTGGGGCGGGCCTGGGTTGGGAGGTTGGAGGCTGGGGTCGGGGCTCCACTGGCTGGAAAGTACTGCCAATCTTGATTTCCACCAATGGGCCTCTGTCCTCTAAGAATCCAGTGAAAAAAAAAGTTAAACACAACTTAGCAATACATAAAAGCCTTTTGTGATTTTATTTGGGGAGTATTTTGGTACTGCTGTAAAAAAGCAGCAGACTTTTTAAAAATGCCATTTACTGAGCTTCATGCACAGTCGGGCTACAAAGGGCAGACTGTGAAGCACAATCAAATGCAGCTGTGTTCATTACCTGGAGACGTGCTGGGTTTGGCCAGGCGGGCTGTGCGTGGCTTGCGTTTGAACATGTCGGCGTTGACCAGCTGGTCCGAGAAGTCACTGGACTCCACACGCTTGGGATTGTCTCCTCTAACCTGGTCTGGGGGAGATGATTTGGCTGTGGTTACAGAAGACACATCTTTAATATAACAGGCCTTCAGTAGACCACCTTGTCTCATATGGTATATGACCATTGATATTTTTTCATATCTAGATACTATACTATTTTCTCTTGACTTGCAGTTTTAGAATATTTTTTTTAAATATTTTAATACTTTCCCGTACTTGCGGCTTTTGTCCCAAAATGTCTATAAATACATTAACGTATCTTATACCTGCTGGGAGCTTAGTCTTCTGAGTGGAGGAGGGCGTCTTTGTGGTGGTCTGGGTAGCGGAGCCCTTGGCAGGGGTCCTCCCCTTCGAGGGGTTCTGGGTAGCGGAGCCCTGGGCAGGGGTCCCACCCTGCAAGAGGGACTTGTTCTTGATTGAAGCCACAGTCCGGGCACCCCGACCAGGGGTGGCGGCTGAGGCAGGAGGAGGCTTCTGAGACGCCGACAGTTGCTGCTGTAGCTTCTGCATTTTCTCCTGCATGCGCCGCAGCTCCTCTGATAGGACACACACACACACACACACACACACACACACAGTGAATGTCACTACCTTTAAAAACGCATTTAAGGCCTATATGGAAGATTAAAATGAACTGAACAAACCTTGTAAATCCTCTTTCGACTTGTTAAGACTGTCGTCGTCTTCTGCGTCAGCTGCTTGCTGCTCACCCTCCGTCTCCTCATGTTCGATGTCATCTACATCACCAAACAGATCGGTCACCACGTCATCCTTCCCTCCGGCCTTCTCCGCTGCGATTCCATCTTCATATTCAACGTCGTCGTCGTCGTCGTCGTTGTCAAACAGATCATCCAAGTCATCCACATAGCTCTTTTGAACGTGTGGAACTTCAACGTCCTCATTCTCATCCATCAGCGATGTCAAAATGTCCAGATCATCCTCCCCTAAATACAAAATTGCTAAATTAATCAGGTCCAAAATGCAGTGTGCAAAGCTTTGATTTGTATGGCATGTTATATTAATAAAAATAATAATACTTACGTTCCATTTTTCAGTCGTCGGACCTTGTTCGGATGATAAATGATCTGAGTACTGAACAATGACATATACATTTAATTAAATATAGTTATATGTGCAGTGATATGACTTTTCAAGCGACGACCAAGTAACTTCGACTTTCCAGAAATGACAGGGAAGAGATAAAACGACAACTTACCCACTGACAAGCGTGCTCAAAGTCGTGTGATCTCGGCCTGCTTACCAGGAAGAGTGCCGTCACGTCACAGATGTTTATTGATTGTTTAAAAGTTTAAAATAACGTTATTACATACGTAAATCCATACTGAACACGGCCTTGCTTCCACCTTTCTACGATGAAGAAATCTAAAACTGGCGCTAAACGAAGGACCCCATTGTGTTGACAGCCCCAGTGGCAGGCTCATCATATAAAGCCTGAATAAGACCAAGCGTAAATTAAAGTGCTTTATGCCTCAATTCTAAACATTTTAAAACACGAACGTATTAAAAAAAATATATATATAAGTGATAAAAAGTAAATTAATTTCTTTTAACTTTGAAAACATTTAGTCATGTTTATACTTTTATTCAGGCTAGTTCGAGGACCTTATATCCAGTGGCCAGCGGAAGTGGGTCGAGCCATGATGGAGGCAAGTAGAATGCAGAAGGCTCTAAAATTGAAAAAGCCTCATGATGAAGATATGGTTTTATTATGGATTATTCTATTGTTCGATTTTTTTCTTTACATGTATTATTTTTGTTTACCTATTTAAGTTGTTTCTTATATATGTGACTCACAGAAAGGTTTGTTATAATCTATAGTAGGAATTAAAGAGTGGTAAAGGGTTTAAAACAGTGGTGGGCCAACTGTAGCTTTGAGAATCTTTGTTTGTACAAACACGAAATGCAATGATTGTATATGTTTTATTGGATGTAATTAAAGCACATACACTGTAATCATCACTAACACCCCTTTCAGTTCTAGGGGCAGTTTATAACCACTGCTTACAATCAGTGTTCTGTGTTCTTCATTTATGTCCTATTATAATATTGATTAATCGTTACATCCATATCAACAAATTAAAATTTGCATAGTGGGTCAAATAAATCCCTTGTTAAAGTGCAACTGGCTAAGTAAAAGATGAAGGCAAATATTATTTACTTATTAATATATATATCTCATATATCTCAAATAAACCTTTTTTCACAGGAGGTGATGAAAATTGTCTGAGGTGCAAACTCTACATGGGTTAAAATAATATACAATTCTTCCTTCCACTAATGAACACCCATGTCATTGTCTAGGCAGAGTATGATTTTTGGAACATTCAAAACGGAAACAACTTTTGAGACCATAAAATAACCACCACCTCACAATCCAACCCATTTATAAAGGCGAACTTTGGTTATTTGATCGTCTTGTGAACAAAACTCTGGCTACACACAACAATTACTCACTGTTTCTATACATCTCTCTCTCTCT
>NC_136951.1:12416474-12523974 GCF_949987615.1 Pollachius pollachius
CTTTCGCGTTTTCCAGAAATACCTTACGGTACTGTGTTTGTTTGCTATTATCCCCCCGTGGCACGGAAGTGACAATTCTGTCGACCAATCAACGGAAGACGTGAGTAGCTCGAACTTGTTGGCACCCTTTCAGACACCTTGGTACCCCAACGGAGGAGTACTGAGAGATAAGTACGGCTTATCACGGATAATTCTGGATAAGTGGAAACACAATCCGTGCCGCATCTATTCATACCGAACCGAACTGCACCCGCCATTGGAATGCCCCAAAAGATGCCAAACGAATGCATTCGGTTTTTAATCAGGATTACTATATCCTCCTCACCATGAAGGTGATGATCTCGATGAAGGAGTCATCATCCGACCTTCGCCCCTCGTTGACTTGGAGTTCAGAGTTAATGGCCAACAGGTCATTCTTCTCCGCCTGCAGGCGAGCCACCTGCGCGCACAAGGCGTCCATCTCTCCCGCTGATTTTGCCTAGCAACAGCCACCCAGCGGAGCGCAAGGAACCATACAGTTAAGTTTTCACATCACTGATCACATTGTTAAATACTTCATCCATATTTAATGAAGTCAATAAAGTGTAACTTTTCTTATACAAGCCTACTGCATAAGAAGCCTGCAAAGTATATGGCAATTCTCATAACGCCGACTATTAATCCTGAATCCACTTTTGTATCAGGACTGCATCAGTCCCCTGAACATTTAACAGATATTAACATCTACTGCTGCCTTTTCTGGCTGCCGGTCGTGAGTAGAGACTGCAAACGACTCTTTCTTTGAGCATGAGGAAGAGGAGGGGGAGGACGAAGAGGCGGAGGACGATGAAGGCTCTCACCTTGCCACCTGCGCTCAGCTCCTCCAGCTTTGTGCGCAGCTCCTGGTTTTCAGCGGTGACTGCCTCCAGGCGGCTTGTGGCCTTCTCCAGACTGCTCTCCAGAAGGCCACGTTCCTCCTGCTGTTTCTCCCGCCAAGCCGACAGACCCTCGAAGCGCTCCTTCATCGCCTGATTGCTCTTCTGCAGGGAGTCTGGATGGAGGACGGGGCACAGATTGAGAAAGAGTGCCTTGTTTTTTACGATTCGGTTTTCGTTGTTGTGTTGTGTACATCAGAATTAAGCCGCTCACAAAGCCCTCGAACATTTGAGAGATCCCAATAAAATTCAATTTAAGCTTTACGGCAGACTCAGAGGAGGACAGCAGTACACAGTGACCAACAGAATGACCAGAAAAACGCAAATGAAAGCCAACAAAGTTTTGATGAGTGCAGTGGCTACTTATCTCACATCTAAAACGCAAACATAATTTCTCAAACTCGCTGTGAATCTATTAATAGGATTAGAAGTCTGCGATTATTTCATGAGGGTGTTTCTCGTTTTTCTAGTTCTGTTCACCTTTCAGGTCTCGGTTCTCCTGGATCAGGACGTTGATCTGTTGCACGGTTTCCTCCAAGGTCCCCGAATGCCCACGGGGGACATCTCCGTTTATTATAGGGCTACCAGTGGCCATCTACAGAGAAAAAGAGAGAGGTCTATGGTGACATGAGTTAATAGTACAGAATGACTCATTGGCGGCGATCATGTCCAGCCAGTCAGTTTTGTGATTATATTCGTTAATATTCCTAAAAAAAAAGCTCAGTTCGTGTTACTTTATTCGACAATATCACCGAGTTTGAGTGCGAATATTGGCATATCATTCCTATGTGGGTTGTCATCTTAACTTTCGTTTTCGTCACGAGAGAGCAGTAAGGTTTCTGTTTTGAAATATCCATGGAAAAGTTAATATTTACAAAGAATAGGCAGTCTCCCAGAAAAATTTTTACGGCACACATTATGTGAAATAAACGTATACTCACTGTAAAATACTGATATGATGGTTAGGAAACTGCCTCGATGTTGTGATAAGATCCCTGGCCTACCTCGACATTACAGTTCATGCAGCTCTGAGTACGTAATGTCTTCAGCCTTGTTGTGATTCTGGTATTTCCGCTTCTGAGGTCTCAGTGGCGATTATTAGATCTGATGACATGCGGAACCAATGACTCCTTGCGAATGTGGCTTTGCAAGGCCATCCCCACCTTTTGTAAGTCTGTGTAACACGTGGTGGGCGTGGTCTTCGGGCATCTGACAGCGATCCTGTCATTTTGTGTGGTTCCCCTTACCGTGCTGTTCCTTTCGACCACATCGCAGTTAATAAATGTGTATAATGCAGCAATTAGCTTAATGGAGACGAATGGATTGTATTCTCCACGGTAGAATCGATCTAAGACCTAGCTCAGAACAATCCTTAGTCTAAACCTTAGAAAGAAAAAAAATATCTTAGATTTGAAATAATGGTTTTGTTTTTCTAAAATGTTCTTAAGGCTGAAACGTCATTTATAAACTTGGTGAAATATTATAACATAACCTTTTTGGAATTTTCCACATGTAGAGGATGAGTCAGCAGTTGCATCCCGTGTCGTTGCAGGGACGTTTGCCTGATCAATTTAGACCTCTATAAACAAACATTGACTCCAGAGATGTCACAGTGACTACTGCTCACAAAAAAGTGATAGAATTAGATTCAAAAGCCTTATGTAGTCAGTAAAATACATATAAGTCCTCACTATCAATAAGTTTATTATAACGGGACCAAACATGTTCCAAAAGTAGTCTCATCTATAATAGAAACTGGCACCAAACCAATCTTTAGGCAAATCCATAGACAGTTGGCAATTTCGAAACTACATTGGTTTTTAGGTGTATGCATATTTTGTTGCATACTTTTGAACTCTGAAAAAAAAAACATTAACCACATCGGTGTGACCTACTAAAAAAAGGGTAAAGCTGGAAAAACATCTACCACCATGTGCCAGTCCAACCTTCCCAAGTCCACTTGTAAATCTCCAGCCCAGTGTTGTTGCCAGTTTATCAGTAGGCTGTAAACCATGGGATGGAACCTAAGAGAAACCTGGTGATCAATATACACACCTGTCAGTCATAATAAACCAACCATTGGATATTAACCATCAAGAAGTTGGGGGACTTGAGAATAAAATGAACAGCTTCAGTGCAATATGACATCATGCTAGTCTTCATTTAATGTTTAAGTCATAGATTTTATTGTAAATCAAAAGAGATGGATATTTCTTATAGAAAAGTGTTTTTGCAACTGAAAGACACACACACACACACACACACACACACACACACACACACACACACACTTTATAACACTTTCGGTTGTTATTCATTGGATCATTCTAGAAGTGGGCCCTATACAATTTCAATAAGCCTAATCACGTGTGTGTATGCCTTCAGGAAGAGCGTAGAGGCAATACATATTTGCATTTAAGTGGATCTTCAATAGCCCGAGGTACGTTGTTAGGCCAGTATACGAGTCTGTGTCAATGTCCTTAGTCCTAAATCCGTGTCATATCCCGCCTTTGACAATGTCATTACGAAAAAATTGGAAAAGTTGCACTTGCTAACTGGTGTTTAACGTGTTTATCGGCCAATAGAGTCTAGCCACGAATTGGGTGTGTTGAACTGGCATGTAACGCCACCATTGGAGGATCGCCCTGACGAAGTGCTCTACCATTGGTCCAATGTTGTGCGTGGTGAGAAGTAATTGGTCGAGCAGGGCGAACACCAGCCTCCAGGTAGGCAAATATGAAGTGTGATAAAGGCGACCGTGGATAAGTTTGTGCCGCTCATTTTATAAGGCACGCAGACGGTTTCTATATCTATCCACAATACGAGAACACTGAGTTTAAATCGCCGCCGGAATGGGACGGTTTTGGATAGCAGGGTTGATCTTTGCTCTTCTTGCGTTCAGTAAGTAAATTGATTATTTATTCAGGTGTATTTCCAGCCACATCCTAAGGATAATTGGCCGGCGGGGATGCTGTCAGTCAATGAGATGTTATTAACATATAACACAACATGAGGGTACATTACGCAGATAAATATAGAGCGTTTTTCTAGTATGGCAATATCGATGGAGTGTTCTGTATGTTATTATGCCTATGGCTGTGTAGTGTATCATTAAGGGCTGAGTTATAAGTGCATCTTTTTAATTAATTATAAAATCTCCACTGTTTCTGTACGTCATTTCTATGTCCTGTCAACCGAAACCAACAGAGAAAGAGAGAGAGCGCTGCTGTATCATCATTGATGAGTTGACTGACCTGTGTTTTCTTCTCCCAAGCCTCCGTCAGGGCTGAGGATGATCTGGATATCGATGGGGCTGTCGACGAGGACCTTGGGAAGAGCAGAGACGCGTCGAGGACAGACGATGAGGTGGTGCACAGGTCGGTGCTCCCTGCCATGGAAACTTACTTAACACTACACACACTGAACGGGATGCATGTGAGAGAGAGAGAGAGAGAGAGAGAGAGAGAGAGAGAGAGAGAGAGAGAGAGAGAGAGAGAGAGAGAGAGAGAGAGAGAGAGAGAGAGAGAGAGAGAGAGAGAGAGAGAGAGAGAGAGAGAGAGAGGTTTATAAATGTAATGAATTGTAGTATCTGGAAAGCCAAAGTTGTTTAGGAGTTAAAACAGAATGACATGAAACCACCATCCTTCCATTGATGGAAGCTATAGGTCACAATGGGTTTGTGTAAATACCTGTTGAAGTGCTTGGCAATTGTTTGTAGATTAGGCCTGACCTTGGCAAAGTTATCTCCATTTGAGTGTAAGTGTATTGTAAATCCCCCACTGAGATGTAAAATCGTTGGTGGCTCAAGATGCAGGAATAATCAGTAGGTTGAATGTTGCGTTATCAAAAACAATTACCAATACAAATAATTTATATAAGATAAGCAAGTCCGCTCTTTAAGCTCTCACACATGCAGGGTCTTATTTGATCTGACAAACTCACAGGTGACTAGCTTGCTGATCAAAATCTTACTGTCAAGTAGTTGCAAAAAGATTAAAATTTACTTTGGAAAAATGATTAAAAATGTTTAAATAAAAACATGTTTTGAATGAAAGGGAGGAGGAGGCGATCCAGCTGGACGGGCTGAACGCTGCGCAGATCAAAGAGATCCGGGAGAAGTCGGAGAAGCACGCTTTCCAGGCGGAGGTGAACCGGATGATGAAGCTGATCATCAACTCTCTGTACAAGAACAAGGAGGTGGGCGGCCTCCACACAACTCTCCAACACACCGACACTCCTGCTGAAATAGATTTGCTCTAAAGGACTCAGTTTTCCTTCTTTAGAATAGAAGAACATCATTTGTATTGTCCGCTTGCTCTGTAAACACAGTATACTTATTTTTGCGTTATTATGAACAGTTATTATAAACCTTTAATAACTTGATTCAGTCGGTTACGGGCACCACAAAAAAATGTCCATTACATTAGTTCATGACAACATGAAATCTCAGCTGAGCGTAAAGATAACAAATCAACCATTAGTTCCAAAATGCAAAATCCCAAACTGTGTACCCACTATGTCGCAACATCAGTTGAAATGCTCTGGCGCGTGAAGCCGACCACTGCTCGTTTTTTAATGGATGTACATATGTGGCGCTGTGCACTCTAGATTTTCCTGAGGGAACTCATCTCGAATGCCTCGGACGCCCTGGATAAGATCCGGCTGATGTCACTGACGGACGACGCGGCGTTAGGCGACATGGAAGAGCTGACTGTAAAGATCAAGGTGGGTCACCCCTTTTAAACCATTGAATCATTCATGTGTTCATTTGTCGACCTCCTGCTTTACATGGCGTCACTGGAACCTGTGTCAGAGGAGACAGACGGGGCTTTTAGCCTGTCGTGAGATCAGCTGGGAGAGTGTGTTTTTTGTGTTTGACGATTTTTTTATATTTGCATTGCAAATAGTCCAGCTGCATCACAGTATGGATGTTATTCTTTGAGGCTGAAGGCTGCAGTCACTTCAACCGCTCCTTTGTCTGTGTGGTCTCATGATGACTAATGACTGAAATCAGTATCACCAACAACGATTCCAAGTATCAACCTTTCCATTCCCAAAACAATCACCGCAATCTTACCTCTACCCTAGAAATTTGTGTCAAAATTGTGTCAAAATAGGACATTGTCACTCTTCTTCCATCTTCCCTACCTTACTTTACCTTCCCAACAGTTTTCACTTAACCATCGATAGCCCACTCACAGGGCTGAACGTGCCCCCGCCATGTCGCATGCATTCTCACAGAATTGACAGAAGTCTGCGCTGTGCTCCCACCCAGGCGGACAAAGCCAACAACCTGCTCCACATCACCGACACGGGCGTGGGCATGACCAAGGAGGACCTGGTGAGGAACCTGGGCACCATCGCCAAGTCAGGCACCAGCGAGTTCCTCACCAAGATGACCGAGTCGCAGGGGGAGGAGCAGTCCTCCTCCGAGCTGATTGGCCAGTTCGGCGTGGGCTTCTACTCGGCCTTCCTGGTGGCGGACAAGGTTATCGTGACGTCCAAGAACAACAACGGCACGCAGCACATCTGGGAGTCGGACTCCAACGAGTTCTCCATCGCGGAGGACCCCCGCGGAGACACGCTGGGCCGGGGCACCACCATCACGTGAGTTGTCACGACGGCCAATTTGAATGACGGCAACAATCCGGCGCCAACCTTCATATCGTCGGCATACATCATCGTGACGTGCAGAAGTCAGAAGTCGTTTGTGTGGTTGTTAACAATGTCGCACCAGCTTACTAGTTGGTGCGACACTTACTAGCATTTTAGCACCATGTATGAAATAATGGGAATACAGATATCAACCACCAGAATGATTGCACAGAATTGCTAACACTTAACTTTATTTGGGCTCCTCCCAGGCTGGTGATGAAAGAGGAGGCGTCAGACTTCCTGGAGCTGGAGACCATCAAGAACCTTGTGAGGAAGTACTCTCAGTTCATCAACTTCCCCATCTACGTGTGGAGCAGCAAGGTGAGGCCAGCCCCATCCTCAGCCATGGGCCTCATTCCCCTAGTGGCCATGTTAGCTGTACTTGCTACCTGCTATTCAAAGCAAGTGTTTAACCAAGATGGCCACTAGGCGGAAAATGTCTACATGTCTACCTCTTACACATGTTTATTCAAACCCATCCCACGGTATTTCAACGAGCCACCGTATTCATATTCGTGTCCATGAGAAGATGGCAAGCATAAGTCGACGGTTGGGTGTAATTGTTCCGTGTTCCTGTTCAGACCGAGACGGTTGAGGAGCCGATCGATGAGGAGGCCGAAGCCGAGAAGACAAAGGAGGGAGATGTGGAGGAGGATGAGGTGGATGTGGAGGAAGAGGAGGAGGACAAAGACAAGCCCAAGACCAAGAAGGTAGGCAGACATTTTTGTAAAACAATTATTTGCACATTTTTTTAAAGATAATGCATACATCAATCCCAGACAGGGAAACACGGTTGGCATAACAACAGGTATAACTACAGAAAATATGTCTATATACAGGTAGTCGGTTGGTCAGTTGGTCAAACTATTACACGGAATTTGGCCACAGAATGACCAGATAAAAAAATGTGTTTAATTATTTTATAATTTGTTTATTTGGTTTCAGGTGGAGAAGACGGTGTGGGACTGGGAGCTGATGAACGACATCAAGCCCATCTGGCAGAGACCGGCCAAGGAGGTGGAGGAGGATGAGTACAAGGCCTTCTACAAGACCTTCTCTAGGGTGAGCCCACCTCACCTCTCCCTAGACCCTCATCTCTCCTTATACCTCCTCATCTCTCCCTAGACCTCTCACCGCTCTCTAATCCCCCTCACCGCTCCAAAGACCCCCTTATCTCCCCCTTGACTCCCACACCCCTCTCAAGACCCCCTCACCTCTTCCTAGACCCCTAGCATGCACCTATCTTACAGTCGATTTGTGTTCAAAATACACCACATGTTCCTAAACCTCCCCTCTAATCTGTTGCCAGGACACGGAGGAGCCCCTGGGACACATCCACTTCACGGCGGAGGGCGAGGTCACCTTCAAGTCCATCCTGTTTGTGCCGGCTACCGCCCCGCGAGGCCTGTTCGACGAGTACGGCACCAAGAAGAACGACTTCATCAAGGTACGCTGCCCCGGACTTCTCGCCTGTGTCCCCCGATAGAGGGCGGGTTTATACTGGGGCTGGCCAGGAACTTGGTCAGCTTCCTGCCGAGGTCCGACTATGTGGGGCTCTTGACGGTTCAATGAGTCATTGCAGGGTTTCCTCTTCCCTAAGTGATGTCGTGTTTTGTTTTTTTTGTAGCTGTTTGTCCGCCGTGTGTTCATCACAGACGACTTCCATGACATGATGCCCAAGTATCTGAACTTCGTTAGGGGTGTGGTGAGTAGAATTAGGTTATTTTTTTAACGTTGATGTAAAAATAGCTTCTTTTTAGAAGCCGTATCTGAGTATTTAGTTCCCCCCTATTTGAGTAACCTAATATTTATTTAACCTTCTCTCAATCAGGTGGACTCTGACGACCTTCCGTTGAACGTGTCGAGAGAAACACTCCAGCAACACAAGCTGCTGAAGGTGAGCAGCTCCCTCTATTTTTAGTTTTTCCTTTATGCAGGTCTTTGCCACAACGTGAAATTATGATTTTCACCACACATTACGAGCTTCAACGTTTGTTTTGGGGTTGAGTGAGTGATGACATGAAGCAAAGGAAAGCCTTTTGATAATCATGCGTGATCTTATTCCCCTTTTTTGTGTGAAATAGAGAAACACAGAATGTTTGGATTGGAATGGAACGGAAATCATCCGATATATTGTTTTGTTTAGTGTGTAGATGGGGAAATCATTATCAAATAAACGTTCCCTTACGGCCCACTCCCAGGTCATTCGCAAGAAGCTGGTGCGCAAGACGCTGGACATGATCAAGAAGATTGCGGAGGAACAGTACAACGAAAAGTTCTGGAAGGAGTTCGGCACCAACATCAAGCTGGGCGTGATCGAGGACCACTCCAACCGCACCCGGCTCGCCAAGCTGCTGCGCTTCCAGAGCTCCCACAGCGAGGGCCTCACCAGCCTGGAGGAGTACGTTGAGCGCATGAAGGAGAAGCAGGACAAGATCTACTTCATGTCCGGCACCAGCAAGAAGGAGGTGAGATAACTGCCGTATCGTGGTAGTTAGCGAGGTGGTTAGCGTAGGTAGTTAACGATCGCAGAGAGGACTTCCGATGCCACACAGCTTTCTGAATGTGATCAACTTCAGTTTGTAGGGATTAATTATAGGTAATTTGTGTTGTGCATTCTTTAACTATAATAAATAGATTGAAAGGGTAATTTGAACTATGGAGACCCAAGTTTGTCTTTTCATGTTCATGTTCTCCCAGGGTTTTGGGAAATAATCTCTGAAATCTTTCTTTAAACAATTCTCTATGTAACTTTATTTAGAGCATCTGTGAGAACAATACAAGTTAGTTCCTGTGACTCTTCACAGAACAAACCTTAACTCCCTAACAGCTGACAGATGGCTGTGGCCGATCTTTCTAACAACAGACCCTCAAATCGCCGTTCTTAAATGAAACCTCACCGACAGCACCTCTCTTAAACTGTTCTTGTTCGCGGTGTCCAGGCGGAGGCGTCTCCGTTCGTGGAGCGGCTGCTGAAGAAGGGCTACGAGGTGGTGTACCTGACGGAGCCCGTGGACGAGTACTGCGTCCAGGCTCTGCCCGAGTTCGACGGCAAACGCTTCCAGAACGTGGCCAAGGAGGGCGTGAAGTTCGACGAGAGCGAGAAGGCCAAGGAGACGCGGGAGACGCTGGAGAAGGAGTACGAGCCGCTCACCACCTGGATGAAGGAGAAGGCTCTGAAGGACATGGTGAGATTATATCTCTGGTCTTCATGGGCCTTATTCACGTAGTGGCCATTTTGCCGCTCCCCCACTCAGCGTTTAACTTTAGAGCCACAAGGGCCGCTAGGTGAATGAGGCCCATAACAATCGAGATTTGAATGACCAGATTATTGATTCATTATTCTATTATTTTTGAACTGTGTCTCT
Source organism: Pollachius pollachius (assembly GCF_949987615.1). Classification (NCBI taxonomy): domain Eukaryota; kingdom Metazoa; phylum Chordata; class Actinopteri; order Gadiformes; family Gadidae; genus Pollachius; species Pollachius pollachius. The sequence goes on from NC_136951.1 coordinate 12,426,412, forward strand.
ATTTTCTTGCAAAATCTCATCCAACCTCCAGCAAAATTGATGCCATTATTACAATAATGACCAAGTCTAAAATCTAAATGTGTTTTCCATTGTGTTGCACAGAAATTGGATGTTCCCCATTTATGAGACAAAAGCTGACTTTTCTTTGTTTTGATTTTCTTGTGGGAATGTGTTTCCCCCTACAGATTGAGAAGGCGGTGCTGTCCCAGCGACTGACCCGGTCTCCCTGTGCCCTGGTAGCCAGTCAGTACGGCTGGTCAGGAAACATGGAGCGCATCATGAAGGCCCAGGCCTACCAGACGGGCAAAGACATCTCCACCAAGTGAGCACCCACTCCTGGGAAATGAGCCGAACTAAGGCTAAATTATTTCTTAATTTAGTTTCTTATTTATTTATTAGAAATGTCAGGAGAGCATGTCGTCAATAAATAACGGGTTGATTTTTTGAGGGGGGAGAGACCTTGCTATTGTCATGATCATCGTGATGGTATATTGCCATACAAGCCGAGCCTGAATGAGTCTTAAACTATACAAATATAACAATGAAAAAGGATGTATTGCACTGTAGTTTACCAAATTAAATAAAACAAATATATTGTAGATATTGAAAAGGCATCAAGTCGGTTGAAAAGAAACCGATCTAATCGTCTGTCAATGCGTGGATATCTGACACCACTTTCTTCTCATCTTTTCAGCTACTATGCAAACCAGAAGAAGACTCTAGAAATCAACCCCAAACACCCTCTCATCAAGGAAATGCTCAAGAGAGTATCGGTAAGTTAAATTCCTCCATAGTAATTCACAAACAGTATAATTCATACCAATTCTTTCATATTTCTCTGAGGTTGTCAATACATTCATTTTTTTTTAATAACATAATTATTAAGCTTCTTTTTTTTATGATTTGGATCCCACAAGAGTTCCATCACTACAACTGTACCACCTTAACACGAACGCCATCTTGCTTCATTGACCTATTGACCTCTTGACCTGTGCTTCGCCCAGAGCGACCCAGAGGACCAGACGTCCTCCGACTTGGCGGTGGTGCTGTTCGAGACAGCCACGCTGCGCTCGGGCTTCCAGCTGGCCGACACCAAGGCCTACGGGGACAGGATCGAGCGCATGCTGCGTCTCAGCATGAATGTGGACGTGGACGAAAAGGTACACAGGTCAAATGTGTATACTGTGTACTGATGAAGTGTCATTGACCCAGCCATAGCCCAGGACTATGTGGGCCTTTTCTGCAGTGTTTTCCCTTATGGCTTTATACCATGATTATAGTCACAGGGAACCCTTTCCTAAACTCAACCATCTCTAACCTCATACCTCAACATTTTTAACCATTTACCAATCTGTGAGACTCCCAGCCTCATAAAATTAAAAAAAAATGATGTATAAATGATTGTTTTTCTGTTGCCAGGTTGAAGAGGAGGTGGAGGAGGAGCCTGAAGAGGAGCAGGCTGAGGAAGAGGAGGTTGCGGAGGAGGACGTGGAGGTAATTAAAGATGAAGAGGAAGCAGTGGATCAGGTATTTATTTTTTTCAAGCAGTACACTGTTAGATCTCCACAACCTTGACCAGTGGTGTTACCGTTTCCTTTGGGGGTATATGTAAAAACTCTTTGTTTGTTTCTGTTCCCAGAGTACGAAGATAGAGCTGTGAGAGGAGCCGGACTGACCTGGTCAGGGTGTGGGGGATCAGGGATCGGGGGGGGGGGGGGGGGGGGGCTATTTCAGGGATTAATATATAAAGACACTTCTTTAGTAGGGATCATCTGTGTTCTGTTTCTTTTTGCATTCAACATGACTGTAAATTTGTTAATATTTAACTGAGCAGTTATGGAGTGTTGCGCTTCCTTTCATGAGAGCTATTAAATGTGTTTGTAAGGAATCATCTTGGTCTTGTGTGGGTTCTTTCTTACTTGAATTACCTTCCTAAGAACATATGCGCTTATTTGCCAAGACATCAGCATGTATCAATATCAGAGTGATTAAGGGAAAGTGACCTTGTTGTTTGAAATAGTTAAAATATCTAACAAATAGCAACCACCAACAGTATTTAATTTTCACATGAATCCAAATTGATAACTTGATTCAGCTTCTGTCATCAATTTTCCAGATGTGAGGATTCATTGAATCTTGCTGAAATATCGATCGAGTGTTTTCAACGATTTCCTACGTTCTTTGGAAATGTATTTATATTACTGTCTTGCTTACACTCTGAACAAGACACTTATTTCTTAATAGTTTGTATATACCCTCAAGTTTGCATGGTGCAAAGTTTCCTGACTGATGCTTTTTTGTTTCCCACTGGTCAGCCTTTTCATTGCTCACTAGTGATTACAGCATTCCAACACCCACATTTGGATCAAAATGGGTAACTCCGCCTTCAGTCTTCAGCTGTCGCTCTCGGGTCGCAGCAAGAAGAAGTTTCCCGTAGGATCGGGGATAAACCACTTCTCCCACACTTCGAGGTGGACACTGGGGTATTTCCACGGTTTGTAGAGGCCGTTCCAGTGCAGCAGGTTGGCTTTGTCGAGGACATAGCTGGGGTAGCTTGAGCTAGGGCTCCATCCTAGTTGGGCAACAAAAAGGGTGATTCTACTTCAAAGCAACGCTTGAAATCATTCACTATTGATAAAGTGCTTTTCAAAGTGAGGGCCTGAAACACATACATATAACATGGTCTAACGTTTCCCTTCCTGTCATATAAAGCCTGCAATGGGCCACGGGTTATCTATGTTCTAAATCTGAACACGGTTGCTGGTTCTTCTTGAAAATCAAGTCATATTACTTTTTTTTACTTTCATTTTCATTTGGCAGACGCCTTTCTCCAAGCCGACATACAACATATTTGACAACAAACAGTAAAAATGACATTAATTACATTAAAAACAGTAGTAAAAACAGCTGTAATAATTACATAAAAAATAATTATATCTTATTTATTACAGAAGTAAGATTCACCCTAAAAGCCTTGAAGTCATAAGTTGTCTTAAATGCGTCAACCGCCTGTCGTTGGCATGACAACCCTCTCACCTAGATGCCGGACGTTCCAGGACGGGTCGATGGTGGTGTACTTGTTGTGGAAGACGATCAGCATGGGGGGGGTGGCCACGCCCCCAGCGATGGAGCTGCTGTAGAGGTTCTGCCTAGTTGGGGAGAAGGCGGGGGACTTATTCAACCAAAACTTTATGCCCCAAATAAAACGGCCGTGTCAGGTCCAATGTCATCAGTGTGTTTTGCTCCGTTAAAACTATATGATTATATGATTCTCCTACAAATAATAGGGTGCTTTTTGGAAGGGAAGAGAGAGACCCGGATAGATGAGATAGGTATCGACTCACCAGTCATCTCAAGGTGAGGTTGGTTAGTAAAACCCATGGACGTGTGATTCTCAGACGTCTTTGCATGTTTCATTTATTTTGATCAAGTGCGGATATAAAAACAACAACTAATGGGATGCTTTTTGGAAAACTTTTTAAATAAGATTCCATGTGCATTGTCTTTATAAGAGTCCAAAGTTTAGTTTGGCTAGTGCAAAACAAAATTGTCTCTGCTTGAGTACATGGAAATACTCACTTGACGTTCTCCTCCATCCATTTCTCCAGCTGTTTGGTGACCTTCTGTTTCTTCCACTCCTGCATATCTGCCACAAAGACCCCAGGGTTGAAGGTGCAATCTCTGGGGTTGATGCCTAGGTCTCTCACTTCCTTCTTTCTGTAGTCCAGGAAACCCATGTAGGTCGTCTAGGAGATACATTTGAAGCACAAATATAGTTTTATTTTTCTCATTTCACAGCTGTTACCTGTCTATCAGTCTATATAGCAGTTGTAAAAAATGCTCAGAGTAGGGGGAGGGGGAAAATAATCAGAACATGAGAAAACTGTGTTGTGTCTCTATTATAAATCATTCAAGACACTAAATGAAATCAAAGGGAGACCGCACTCGCACTTTAACTCGTTTTAATCCAGTCAAAAAGAGGCAATACCCAGGGTTTCACTATAGGGGGTGCTGTTGCTGCAGTTCGTCTAGCTATGGTTAAACATTAACCCGCTGACCTCGCCCTTCATTTGTTTTCAGCTATCGATCATTCTGGGGCTGCAAGGCTGCCGGCTTCCCTGTAATCACTCCTCCAATTCAGTTTCACTAAGCAGAGGAAAGGTGTGCCGAATCAGTGCTGAATCAGCAGTAACGACATCCACCCTCATAAGAGGTGACTGATGCAATAGCATGTGTTTGACCTAGAGTGACAATCACTTAATGCAAACCAATCCACGCCTGGGGTTGGGCTGTGGTTCCACCGCAAACAAGCAGGGGACGACCAGCACCCACCTGCATACCCACACTGCGCACCATCTCGTGGGTGGGGGGCAGGTCACAGTCACTGGCGAAGGCAGCAGCGTGGCCCGGCTGCAGTCGGATGCTGAACAGATCCTTGATGTCGCCTGACGAGAGGAGCTTCTGTTGTTATCCCTTACTTACATCACTGTGTTATCTCAAATCATAAAAACTTTATAACGTTTAGAAATGACATAGAATTCTATAGGACTCTTTTGTGTAAATGTTTGATGATGATACAGCCAACTAAGAGTGTGAAAAATATCCAAAAAGAGTGTATGAAATACTATAGACGTTATCATTCATTATGTAAGATATCAAGAGTCAAGATAGGATCCGAATAGGGAATACAATTAAATATTAAGGAAAACACTACAGCAGCCAAAATGTCCTTCGAGCCGGAGTTGAACCAGCGACCTAAGGATTTCAGTCTTATCTCTACAGTCCTCCGCTCTACCAACTGAGCTATCGAAGGGGATAGACAAACAATCAGCCATTCGATTGAACACGCACACACACACACACACACACACACACATGCAAGTAATCACTTACACGTTCACGCACAGACACACACACAAATGACTTACCTTGCACAATGACATCATCGTCTAGGTATATCAGTTTGTTGTAGTTAATGTCCAGCAGGGGTAGATAAAAGCGTACAAAATTAAGCTGCAAAGTAAGCAGACAATTATAATGGGCTGACTGCAGGGCTTTCAGTCATTAAGTGAAGAAGGCCCCATGTAGAATTATCTTCCCATTATGTCGACGCAAAGTTGTGTCTATCATGTGGTGAACAGAGCCAAGCCGCAGTGTTTCAGAATCAGAATCAGAATCTCTTTATTGTCATTGCACGTGGTACTACAAAATTGAAATGCCATCCAGACGGTGCGATTCACAACAACACATTTAAAATATATAAGAAAGGTAAAAAAAATCAATGTATAACAAAAAGATAACATATACAAATAAAGATAGAAAATACCGATAAATAAGATTCAGGGCTCACCGGGTGCAGGAGGTCTGGTCGCGATGAGTCCGGCTTCACCTTCCCGCTCAGAACCTTGGGGTTGAACTCCAGGATCTTGTACTTAATCCCCTTTAACGCGCTGCGCTCTATATACTGCCTGTGAGAAATGAAAGGAGCAGTATAATTTAAACAGGTCTGTCATTTACTAAAGTGGCACTTATGAAGAAGAAAAAAAAAGAAAAACACGCCCGCTTGACTATAGGAATTGCAGCCTTTTCCAAAAGTCATGCTGGCTGAACCGCTGGCCTGGGGGGGCAGGAAAAAGGACTCGGGTTCTGGCCCAGAGTTTGGTGGGTTTGGGAGGAAGCAACACAACACACATTTTACCAGAATGAGGGCAAGCTTGCTCACTCTCAAGTTACACACGCAGGGTAAAGAAAGATTTTGGTTGTACTTGGAACTTACAACCACAACTGGGACTGTGACACAATAGAATAAAGGAATAGTTCTTTGTGAAAATAATAACACAATTTCATATACATATACCTTAGCTTTTAACGTATCTTCTTTTGCTAGTTTATGTACACATATTAATCAGGCTTTAAAAAAACATTTCGATTGATCAATAGATCACGATACAAACCAAGCCCTGATCAATGAATGAATTAAACACCACTATTAGATAGGAGAAAAGCAACATATATGTTGAACAGGAGGACAAACCGTGTCAGTTGGATTGCTCCTTCAAGAGTGACGATGAAGAAGATCAGACTGGCATCTGTGTTGCTATGGACACTGTTGATGGTCGCCATGGCTGCGCCCATTCGATTTTCGGACGCACATATTACCACAGGAATATCATTTTTGCTGTTGTCCTTATGTTCTGCAAGAGAATTACACAATGAATACATTATACACTTAAAAAGGAAGTGAAGAACCATAATATTGTTGACATTGTTTTTATCACATCCCTCCAGGGCTTAATTCTGAAACAGGGGACACTATTTTTAGACTATTTAGGGGCTTTCACACGGATCAGTAATTAGCCCAAGGCTAGGATAGCTCAGGGCTTATTGAGTGGGGGTTCAGGCCTATCAGAACCTTTCCCCGGGTGGGGGTTTACCTGTCTGTGGGTGCGGTGGTGGAGCCCTGAACAGCTTGCTGTGGAGCAGGACACACACCATGACCACCAGAAGCGTAAGGAGAGCGCGGTTCACTAAAGGAAACAGAGAAAAGACAACCTCAAACCATTATAGCGATCACAAGAGCATGGGTTGAACATAAAGGAACATTTATTTATATAGCACCTTAGAAAAACCAACCAGGTTATTTTGTGCTGGTCCGATTTTTCAGGAAAAATTTAGAAATGCATATCAAATACAGGAAAGAAATACAGAAAAAGGAGAGAGAAATAGGACAAATTAAGAACAAAATACAATTAAAACAAGAAATAAAGAAAGAAAAATTAAACTTAATAAATCAAGTGCCATAAGCTAGCAAATAAAAAAAGGCCTTTTAGAAAGATATTGTTTTGGTTTATGTATAGGTATATACCCATCACGTTGCATGAGTCATCAGTACGCTCTGTAAAAAACATTGAATTGTTGCTTTAAGAACAAAGATCACACAGGTCTCCTCAATGTCTGGGGACTGATACAAAAAGATACACATGTTGCATAATCTTTTCCATCAGTCACTGTTTAGATGCAATGCTGCGATTTTGTTTTTGCCAGTTGCCTATGATGTCACGACTAAGAGACATGAATTCCCTCTCTAATCCGTCCTACAACCTTGATGAAACTAACTAACTGCTCCCCTTTCTGGTGGAGTACCCGGAAATAGGTCAGCAACAGTTGTTGACAGCACATACACAGACAGACACACACACATAAGCGCACACACCTGCAGTCCACATACACACAAACACTTGGTAAAAGTACACACAAAAACACCATATCATGCAAAAACACATAAGGAAACAATTATAAACAATATGCACACATGCATCCACATGTTGTCTGCTTATGCATGCACATCTGCACTACCTGAGAAGCATACGAATACATGCATAAAACCAACACACACACGAGGCTGAAGCATCATCTGAAACACATGTCCTGTTTCCCTTGTGCACCCGAATCGGTGCACGTGAAGGCACACATGCACATGTGGAGCGAGGGAGGCATTGGATGTTTTCCAAGCTTTGGTGGAACACTCCCACATGAGGTGTTTAGGGTTCTTTACCATGATGGCTCCTCCAGACGTCCTCAACAACAACTATTTACAACCGTAATATGATAGGTTTCCCAGAAAAAGCAGGAACGATGTGAGAACTGCAGGCTGGGTTTTTCAAAACCGGGACCAGAGAATGTCTAGGTCATTGCTGTCAATAATATTTGGGGTGGGAATGTGAGTGTCTGTTTGAGAGGAAATACGCTGGCAAGGTAAAAAGTAAATTTCCGCTTCATGTTGTCCTTGAGGCTTTGTGGGTTTGAACCACAGCCACCTACTTGCTTTGAAGATAATTCCAATATATCAATACAATATGTAGTCCCATGCCACATGGGCAGAGGTTGAAGTATTTCGTTTTTGCTCACCTTTTCTCAGAAGAGGCATATTTCATGTTGTCTACCGGCACCATCTGAACACAGAGTTGGAGAGAAAACAAGATAGAAATAGTGTAGATAAGAAAGAAAGCAAGCAAGAAAGCAAGTACAAATCGAACTAAGAAACAAGGCCAAAAATATCAGTAAGCAGTCAATTATAAATTGACTGTCCTTAGGCATTGCTTATGTGATGTGTATCCAAGGATACGGCTATACTCAAAACAGATGTTAGGCAAAGAAAACAGCTGTAGTGTTCTGGCCAAATTCCATACCAATACAGTTAGTAATTCTGTTGACAATTAAGAAGAGAAGTAAAACATGGACTGTAAAATGAGGAGGTTGGAAACAGCAATGGAGAGGAATTATAAAACAAGACCAGCGACGTGAGTGGATAAACTCATCATTCACGGCCACCAGCGCCAGGCAGCTGATTACTGCCCATGTGGTTGGGATTGCTGAGTCTTGTTCAGTGTCTACCTCAAGACAATCTACCCTAAAAAACGTGATTCTAATTTTTTCTGGACGGTGGTTTAATGTTGGTGTTTAAGTCTTACCAACGCCTTCTTTGGGGCGTTTCCTTTCCACTCTGGTCCCCTATAGCATATGTAGCCTATGGACATTGGGAATGTGTTTAATAGGGCTAGCAGGCTGCCATGCATACCCATAAACTTGGGAACCTTGAAACTGAATTACATTTAATTGAACTATGTATATGTAAAATGTTAAATAATCATTATAATTTGCTTTAGCAGCTGATTGATTCTGCTCTGGCACAAAAGAAAATCAGTTGAAAATCTGACAATGAAAAGGAAACACAAAAACCATCATGAAAAATCAATGAAACACAGCTTTGCGCCAGTTCTCAATGCTTTTTGTTAGCGCGACTTGTCCCACTTTGTGAATCTGCAAACATACTTTTGTCGATTTCTCACACGATCTGCTTCCAAAAAGCTGTTCTTAACAGCTTTTTGAGCTGCGTCTTATCTAAGGATTGATTACTTGGATTCCAAAAAAACATTGTCCTGCTTTTAAACACAGCATTGGTGAAGCAACGTCAGTCACACATACCCAAGAATTGGGCAATTCAACATGAGTGAGCAAGAGGGTTTATTTGTTTGGCATTTTTCCACAACACGGTACAACGACACACGACGTCCTTTTCCCCAAAGAGATGTGCACATTACAAATAACATTTGTGAAATGTTAGATATAGGCCCGCTTTACATTTCTGTTCATTATGTAGAATGCAATCATTGATTGCATTCTACATATTTTACTCAGAAAATAACAACATTTGGAGTGTTCACTTTCAACATCAAAATTTAGATATGCAAACATTGTGCTGGCCTAAAGTAAGCTTACGCATTTCAGCTAACTAGGCCTACTGACAACAGTCTACTTCACCAATCAAACCCAAATATGGTCATGCTTTGATAGTTATTTTATAGCCAAATTGCTGAAATAATTGCCTACTAAATCGGCCATGTCTATCAACTAGATCATTAATAAGAACAATTCACTTAAAAATAATCAACTATATACTCCCATGATGTCTGATTAAAACAATTCACAATGTCAAGCATTTTAATTAAAAAACAACTTACCGCTGAGAAACGTGCCAGCCAATTCGCCTCATTTCAATAACTGTTCTAACCCCATTCGGTTAAGTAAAAACCCCATAAAACATAAAACAATGAGTCTGCCTTTTTCTGTTCTCTCTCCTTCTCTCTCTCTCCACCTCTCCTTCTCTCTCCCTCCACGTCTCCACCTCCCCCCTCTCCCACCCTCTCTGCAATAATCTGGCCTTGTTTCCAGATGTGACTCATCCTCCGAACTGGGCATTATATCTTGCGAGAGTATACTCTCGCAAGAGAGTACGGTTCTGTGTTCACAACTTGCGTGTGATTGTATGAGGTCCCCTGACCCTTTCTTACATATTGAGTAGCACACCACCCAAAAAAACAAATGAAATGTAGATGTTTGACCAAAACATTCATATATGTCCAACGAATGAGGCTAACATAGCATCTAATAACCTAAACATTGAGCTGTTCATTTGTTTGTTAAGTAATCAAACCTTCAGATGCCCAAACGAAAAATATTATATGAACTACAATCCCCATAACGCTGCGCCTACGAAAGGGCCGACAAGAGTTTCGCCCATAGGCTATATTTTGTATTTTAATCAATCTTAAAGAATAAATAGTGATAATGCACGAATACAATATAAACACTTTATAGACAAAGATCAGTTACGAAACCACCAAAACCTTTTTTATTTAACAATTAAAATATTAAATCTGAGAGTTTATTCTATTGTATGCGTATGATCGGCCATCGAATATTTGTCCCACAGCCAGTGATGTTCTGTCAGACGGCATGATTAAAACCAACAGCTACAAGAGATACACAAAATACTGAAGTTAAAACTTTTTGTGCGATTGAAGCACGAGTTCTATAGTAGATATGAAAGAAAACGCATGGAGCGTTTTGGTAAAGCTTACACAGGAGGGACAACTATCTGCACTCAAACAACAACTAGCATCTAGCGATGCTGCACTCGCTGTCAACGGGAAACACTTCGGGAGTTCCAGAGATACCTTACTGCACTATGCCGCCCGCCACGGACATTTACAAGTGATGGAATTCCTAATCAATGAAATCGGAATGGATATAGAAGTGTACAACAGCGATTATAAAAGACCGCTGCACGAGGCTTCGTCCATGAGTCAAATTGCGTGTGTGGTGTATTTGCTTAATAACGGGGCCAAAGTCGATTGTTTAAAAAAGGCCGACTGGTGAGTGAAAAAATAAGTCGAATTCTATTTTGTAGGAAATATTGAATTGCACAATTGCTTTATTAGAAAAATGGATGCATCTATGAATGGAATCACCGCCTTCGATAGCTCAGTTGGTAGAGCGGAGGACTGTAGTGGCTAACAGCTGAAATCCTTAGGTCGCTGGTTCAAATCCGGCTCGAAGGACCTTTTGTTTACGTGTTACGTTAAACCGATCACAAATATTATTTGCTTTTCAGGACCCCTCTTATGATGGCGTGTACTCGCCGAAGCCTCGAGGTCATCCAAGAGCTACTTTCACACGGAGCGGACCCCTTTTTGAAGAATAAAGATGGTTGGAACTGTTTCCACATCGCATGTAGAGAGGGAGATCCACTGGTCGTGCAGCACCTCCTACAGGTTGCTCCTTGTGTGTGGAAAACCGAGAGCAAGATCCTCAGGACACCGCTGCACACTGCAGGTAAAGTATCTCTGGTAGGTATGATGAGCAGCATAGGTCGCTGAGCAATTAACTGGAACGATGTTATATTGGGCAAAACACAAGTATATTGTAAAATTACATATTACTGTTTAATTTGAAGTAACACTTTTGCAGTGTCTACTAAACCCATATGGGTTTTATCTGCAAACCATTTAAAAGCAACTTTACAATTGACCTCCAAAGCACTTAAGTCACAAACAAATCTAGTTCTTTACACTACGACAGACACCCGGCCTCTGTTGTGCATAATTGTTTTAATTCTGTATTTTCTGATTGTTTCACAGCTATGCATGGTTGTGAGGAGGTTGTAAACATATTGCTACAGAGGTAGGCCTATCCCCGATTGGTTTCAATGTTATGAATTATTTTAAAGACCCCACTGAGGGCATTTTTTTGAGTTGCTATGCACCACAAGTGCTTGAAACATTGCAAATGAATCCACTTGCTAGAATGTGTAAAATGGAATAGAACTATAGTGATTTACCCATATTTGCTTGCTAGCTTTGCTCATATAGAAACTATATCAGTAGTAAACATACATATTTGTCTATTATGTGTGATTATCAATTTTTTAATGAAAAACTGATGGGCTTCTTCCAGATGTGGCTATATTTCAGACAGTGCAGACAGCTGTGGTGTCACACCTTTCATGGACGCGGTTCGGAACGGACACATAGCCGTGGGAAAAATGCTTCTCGAGATACATGGGGTACATGTATCTACGTTATAGCAGTACACCTTCTGAGTTTTCTTGTTTCCTTGTTTCATTGATATTTTACCGCAGAAGAAGTAATTTGCGCATGGGATGAAACTTTTTCACAATTTTCAGCTTGTAGTTTGGGTTCACTCATTTTGCGCTTTGGGAAACAGACACATGATTGGTCGAACCAAAATGAAGCGAAATAAAGTGAAACACCTAGTTCACGCAGTTTGAGCTTTTCTGCCATCAGGCTTTAGATATTAATCTAAAGTGGGATTTATTAGACAAATTACATTTATTTCGTAGTAGAAACAAGGTTCTAATATTGTGTGTGTGTGTGTGTGTGTGTGTGTGTGTGTGTGTGTGTGTGTGTGTGTGTGTGTGTGTGTGTGTGTTTTGTGTGTATACACGTATGTATGTATGTGATAAGGCATCTCCGACCGCATCTGATAAACTGGGGTGTCAGTCCATACATCAAGTTGCAGTAACTGGCCAAGAGGAGGCACTAGAGTTCCTTGTGAAGGAACTCAAGGTTGACGTGAACCAGACAGCTACTGGTCTACAGTTTACTGCTCTGCATTATGCTGCTAAGGTCAGCCTGAAAAAAAAAAATTGTTTTCATGCTTTTTTGCTTTCAGTTAAATTTATCGGTAGGTGTTACTTTAACGTGCTAATCTGTCGTTTACTGCGATTTTCTTCACATTAGATTCAAAGAACTGGAGGGCAGAATAAAAAGAAAAATGTAACAGTATCTTAAGTAAATATTATAAATTGAATATTTTATGACCTCAAGTTTCATTCCTAATTGTACGATCACTTATTTTGCCTCTGTCCTGATCTCCACGCACTAAATTCTACAAATCATTAGCAATTCAGCCTTTGATCAGATTACTTGAAACCAGATTTGAATTTTAAACAAATGAGACCTGCAAACTACAAATAACATGTATTCTCCTTTCATTAGAGATATCCTTTGTGTTCATTTTCAGGAAGGACACACCGGTACCATAGCAACACTGCTGTCTCTTGGAGCAGATTTATATGTGAAGGACAAGAAGGGGAGAAGCGGTAGAGAAAATACTATGTTCACTGTTCCACAATGACCATGATTTACCACTGTTCAATGGACAAATGAATAACATCAATGTGAATAGAATTGAATAGAGAGCTGAGTCACTTGAGTACTTCACTTTACAGCCATGGTCACACTTATCATGTGAGCACTTGTTGCTCTAGACTGCTGGTTTAAAGAAGAACTGCTTGATTACACCAGGATAGGCTTATTGGTTTTAAGAACATGGATTTTTAGTGGTTCTCAGACTGGTGTGCCTTGAGGCCAGTTTAGGTGTTAGGTGACTTAGCCAATGGAATTCAATTCAAATTCCTTTCATAGGTTACCCAGCGATAGTGAGCTAGCGAAAGATGTATTTAAAGTAGGTCCAGTTCCTGTTCCTGGTAAGATTTATAATCTTTTTCATTGTTACACTTGATGAAAGTTCTTGATCCATTTTAATGCATATTTTTGGCCAATAATGCAATTCCTCTTCATTACTATCTCCAGGGAAATTCACATGGCAATAAGGGGTTTATGTGCATTTTTTATGTGTATTTTTCATAATCTTTCCTGCATCTTCTAGTTGGGGTAGCTTGCATATCTGGTTGGGATTGTGGTGTGCCTTAGCCCCAAAAAGATGAAGAACCTCTGATCCGTTTTATAAAATAAAACATAGTCAGCTTACAATGTCGAAACACACACACACACACACACACACACACACACACACACACACACACACGGACACCAGTTCAACCACAAAGGTGAAGTGTTATAGTGTACACACTGGAGCCAGCAACAGCTACACAAGGACACCCTATTTGGTGACCACAATAAACACACTCTCCCACTTGTTGTCTGATCGACCACCAGCTCTGCACATGGCCTCCATTGGCCAGCATGCGGACGCGGCCAGGACCCTGCTCCAGCTGGGCCTCGGGGACGCGGAGGACGCGTCGGGCACCACGGCGCGTCAACTGGCCAAGAAGCCAGACATACTGGCAGTGTTTGAACAGGAGCAAGGTTGAATAAGCTAGAAACTAAAAAAAAAAATGGAACGTAAATTGATCCACTGTGTTAAAAATTTAAAATAAAATATGTAATGTAAAACTAAACAGTGAAGTATTTGATGATTTGTTTCCTAAGAAATGTACATGATTATACAGGATTAATGAATACATTGCTTGGGTCGCTTGGATTAGATTTTTTTTTTTTAATCGATTTTATTCCTTGTCAAATATAAGCATCTCCACTACACATAATGTATACTATGATGCCATTGATAAAAGCCTACTTGGGGTGCTTGACAGCAAATGTGAAACAATAAGATGAGAAATAATGTATTTAAAAGCAATATATCACTTTGTGGAATTTGGGAAGCTTATTGGGTAATTCAAAAAACTAGTTAATTTGAGTATGGCATGCACCATGTCAGTTAGTTTTGAAGGTACATATGTGCTACCCATGTAAAGCTGCATCTGCATGCAGGGCCTTGTTTTATACTGAAAAATATGAATTTGGTCGATACACTGACAGTATTTCAGGGACATGACGATAAGCTCCTCCCATGTGAGACGCCCGTATCTCTTCCAAACCTCGTCCCAGTCGTTCTCATCTCATGACGGAATGCCTGGTACGGGATGCTCTAAATGAGCGTTATTAGTGAGGGAGAAGGCGGGACTTATTGAAAGAGGTACATCCGTTTCCGTTACGTGTCTCGGTTATTTTTTTCTCATATTATTTGGAAAGAATCCATAAGAATTCTCCTGTTCATGTTTTTATTTTTAAGTTCTAATATCTCGCTCCAAAAACTGTTAACGGGCATACCCCAGCTAAAAGTAAATTAGACACCGGAAATGGCGTTGTGATAGACCGGCATAACGCTACAATTAATGACCCTCCCTCTTCCTAGCAAGTATGGGAGGCCCGTGTCTATTTGACGTTGAGGAGGGAGGCCCGATTCTATTTGTCAGCTTTGCGGCGGGTCTCCATTTTCTTCGGACCGATATACTCTGGAGTAGAAAAGCAAAGACTTGGAAAAATGAATGAAGAATACGACGTTATCGTTTTGGGCACCGGGCTGACGGTGAGCAACACCGACTATACCGATTGTTCTGTCTTTAAGAGTTATAATCCTTTGCATGCTGTTCTTGTCGCAGCGCGCGACACCGTTTCCTCTAACATTACACCAAATGGGCCTAATCATCACTACGTCAACGGGCTAGTTAACGCTAGCCGCTAATACCGTGCTCCTAGTGACACGTACATTTTTGGTTTTTTTTCCCGATCCGGTCACTTTGTGCACTATGGGGGAAATGTTGGAATATCCTTTTCAAGTATTTCAACAGTAATGCAGACTGTGACAGCTAACGTCCCCCACCATAAGGGACAGCTAAGGGAGGCTTTCGCGATGATTAGCTTGTCGGTCGACCTGACATTAAGCTGGCTAGTCGTTGGGTTACGACGTGTCTCACATGTATTCGGTATTCGGTGCCGCTCTGCGTAACTACAATATACACTGTGCATGTGGCCACACGGAGCGATGTGGATGTCTTTAAATGTTTTCCCCTGTTGAAGAAGCGGATTCAGATCATGGTTAGCTAGGCTAGGCTCTGTGCGGAACTGACACTCTGTGGCACACCGTAGGCTGTACCACGGCCCCGGGAGCAAGGGCTCCAGTTCACTACTGCGGGGCGATTTCAGCGACCATTAATTCATTTGAAGGCATTAATTGATAATGATATATCCTACCACGGTTCATTACAACCTCATTGCTGGCTATGAAGTGCTTATTTTTAGGCTTTAATGAGGTGAGGACGACTCGGCTCTTGCAGGAGCATCGCTTCTGTACGCCTCAACACCGCCCCCGTCAGTTGAGACAAAGGCGCAAGTCGTTTTGTCTTTGGGTTAACGTACTACTTGGGGAAAAAACACAAGTGTAAAGTTTATTCGAGAAGCCTATGTTTGTGCCTTGGTCTCAACTTCGGACACTTGTGGATGCTGTTGGTTAAACGGGAGCTCGAGAGGGTAGTGTTGACTTGGGAGTCGTAGAGAAGAGCTGCATTGGAAGGTCCGATGCTTCCTTAAACCTCCTAAAACCGTAAAAATAAACACACTAGCGAAATACATGAGAAGGTATTATAACCTGGTAGGACTATTACCGTCTTAGAAGAACAATAATGTTTTCGAATCAATTATTGGCCGCTGGACTGAGCCCGCAAAAGTGAACAATAATGATAACTTAACTTTGCTGACGGGTCTTATTTCTGGAAGTGAACACACTGTCATATTTGGAGCAAGGCTAAGCTTCCTCCCTTTATTGCTTTGCTGAATCAACAGACCGTGCAATGGCAGTGCCTCGTGTCGGGATCATGTGACGGGATACTAGGATAGCAACACACGTTAAACTCTCGATTGTAATGTGAATGATCTGATGTGGATCACTGATTTGGGCAATGCATGCCCTTGATGCGTAGAAGTTGTCGGGCGATCTACTAGTACTACTGAAGTTGTTGAAATCATTTTATGTGCTACACGTTAATGGTTAACCATCGATGAACAATATAAATATAACCCTACACTGTCCCGTCTTAACCTCGGTCAACTATGCATCCGGGACAGATCGCAGCAAGTGTACAACTCGTGATGAGTATAGCACTTTACATAATGGCCTACGTACAGTGTCCTGTCGCTCAAACCGGGGAATGCAATTCACCTGCAATTTGTTATCCGGGGACCTGATACAACTGTCATTGTTAACGCTAGTGTTGGTTTGGTCATTCCTTCCGATGTACATTCCACGTTGCTCCTAGCCAACAGGAAGTGCTCATCGCTGGCTTTCTGCTGTTCCGACTGTAGAGCTCATGATTTGGCAGCCCTGTAGAGGAGGGCTGGAATTTAAACATTGGTGTCCACTGTGTTAGCTCTCGGATGGGTGTGGTTGACCACGTCAAGGCAACTGAAACTACACCAGTGACCTCCGTTGGAGACAGATAGTCATGTGTGCATTTTTACACATCTCTAATGCTGTTGTGTGCCTGTGACATGGCCAGCTGTACATGAGGTTGAACCAGTTCCCCTTTTTGTTGTCAGTTAAGTCAGCATTGACAAGAACCAACCGGTTCCCCTTTTTAAGTATAGATGGATGGATAGATATGTATGTAGGTAGATAGATGGATAGTTTATATCACAGTATCTTGTTCATAGTTTTTTTGTGGTAAGAATGTAGCAGGTTTATAACTTTAAGGTGGGCTAGCGTCACAAAAATCTTTTGAGAAAAACTTAGCAAGACTTTAGCATTGATCTTACAGCACAGATAAAGTGGCTTCTAGTAAATGTTATGCTTGTCTTGTAAACAGCAACACAGAGATAATTATATGCTGCCCTCTTAAATCACTCTTTGTCTCGCTCAGCCCATCTGTATTAAAATCACTGACGCAGTGTCAGAATTTTCGGAAGATTGAACCCGGGAGCAGTTTATCCCTCCCATGTGCTCGCTCGGCTTCCTTTTTCTGCCTGACGCTATTCTCAATGTCCTGCACTCAGCACGTCAACAAGTGTCTCTCAGGGCCTTGGGTTTGGCACGGCCGTTGGGCGGGCCTTGATCACAAGTCAATCAGAGGACGTAAGCACAAGGCATCTCCCTTCACCCAAGAGATTTCCCCCGTGGGTGGTGTGGGCGTTATCGACGCCCAGTGATCTGATGATCCTTGTCTTCCAGCTATTTCGGGATAATGTTAATGCAGACACTCTTCCCAGACGTTGAAGGAAATATTGCTTCACCATTAATTCCCTGTTTTGTTTTATTTTGTGTGTAAAATGTGTATGACTGCACTAGCTGTTACCCTATATGGAACATGTCTTGCTTAATGCCATGTTTGCAATAATCCAACTGCCAAGACCGCTGATTTGAAGTCAGGGAGTGTCTGTTATAAGTGTCCAATATATTATCTGATTCTAGTACCCCAGCCACAGGGTCTTTATTGTGAAAGGATGTTGACTAGGCAGTGTACATGACCAGCCTAGGGAAGCGTTGCGTGGTAGGGTTTTCATTCCCTATTTTCTTATTCAGGACACTCTTTACAGAAAGCACCCTTCATAGTTTTCTAACCCTGTAAGAAGTGTCAGCTTGTTTCTTCTCCCCCTTTTTAAGCTGGCTATAATGAACTAACTAAGTCACCTATCTATTGTTCCGAATTTGAGTGTCGGAAGGATAAAAACAAAAACCATGAGAGAGTGGGGCAGAGATGCTTTGTTTCCCATAATGAATGCCTGGTTCCTTTTACCATAGAAGCCGGTGTTCAGTTATAACCTCTTTCCTTTGGGCTGTTTTGACCACAAAACCCAGAAGAGGGTTACATCAAAAAATCAGAACTTGGCTTTGCCCCTAAAATTCTCCTGCTAAGAAAACATTGCATAACTCCTGCTTTGCCAACACATTTTTGGGCTAGGACCCTCGCTTCAAATTATTTATTCTTGATGAAATGTGGATCAGAAATAAAAACTCTTCTAACATTCTCTTCTATGGCTATTTTTAATTGAATATTAATTGAATCAGTAAAAAATGCAACATTTAGATGAAATTTGTGCAGAGGTCTGCGTAGCTTGTTAAGTAGCAAGGGAATGATCCAGAATAAAGTCCATTGAAATCACATGACTGGGTGCGTTCCTCTACTACTCCCCTGCTGTAGGCTTACTGGCCCTGTGGTCAGAAAGGCCAGACTCTTAACTGAAATACGCATGTTTTCCCTTACGTGCTGCCAAAGCCCATGTCTGATCCTGTTTTGGAAATGTTTAAAGGGTGCTTTTCTTTTGGATATTTAGTGTATAAACATTATCGAATACACTTTATTTAAACTATTAAATCCGACCAGATTACTCTTTTGAGGTTATTCAGTGGTCGAGCATTGGTAACCATTTCATAATTTAGTAGGGTTCTCCACATTTTCCTTTAATGATATTAAACCCCCCTTTATATTAATACCTCTGTATCCGTCCGATGAAATGAACCCAGTGCACAACACAGGACTAGAAATTCCCTTCATCATGACATCTTGCTGTAACCGCATTTTGTCGTTGAATGTGTCTAGAGGATTGCTGTGAGGAGAGCGTTGTAATGTCGGCCTCTGCTGTTTATCTAATTGGCTTAACGTCGTCTGGTCCAACAGGAATGCATTCTGTCTGGCATCATGTCGGTGAAGGGCAAGAAGGTGCTCCACATGGACCGCAACTCGTACTACGGGGGCGAGAGCGCGTCCATCACCCCTCTGGAAGACGTAAGTTGACCGCTGACCCTCCCGCTCGATGAATATAAATGAGAACTGCCATCAACCTACCGCGGCCACACCCTACCGAAGGTGGTTAATGGGCCCGATCCTCCCTTTTTTAAAAATCATAACGCAAACAAAAGGGTAGGTCCGCATGTTGAGCTCCCTGGTTACAAGCCACAAAGCCATCCTTTTGTGTTAGTGAATGGAAATACCTGCCCTGCCTGCTTCCACTTAGGCATCAGAGAAGTTTGCGGCTTTCATTTTCTTTTAGCTATAAAGCACTTTTTTAATTTTTTTTTGTCAAACTGACGAAATGTTGCGGAATCAAACAATCCCAATACAAATGTATCAATTTCTTTACCCCATCCTTAGTCTTGACCCTACCTCCTTGCGTCTGTCTGTCCTTCCCACAGCTCTACAAGCGCTTCAACATCCCCGGCACCCCTCCTGAGTCAATGGGAAAAGGCCGTGATTGGAATGTGGATCTCATCCCCAAGTTCCTCATGGCCAATGGTACGCGACATCTCCCCAAACTACGCGGCCCACAGCCACTAGTGAGACGTGATGAATAGTTAGGAAGTGGCTCATAGGGATGCGTGCCAGCTGTTCCCTTGCATGGTTGACACCGCCCTGGGTGTTTGACTGTGTGTGAATGTGAGGCACTCATTGAAAAAGGCTTTGAGTTGCCACTGGTCAGAAAAGTGCATTATAAATGCAGTCCATTTACCATTTCTTGTTTCATATCTGGTAAATGGGGCTGCAGGATTAATCATATTAGATTCGAGTGTTGATCTACTTTTAGTTATCGAACATGGAAACTACCGTTACAAAGTGTATGTGGAATCCATCTGTCTTCTCAGCAGTGTAATATTTTTATAAATGACTCACAAGGAAACACCTCTGATTCCTGCTACAAGTTCCAGAAAGGGTGTTTTGGCCCTTTCTGAAATGTTGCCGTAACATCTCTCTATTCCTCACTGAAGCCTAAAAATGTTGACAGATTTGTGTTGTTGACGGTGGTTTGCATTTTAAGAAGCATACCTACCCCTCTACATCTTACTCACAGAAAAACACACAGAAAAGCAGGTTGTGTAAGTAAGAGAAGACAAGAGGCTGCAGTTGATTTATTTTAATGTTCAGTGTTGAGATTCATGAAGCTGTTCCATTTAAGGTAAAAACAGGAGGGTTCCCTCTCTGTTGATCCTATGTCAGGCACCATCCTATTTTTATGTTGTTTTTCCTTCTGTATCAGGTAATTGAGTGCCATAAACATTTCTATTGAAAATAAAATCGTGATTTTCAATCATGCAGCCTGGTAATACACTTTTCCAGTATTGTATGGATTATCATAACTCATTAAAACCCACACATGCATTCAGACTTGTCAGGAGTGGAACTGTATAGTGTACCTAAGGGTGTGTGTGTGCGCAGGTCAGCTGGTGCGCATGCTGCTCATCACAGAGGTGACCCGCTACCTGGACTTCAAGGTGGTGGAGGGCAGCTACGTGTACAAGAAGGGCAGCATCTACAAGGTCCCCTCCACAGAGACGGAGGCTCTGGCATCCAGTAAGTCCCCACTGGTCAGGGCTGGGCTGTCGTGATGGGTCCTTGGCCAGTAGAATGGGGATGGTAAAGGTGGTGTATGTGAGATCCAGAGTTGGAAAGGGAATAGAGAGAATAGTTTAGAAAATAAGCTCAAAACGCGCCCTCCTTCTCTGCTCCCTCCCTACCATCTTCCCCACCAATGAGGAGTGTTGCAGTCAAGCACCTGTGCTGTAGCAAGATAACGCCGTGTGCGTGAATGTTATTGAAGGACAAGACGGGTTCCCCCGAACCAATCAGGAAAGGGACGGCCAGCTTGCTTAAAGATGGACCGGGAGCAGTTTTTATTCCGAATGGTCTTATAGAGGCATGCGTTCATTCAGAACAGATATTCTAATAGAGCATTGCACTCACTAACAGCTGACTGGCCAACACCTGGCTATGGTATGTCTAACGATTTATACGAAAATGATGGCTCTTAAATCTTGCCTACAGCGTCTTTAAGTCAAGACTCGACAGGGTGGGTTCAAGTGTGTGTCATTGCTAGTTGGCTAGACTCGTATAATTATTTCAGTTTTTGTTTTTTTTCAATAATGGTGTTAGTTTATTGAAGGTGACAAAATGGCATAGACTACTTAATACAAGGTCGGAGACTTGTCGAGCTAGTTTGTTGTCGAGCTAGTTTGTAGTTTGTTAACGATGTGCCCTTCTCGTGCGGCAGGTCTGATGGGGCTGTTTGAGAAGAGGCGCTTCAAAAAGTTCCTAGGCTTCGTGAGCAACTTTGACCAGAACGACCCCAAAACCCTGGACGGTGTGGACCCCAACAAGACCACCATGAGGGACGTGTACAAGAAGTTCGACCTGGGCCAGGACGTCATCGACTTCACGGGCCACTCGCTCGCCCTCTACCGCACAGACGAGTAGGTCTACTTTAAAGGGTGTGTGTGTGGGATAGGCTTACAGTCAACAGCGTGACTGTTTTCGGATATGCTTTGTTTTTCTATTTTCATTTTATAGATGATCGCGTGTCTCGCTTTTCTCATTTCAGTACCAATATCTTGTTACTGTGCTGGTACACATTGCAGAGAGAACTCGGAGGAGGTAGAGATTTGCTGCATCCCAATAGAGAGTTTATGAATCCCCAATGTGCTCCTTGTGTTTCAGATACCTGGATGAACCCTGCCTGGATTCTGTCAACAGGATAAAGCTGTACAGCGAATCTCTGGCCAGATACGGCAAGAGCCCCTACCTCTACCCCCTCTACGGGCTGGGGGAGCTGCCCCAGGGCTTTGCCAGGTGAGCCTACCCCCCTAAACCCCCCCCCCCCCCCCCCCCCCACCCTGCCCCCAGCCAATAGCGGATAGGTTTGACCATGTGACAGGGAAAAAACAATTTAGGGTTACACTTTGAAAAGAATGCTTGGCCTGTAGATTGTATTCTGAAAGATGTAACTCTGAATTCTAAAAGGTCCTTTTGGACCCTACACGGGACAAAACAGGACTTCTGCTATGAATGTGTTTTACTCGTATATTTTAGACTACGTTGTAATCTGCACACTTTTCTAGAAGGTCTTTGAAGATCTCAGTTACTAAGGATAATTACTTGGTATAGGTCGTGTTCCAAAGCACAACGGTGTGAGCAGATATCAATCATGACAACCATTCCTTGCATCATTATGTATGAGGCCATTGTCCTGGGTCTTTCTTTGAACGGGGGGTTTGTCCCTCCCAGGCTAAGCGCCATCTACGGAGGGATCTACATGTTGAACAAGCCCATTGAGGAGATAATCGTGGAGGACGGCAAGGTGGTCGGGGTCAAGTCTGAAGGAGAGGTAAGAAAGACGTTACATTGGTTTCATTCACCAAGGGAAAAATCCCGTGCTTTGAATTACATGCTTTTTTTTTAAACCGGCGTTCAAATTGCAGTCATCCTAAGTTGGATACTTAAATGGTCATCATGCTTGGCATCATTTCACATCAGTGCTCCAAAGGCGGGTTTTAAAATCACAGTGTGCAGCCTCATTTTTTCGTGATAGAAATTAGCAGAGATGTTGGCGCATTGACGTCATCTGTTTAGGATTCATGTACTCCAAATGGGACCAGATTCTATGAAGCAGTTCTCTTGTATCAGAAGATACTCAAGCACAATGGTCCCCATTTAATAAAGGATTCTGCACTTGGTTGCCAAGCTATGCGTTTGTTACTTAGTTTATGCATGAATTCCTTTCTCAGTCCCTGGTAACCACCAATTTGTTTCAAACTTGAGGTTAACTAAGTTGCACCACACAAACGCAGTAATGCCCTAACCAGTAACTGCTTGGCAATGCGTCAGTTTACACTTTGATGTTGGTCATGGTTTACATCTACGATGTAATCAAGGAAGTGCTCGAGACGACCAGAGAGAATGAGAGAATTTGTGTAGCGCAGGAATTAAATCAGTGAAAAAAGTAGAACCGGAACAGTATCCTGTTTAGAAACCGGCTACCGTTGCTGGGACCTGTGCACTGAGCGCTAGGGTCCCACCCACCTTCCCCCCCCGCATAAATGTTCACTCGTCTTTGGTCAGTTTGTCACCCTTACCATAACTCTCTCTCTGTTCTCCCCTCTCCACAGATTGCACGCTGCAAGCAGCTGATCTGTGACCCCAGCTACATGATGGACCGCGCCAACAAGGTGGGCCAGGTGATCCGGGCCATCTGTGTCATGAGCCACCCCATCAAGAACACCAACGATGTCAACTCCTGCCAGATCATCATCCCCCAGAACCAGGTCAACAGGAAGCACGGTGAGCACACACAGGAAGCCTCTGCGTCGGGAGGAAGTCCTTTGAGATTGACGGGTCATATGAGGTAGCAGAGAAGGGGGGGGGGGTGTTTTGTTTGTACAGCGCACTTTTTGGAGTGTCGTTAAGGTTAAAGGGTGATTTTCACTCTAAATACAGAAAAGAGTTAGTCGCTTGAATGAATGAAACTGAAGTCATTATTTTACAAATGTCTGTTCTGTAGTGGCATATGAAATGCCACAATGAAGCCAACAACGGAAACTCATCGTCGTTGTCGTTGTTGTCACAGACATCTACGTGTGCATGGTCTCCTGTGCGCACAATGTCGCTGCCAAGGGTAAGTATGTGGCCATCATCAGCACCACCGTGGAGACCAACGAGCCCGAGAAGGAGCTGAAACCGGCCCTGGACCTGCTGGAGCCCATCGAGCAGAAGTTTGTTAGCACCAGCGACCTGTACGCCCCCACCGACATGGGCACCGATAGCCAGGTCAGCACTCCTCTCACACCCGTCGGCCATTTCAAAACCCTTTTTGAAATGGAAGCAAAAGGCTATTTTCTATTAACTTGGACATCGCCTGGAGAATTGCGTTAAATCTGCTGCACGTACGATTTGAGCATTCATCAAAAAGGAGAGCTAGATTTAGAAAAATATGCCTGCCTGTCTGGATTGACAAGCAAGATGGAGTCCCTGTCCCCTTTGGTCAGAAATAAGCGATTATTTTGAATGGCTTAACCAAAATGTTTTTAAGCTATTTGGTTATTATCAGAGAGCTACTGTGTATGTGAATATTTATGCGGGCACTATATCAGAAAAGGGAGGAGGTCCGAGCATGCAGCCGTGCAGGTTTAAATCTTGTGCGTGCCCCTTTTCTATTGCTGCCCCTAACGAGTGCCTTTCCCCCCTCCCCGTCGGTCCAGATCTTCATCTCCCGCTCGTACGACGCCACCACTCACTTTGAGACCACCTGCGATGACATCAAGGACATCTTCAAGAGGATGACCGGCACGGACTTTGACTTTGGGGACATAAACCGCAAGCAGAACGACATCTTCGGCGACGCTGAATAAAGGGGCCCGGGTCATTTCGGGGGTCCCGATGTCGCCGACCCCTCTCCACCCTCCCCCTCACCCACCGGTCCCCGAGGCTGACGCCGACCCCCAGATCTTATCGTACAACTAGGAGAAGAGAAAAAAAAAAAAAACGTACTCAAAAATGTACACAAACACGCGAGCGCAGGCAGTTGATTTTCAGTTTGTTATGTTGCCCATTCAGGAAGCTGTAGGAGTGTCGGTGGGTAGGGGGGGCAGGGCTGAGAGCTGGGTTTTTGTTCTGATTTTATTTTCTTCTAATCTCATTCTCAAAAGGTTGCACTGAGTTCCGATTATACACTAGGCCCACACAACCATCATCAATCATGTTCCACACTCTCCTCTCCTCGGACCAGGAGCACGTATTCCAAAGATGCCAAAAGAAATGATGTATCAAATCAGTAGATAAAATTGTTCATTGGATTGGGATTAGGAGGGGGAGGGGTGTGGCTGTCCTTCTTTATCTGAAGATTTAAATAGTGTCATGCCGAAGTACGAGGAGGTTATGTGACATCAACAGCCATGTGCTATTTGTCCCCTGAGTTGTTATTTTGTTTTTGGTTGAGGTAAAAAAACAAGTGGCTTGGCTTCTTCTGTGGTGTACTACTGAATGTTGTCTTGCAGTGCTCAGTGGCTTTTTAGAACGTCCCCTTTTACAAACCGTCTTATTTGCGGGCACGACTGAGAAGATAATATGCGAGATGTGTCGATTGGTAATTCGAGAGTTTACGCAGTGAAAAGGTGTGGGAGGAGCCATCACTATCCATGGCTGTAAGTTACACCTCGGTAAGGCGTCTCATCGACAGTATTGTCGACCGATCCGAGCAAAGTGCCGTACTGTTCTGAGAGCCAAGCCACTATTACAAATATAGTTCAGCATAAAGGCGTACGGCCTGCTCCTGTTTGCAGAGGCTTAAGTAAATATAACGTATCCAAGGAGACATATTATAGTTCCTGTATTATGCAAAAAAAATTAAAACGAAGCATTTAAAGAGCGGTTGTGAGTGGAGGGGGTGGGTTGTGATTCGCTTTAGAAGGACCAAATGTCGACTACATCAGTATTGAATTGATGAGAGCCCTGTATTGTCATCTGTTTTTAACATTGTAAAACATGGTGGGTTCAAATGATTTCTGTACTGCAAAGTAAAAAAGAATGAAAAACCAAGTCTTTCCTTGTCTTGTTTTATTGATTAAACGTATTCCTAATTAAATGATGAAAGCTGTAATAGTATAATAATTGACTGAAATATAGAATAGTTCTGTGCATTTGTTTTTTACAGGACATGACTAAACCGAGACATTGATACTTCTTTAACTGAGCATATTTTATATGAGCTGACCACATTTCAAGTTTCCGAGGCATGGAATAAAGTAAAAGTAAATCAAAGTAAAACAAAAGTAAATAAATTATGAAATTTTAACCAATTAAAGAAACAAGCCGTTTGACTATAACAAACTACTACTCCCACAATGCCTGGCGTTCCCAAACCGTCCGTCAACATAGCTCCTCCTAATAATATGCCTGGAGCAGGGCTTACGTACTACTCCACGAGCTGACATACGTACAGAATGCATTTCTTGCTAAATTCTTGTTGACATCATGGAAGTAACAGCTGCTCGCCGTTCGTCTCTTTGTGATACCGGTGAGCTAATTTCAAAGCAAATAGGCTACTTGATATTCATGCCATAACGCACAGAAAAGTAACCTTATATGTTCAATGTTTTTGTTTTTGTTTTATTTCAACTTTGCTTAGTAGCGACAGCAGCTGTCATTGCCTTAATTTAATTTCCGGACGTATAGGTTTGTCGGACGGGGGTGTTTTGACAGAGGTCTGTTGCGCTACTGTCCAGGTTCCTGGGCAGACCGGACGGCCCTCCACGAAGCGGCGTCCCAGGGCCGTGCGCTGCAGCTCAAACAGCTGATAGAGAGCGGAGCGTCGGTCAACATGGTGACTGTGGACAACATCACGGCTCTGCATGAGGCCTGCATACAAGCACATCCCAACTGTGTCCGGATGTTGTTAGAGGCGGGGGCGCAGGTAAAGTGAGATATAATGTGATCGATAGGCTATGTGTGTGTGTGCAGATGTTAACTGGTTATATGCCGCTCCGTTTCTTTTCTTTGATATTTATTTTTATTATTATATTATGTCATTGTTTGAGTCTTTGTAGGCCAATGACCATAGCCCCTATTCATAACTAAATAATGCATAGTAAACGTAGGCTACTTGCAACCAAGCTCTGTGGTACATGATCTGAAATACCTTTTTGATCGAAAGGATGCTTGATATTAATCCACTTAAATGAATTGACACCTTTAGAATTCACGTTCCCAAGGACATTTTATACGTAAATAAATGAAATGCATATTTTCAATTGCCAGAAGGTTTCATGGGTCCGTTGTGCTTTCATCTCGCACCCTGGCGCCCCCAGGTGGACGTCCGGACAATCCACGGCAGCACTCCTCTCTGTCATGCCTGCGCAGCGGGCAGCTTGGCTTGCGTAAAGTTGTTGCTGAAACGTGGGGCCAAAGTTAACCCACGTCCCCCAGCATCCCCTCTTCACGAGTCCTGCACACGAGGTCAGATACTACACACAGGCTCAGAATTGTTGCCTTACTTTGCATGTAAGTCAATGGTTAATAATGATGACACTAATAATAATGAATGATTGTTGATTATGATTAATGATTCAGCTGTTCTTTGGCCTTGTGTCTCGTGTCCCCCTCAGGTAATGTGGAAATTGTTAGGTTGTTGATCACCAAGGGGGCGGAGCTTGAGGCCTGCGACACAGACCACACCCCCCCTCTTCACACCGCCTGCGCCAGAGGCCATGTGGACTGTGCTCTGGAGCTCCTAAATGCAGGTTAGTAGAACACAGTTGAAAGTCTTTGTTCTGGTCATTAGTATCACTGTTTTTCCATTTTTTCAGGGTCATTTTTGGGTCATTTCTGTTAAAGGTCCAGGGTGTAGAATACGTTGCCATTATAAAAAACAATATCACATAGATCTCGTGATTTTTCATAACCTTAGAATGAGCCCTTTATATCTGCATATCTTCCATAGAGCCCATCTTACTTCAGGATTCAGCTGGACCTATAGTTTTACAAACTAAATAACTAAATACAATTTATAAATGTATCATGAAACCTCATCACTTGATACTTTCTACTCCATGCTGTCGTAGACGATGACCTTCTGGCACCTTACAGGCCAGTACAGGCCACCGTAGGTTCTACTACTTGTTAGAAAGGTTCGGTATCTTCAGTTGGTTGACATCCTCAAACTGGCCACTGGATGCCACTAAATGCTACACACTGCACTTTCCCCCTGTGTTAATTAAGTTATATCATATAAATATATGTAATGAATAGCAATGGTGTTCACTTAAACGTACAGTGCTGCACTCATTATATATTTTTAAATAATATGTAACATTATAGAATCATCACTTCATTATGACAGAACTCAAGTAGCCTGCAATGGAGCAGTATCTTTTTATTATTATTCCTCACTCAGGCGCCGACGTGAACTCGTCCAAGGCGGAGGAAACGGCGCTCCACCACGCGGCGCGCGGCGAAACAGCCGACCTCATCAACCTGCTGGTGGAGTTTGGCGGGAACACGCAGGCCCGAGACCGCCACGGCTGTAAACCCATGGACTACACTAAACCCAGCACCCCCGCTGGAACCTGCCTCAAGGCTTATGGGAGTAAGGCTACGTCGAGGGCAATTCTAATATACGTCATCCACGTAATATTACACCCAGTGTGTCTTTGGGGGTGTGACACGCAATCTGGTGACCCCGCTAGTTCCAGTGCAGAAATAAGGCTGGCCAAATAGACATTGACTCATCAACAATAAAGTACAATTATGAGACATATCGGGAGATAACCCCCGAATAGCACATGAAGAAGACAAGGTTTCTAAAAGTTAGCTTCTAAATGTTAGCTTGCTACTGTTTTGAGCCAAGATGGAACCAAGGTCGCCGCTAGGGAAACGGCCCATCCACGAGGTGGCATGTTGCTTCTTGTCCGACCAATACAACTTTTCTATCTTTTACCACAGGCACCCCCCTCAGTCTACAGCAGCTCTGCAGAATCCGAATGAGGACGACTGTGGGTAGAAGAGGCTTGGAGGTCATAGGTCAGCTGGACATATCTTACATCATCCGCGGCTACCTCCAATACTCTTCTTATCAAACATCACCAGCCGCAGAATTGTGATGGGATTCTCAAATGATGTGTATATGTATATGTTATTTATATTTGAAGATATCGGATATATTTAATGCTAAAATGTGTCATTTAAAACTCACTGGAAATAATATACAATGATTAAGATAAACTACGCAAGATGTTAGGTTGTTGATGAAAAAATACCTAAATAAATCACCAGTATGCTTACTGAATGAAAGAAGAGTTTCCACCCCACTATCCATAACCGCCTCATTCTGGATGAAGCAGAGGCTAAATAAAGTCAGTTGTGATTGTTTTCTGATGGATTAATATTACCATCCATGTGTCCACAATGTGTCATCAAATGTGTCCACAATGTGTCCACAATCTCCTTTACCATGCTTCATATTACCCCACCTGGAGGCTGAGGGATTACCCTGCACCAATCACTACTCTACACGCACAGCGTTGGACCAATGGTACAATGTCTATGTGGAGTATCTTCCAATAGGACCTGGACACTATTGGCTGATTAACACAGAAAGCACGAGTCAGCAAGTGAAACTTTTGAAATGTATTAGTTTAGCCACTGTCTGTGAAAGCCTTGTGTTATTAATCTAGACTTCAGACATGATTTGTTTACTGGCCAAACGTACCTCAGGCTTTTGAAGAATCCTTTGTTCATTTACTTAAATACAAATGTGGACCTTTATCCTCTTTCTGAGGGCCTATGAGATACTTCAACAAATACAATGATACAATTGACTTGTAGTTATGATTCCTCCAATGAATCTAGCAGTTTGCGGGTGTGTTGGGACATTTCAGTTGCAGAATCACATTGTTCATTATGTACCTATTTTGATTTGCAATAAAAGAACTGACGTAAACATTACATGACAACTAGCATTATTCTTCAAGACAACTTCAATTCTGGCTTAAGATGATACCTCCATTAATGTTACCTTGTGCAGTACCCTTAGTTAATTTGACGCTCAAGTTCTCTAACTTCTTGATGGTTAATATCCAATGGTTGGTTTATTATGACTGACAGGTGTGTATATTGATCACAAGTAGCCCATTGGATGCTCCTGGAGATACTGAAGAGGGATTCCAGGTCTCTCTTAGCCTCCATCCCATGGTTTACAGCCTACTGATAAAGTGCAACTCAACTGCAATCTCCTCCTCGACTTGAATGTTTTTATACAGCGGCGCGCAGGCTGGATGCGCGCAGGCTTGATGCGCTCCACTTTTTTTTGTGGAGAACCAGCGCCTTGAATATGAAGGTACTACAGCGTTTGTACAGCTCGATGCGTTTCCACAATGAGTCCGTCTTTATGGAGATATTCCTGAAACGCATCAAAGGAAAACGGAGGGGGAAAGATCGTTTTCGACTTGTTGCTATTTTATTTCCGCTGCCCCTTAGAGAGAGCATGGCCACTTCCAAAACCTCTCTCTCGCCGCACAGCATCCGAAATGCCCTATGCATGGTAATGCAACCTAATCCCACCATTAGATGGTCATGGTTGACAGGGACCTCTCGGCAGCAGATCGATTCAACGGCAGTGTCCACGCTCCGGCAGCACCCACACGCACACCAGTCGCACCCACACGATCCGAAGGTGGAGCCTGGAGCCTGAAATTGATCCCTCTCCACCGGGTGGTAGTCGGACACTACAGGCATGTCCCTTACAGGCTCAAACGCGTAACCAGCCATATTAAAATCACTATTTTCCCCCGTGGAGTGTAGAAGACGTTCGCGTGTCTGCATTAACGATCTAGTCCTACCATGCCAGTGACATCATTGAAAATGTCGGCGCTCTAATACTAACAGACGCATTTTATTTTGTTGCTAAAAAAAGTTATTACATTTTTTTTTTAATGGTCATAACTAACAAGTTATCGATGTTGATTATTTCAGTTAAGTTCATCTTTAAGTAAAAAATAAAATAAATTAAAATTAAGAAAAAACATCATTCTCAATTCGCAATAACTATGATTAAACCTAAAAACCATGTCGTTGGTAGCGGGCTTATATGATTCTGTGGTGGTGGCCCCGCCTATGTATTTGCCTGCTATAAAACGTAGGAAATAAAAAGAATAACCATTGCAAATTGAAGATTGAACTCGGTAGTAGTTCGCCCTTTACTTTAAGGGGTAGAGCACGGTAAGAAACAACAGAACAGAAATCCATAATTGACTAACTTACTTATTACTTTTTCTTTTTTTCTTTTTGAAAGACGGTCTACACATGAAAATGAAATATTTTATTCAATAAACTAACACAAAACAATTGATCATGAAGAGCTCATTAGAGGGATCGATTAAAACGCATCCATTCATGAACGCATCGTTTTGGTGAACCGTACAACAGTTCCAGTAGAAAAGCACGCGCTCTGTACGGCGGACCGACATGGTGGGACAGAGAGGGACTACAGCAAACACAACCACAACCTCCGACCAAAAACATGTCCCAAAACACTGCGCTACTGCTGCCAAAGGATGTAGAAACTCTAAGGAGGAGGTCTGCAGCCAACAGCCCAGGTAAGGTCCAGCAGTCGGTACTGTCGGCGTTCATGGTTGTTGCGTTTACCTGTAGCAGAAAGTTGAACACGCGTAGGCCTACTTGTGTGTTCAACTTGAAACATGCAGTCCTATGGACTCTTTGGAAGTGTACGTTTATAGTTCGATTTTTTTCTTTTTATTGCAATTATAATATGAACTTTTTACTTTATAATTTGGTATTGTCATTTAAAATTTGGCCTCAAATGATTATTGATTGATTGTATCACCTGCGTCCCTACGTCACACCAGCCCGTGTCATTATTGTCGTGTTAGCGATGTTTCTAATCGGTCCTTCAAACATGGTGTGTTTCATAATGCGTGTGTTTGACACCCATGTATGAACACTTGTTTTAGTGATTTTGGCGTTTTCTACACTGACCTTGTGTGTGTTTTCAATTGAATGCTCTTTGCGTCGTGCATTTTGAGATGCATAGGCCTACTTGAAGGATCTCCCTTTTAATCTCGATGCTTGTTTCGAGTTCATCATCGTGAGGTGCCTTATACTAATAGGCACCTGATTTCATATCTTAAATCTCAATTAAATCGCCTGCTATTTATTTTTTAGCCCAGCACTGATCACGTTTTGTAAAATTCCAATTGACCCAGGCATAATTTAATTGGTTATGGGATTTGTAGTAGACTCCTACTAGTGATGAAAAACGTAGCATCGTGCATGACTGTCAGGAGTTTTTGGTTCGTCACAGACCGGCCTGGCGTCAAATTACCTCATAATAAATCGAGAAATGCACCTCTGAACATTGATCCTGGTCTATTCATTAGTTTCTGATGAGATTTCAAGTTTATTGTCATTTTCAGAATAATAGAATGAGTAGTAATCATTCATCTCAGGCATCTAGAGTAATGTCAATACAAATACAAAAAAACAGAATAGATATCTTTTAATAACAATACGTTTTTATAAAAAAAATCACTTCTGTTTGGAGTTGTTTTAACGTTATTGCATATTTTGAACTTGAAATAAAGTTTTTAAGTCGCATTAGTAATTCTCCAGGAACTAATTATCATTATTGCCGGTCATAAACCTTGATAAAATCCTGATGTTGTATGTGCGAAACATGGATAGCAGTAGTTGATGTCAACATTACTTGATTTTATATTTTCATTAAAAAGAGAGTATGTGAAGAATAATATTCACATTCTAATCCTAAACCACCGTTATCATTCTGACATTTTTGTGGAAATTACAGCATAAATTCTTACAAGGAAAGTGATCAGGAAACCGCAGAATAAACTTTAAGACCTATATTTAGAACTTTGTATGCACTTACCGTATGTTGTATGCCCTGGCACTTAAAGATAGAACTTGGCATTGTGTAGTGTCTTATCTTAGCTATCTTTGTTGTATACCGTGAATGAACATCACTGTACCAACAGCAATTTATTGTTATTTCTCTTTATTCTGTCAAATGTACTTATTGTAAGTCGTTTTGGATAATGGCGTCTGCTAATTTGGCTAAATTGAATTGTAACTTAAAGTAATACAAAAGCCGAGCTGGTCTGCAGAACACCTGCTGTGTTTATCGTCTTGTGCTGTGATTCCTCCCATGAACTCCACGCCAAGGCTGTTATCAGACAATACCTTGCCCTTTCACTTTGGTGGTTTGGTGGCAAGAAAATGATTATGTTCCTGCTAAGGGTATTGTCAATTTCTCTCACAACAACCAAGTCTGACGTCACCCGTCCATTACGCCCCCGACTATTCAGACTGCCGTGACAACCCTGAGCAGCAGCAGCAGCACCTGCATCCTCAGCATCCCTGGCTGCCACGGCAACCGTCTCCAAGCGAAAGACCATCAGTCGGCCCCCACGTCCCAGAGCTTGGCGAAACGTCCTCTCAGGATCCTTCTCAGTTCCTTGGACTCTTTACGCCCAAATGTTACCTGGCCGTCCACAGAGGTGAGGAGCACTTTCTCGGTAGCTGTTCGCCTCCAGACCAGTGGTTCTCAATCTGTGGGTCGGGACCCTAAAGTGGGTCCCAGCAGGGGAAGATGGAGGCTCACAGCATGCAGAAGAGAGAAATGTGTTTGTCTCATACATTTTTATCATTTTTACTATAAAAATTGTGCAATTGTATTTTCCATAGAAAATGGGATTGCTACTGCTAGTGAACAGTGATTGACAGGTGAAATAGTTTCCGCAAACCAATCAGGTTAGATTGGTCAGTAATAAGCCAGGTATGGTCTAACATCTAAATGGTCTCATACAGAGATGCAGGCATGCGGTCAACTAGAACAAATATTCTCACATGGCATTTATGATAACTAGTGACGGATGGCAATGGCATTCCTTACAAACGACCCTCTCAAATGATAGCCATGAAGTCTCGCCTACAGCACCTGCTGACGTGGGTCTAACCCAACCTCTGTCCGCTGTGTGACCCACACAGGGGGCCAGTTTGGCACGCCGGCCTGCTCCACCTCCACGCAGTGCAGTGACGACTGCTGGCGCGACGCCGACACCGGCAAGGCCACCATCCGGGCTGAGAATGAGCTGGAGGCCAACAGAGTGGCCAACAACTACAAGGTGAAGCATCGTCTCCGACAACCCCCTGCCCCTGCCCCATACTCCTCCATGAAATGTCTTATAGTGGCACGAGGGAGCGGTTTTCTCCCACTTTTTATGCCTCCCTCCCTCCCTCCCAGCATGACTTTGAATGTGCAACATGTCAAAGTATTATTATGAATTGTTCAGTGATCTTAATCCTTACTTCAAACTCAAATGTGTATAAAAATATGCCCCAATGGTTTCATGTGCCCAAAAGTCCTTGGTGTCACAAAACATTTTCTATTGAAATGTAAAACCTAGGTCTAATGTGAGGTGATGACACTACTTCCTTTGTCTCTTTCTCACGTTGTGTGTGTGTGTGTGTGTGTGTGTGTGTGTGTGTGTGTGTGTGTGTGTGTGTGTGTGTGTGTGTGTGTGTGTGTGTGTGTGTGTGTGTGTGTGTGTGTGTGTGTGTGCGCGCAGTTTGGCTTCAGGAAGTGGAAGAGCCATGTGACGGAGAGGCCCCTGGAGGGCCGGTCCGCTGAGGTCCGGGAGCTGTACTCCGAGCTCAACGTCGTCAAGCCACACGCCGGCAGAGGTCTTGCATGTCTTCTTCTGTCTTTTTCATATCCTTTCACACCCATCCAAACACCCACTCCCCCTCTATTTGATCAACTCAGGCGCGCACACACTTAAATCATCCATCGTACCACACCAAACACATTGATCCAAACTGCATGAGTTCCAGTTATTGTTATGAACATGCACTCTACTAATAACCTTTAACCTTTCTACTGCAGTTTTTTTATACTCTATACAAAAGCAGAACTGGAACGTTTCTCAGGAATAAAACGTCTCCATTCATGACTCCATCCATCCAGGGATTGGTTTGTGAATGGACACTAGAAAGCCGCTAAAGGAAAGACGTTTACAGTGCAGGTTTAAATAAAGGTTTTACTTTATTGAAAGTTTTCCATTCCCCCTATTCTATTCTGTTCATTACTGTTTTCCTTTATTTCAGGCTATGCGGTCACCTGTGGAAATGTGTTCTACGTCGTCATGTTTGGCTGGTGGATCTCGTTGAGCTACTTCTTGATGTGTCCCATCATGTATCTCACTATATGTGGCGCCCCCTACGGTCTGTGATTCTGTGTCTGTGTGTCAATAACATGTCTGATTCATGTGTCTGGTAGATCCTCTGTTGGAGACGATTGGAGACGTTGACGTATTATTTACTTTTCAGGGAGATTATGTTGGAAGCTGACCTGCTTCTTCATGTGGCCGTTTGGAAAGTCAATAGAGAAGGTAGAGTAACCCAAACCTTTAACCACACCAAAACAAAATAATAATAAATTAAGCCAAGTGTAAATGTCTGCCCTAATATAGTGTTACTAGGCAAAGTGCATTAATTCAAAAAGTGTTACCAACGACGTGAAAGTAGGAGAGACGGTTACGATAAACCAGGTTTAATCAACCAGACCGGTGTTGTCCTCTAATACCCATAATGCACCCTAAGATAAATGTTCAACTGATATTCCTCGATGCATGGGGATTTTCATTGTCCTCGGGTTCATCTAATAAAGAGGGTCGGCGAATCTTCTTTCTAATGCTAACGAGTCCCAGAGGGACACGCAACACATGTGGGCTTGTTCACGCCCATAGACGACATGGGTGGACCCGTGGCGCCTAATTAGAATGAATTCCCCCTTATTCTTGTACCCTAAAAGGTGTACCCTAGTGTTCATCATATAGGGAACAATTGGAACACGGCCCTATGTTTGCAGGTCGTTGAGGGCGGGACGCAGGGCCGGCCGAAGGTCCCCCGCTGTGAGGCTATCCCTGAGGAAGGGGACGAGGAGGGCGGGGACCCCGACCGGGTGGCGGAGGAGGACGCCCCCCTGTGTGTGTCGTCCCCTCTGGCCGTGGTCATCCCTGTCCCAAGCCCCCCGGAGGACCGGCCACCTCCCCGGCTTTGGGTGAGGGGGGGGGGGGGGGGGTTGTCTGCAGTTTTACAAGATTTTAGGTTAAATTCGAAACGATATCAGCGATCAATTGGCCCTTTTCACAGTCTGAATTAATAATTAATTTTATTAATGATTAAAATGACAGGAACAGGATGTAAAGGAATACTACTATTGACAAAATGAAAATGGTTACTTGTGAAGACGTTTTTCATTGATTTTTGTAAATTACCAATTTGTAAAATGCTATTTAAAGTAGTTTGTAAATGTGAGCCTCAGAAGTCGAGGCTTGCAAGATTTCGGCTGACGGTGTTTTTGAGCGAATCGGGTGAAATGGGTGGTGATGGATTTCTCTCCCGTGCTCTCTCTCTCTTAAATCCAGTGTCGCTTCAGCACCTACGTGTGGCTGGTCTTGGCCTTCCCACCCCTAGCTGTGGTCCACTCCCTGGCCTGCTGCGTCTCCTGGCTGCTGGTGTTCACCATCCCCGTGGCCAAGATGAACGCCCGTACCCTCACCACGGTCCTGCTGCTGCCGCCGGAGAACGTCCAGATCCAGAAGCGAGAAAAGGTATGGGGCTCAGTGCACCAGGTGGCCATGTTTGTTCCCCCGCTTCCTGGGTTGGGGGGACGTTGGGCCTGATTTACCAGAATGCATCATTGACAATTCCAGGGTTGATTATATAGAATTTAGCTGGTTGACAATTTGATTGCAAGAAAATATTTTCCCTTATTTTATTTTTTTTCGCAGACCTATACTTCTGATACCAAGGTGGTCCTGTGTTGCTATCAAGCCGTGAACTGGTATTATTATAAATATACTGTCCAGGGCATCAACATCTTTGCTCTCAGTATCCTTTTGGGCGGCAGGAACAAAGCTACTGTATGCTTCTTTGCATCATTTTGGTTAGGTGTCCAGGCCTGCTTCTCTATGGTCTTAGTGAAATGCCTAAATAGGAAATGCTTTGGTTAAGATTCAAGTGCTTTAATTACAATGTACTTTGTTAGAAATACTGTTGCCATCTGTCAGCTTTTAGTGAGTAGAAATGCTCTAATGCTCTACGAGAATATATCTATCTCCTTTCCTATGTGTTTGCATTTATAGGAGATGATTAATTTTAAACCGCTCCCAGCTCATTTCTGAGCCATCTGGGGATCTGTTCCCTGATTTGGTTCGGACAATCAACAACCAATCAGATTCAAGCACAAAGCCTCGTTATAGCTTGACGACAGGTGGGTCAATTAACAAAAGGTCCAATCAGGGAGGGTCACATGGTGATCCGTCTGGTTCCAGTCGGTGCACTACCTCGGCGCTGCGGTCCTTAAGCGCTCGCCCCTGCAGACATCCTCCCGCTGGTGCTGTCCACGCTGGTCCTGGGCTACGTGGACCGCAGCCACCGCTACACCAGCATGGGGGCCAAGTTCCTCACCTCCATCGTCTCCATCATACCGCTCTCCTACTACATCGGCATGGGCATCGCCAGGTAACGGCCCACAGCTCCGCCGACGCCACGGAGGATGACCACAAGATATGGATACGGGATCATTGATGGAACAACAATTAATTATTATTTTTTTTATCGGGACAAATGCAGAAAGTGTTTACATTTATATTTGATGATAAAAGATGTGTGTGTGTGTGTGTGTGTGTGTGTGTGTGTGTGTGCGTGTGTGCGTGCGTGCGGTGGTGTGGTGGGTCACGAGTGGCCTCCTCAACACACATCACTTGGAGAACATAACTGGGTGCGCCCTGCTCCACAGCATATCTGCCCAGAGCAACTTTGCGGTGGGCGCGGTGGTGAACGCCACGTTCGGCTCCATCACGGAGATCACCTTCTACATCACGGCTCTGCTCCAGGGGTACCACGCCCGGACCAAGTGCTTTGAGGAGCTGGTGAAGTCTGCCCTCACCGGGACCCTGCTGGGGTGTATTCTCTTCATACCCGTGAGTCGCCTGTCCTGTGGTTTGAAGGGCACATTATTCCCTGTGTGAAACGGATGTGGTTCGTGATGTGATATGCGTCGTTGGGGTGCGGCCGTGTGATTTGAAAGATTTCCTCCGCAAACCGGATGAGGGAAGATTGTAAAGTGTGTGTGTGTGTGTGTGTGTGTCCCCCCTCCACCCAGGGTATCTGTATGGTGATCGGGGGCATCAAGCACAGGGAGCAGCGGTTCAACAGTCGCTCGGCCGGGGTGAGCTCTGCACTGTTGTTCATATCAATAGGAGGTACGTACACATGCACAACAGGTCCTTTTGTAGGATGAGGGAGCATGGATTCTCATTCATGACAGATTTTATTCAATAACTTGTTTCGGTAACACTTTTACATTGCTGTGTACTCGTAACAGTGTAGTTAAACATGTAATAGACAATAGTACGGCATGTAACGGCAAGCATGTAAAAGCCCAACCCAAGTGCTGAACTTGCTTGCTCCCTCAGTCCCTATTGCTAACCTTATCCCCACTGTGTAGTTGGATGCTGTTCCATAATGTGAAGCGTGTGCTGTTATATAGAGTGACATTGCTTATTGCACAGTAACCCGACACTCGTGTAGAGTAACACTAAACCCAAGGGGGGTTCCGAGCCTCACCCCTTCAGGTCCTGTGCTGGTGCCCTTGCAGGTGTGTTCGCCCCCACCCTCTTCACCAAGGCCTTCGGGAGTCTGGTGTGTGAAGGCTGCACCAATGTCCCGGGCAACGGCAGCGCGCCCTTCGTCTGCAAGGACTGCTACTACGACTTTGTACGCTCCTTTTGGGTTTGCTGTTCTTTTCCATAAAACCAATAGCCGCAGCCAGCTAGTGTGCAGAACCAAGGTGGAACCAAGATGGCCGCTAGTTGAATAAGGCCAAAGTTTGCCTGTTCTTGCTATATTGGAATGCTTTTGTTGGATGTAAGGAGGCTTTGATATGTGAAGCGAATAGATCAACTTCAGAGTGATCATTCATGCATTTTGTTCTTTGTTTATTACCAGAGCCAGTCGAACCAGCAATGGATCCTTACCCACACAGAGTGAGTGTTTCTGCTGAATCATTTTGACCAGGCATCATTTGGCGAAACCTAATCAAAAGATGATTAACCTAAAGATTTTGTCCAACGTACAGGCTAAAATTAGCTTTTCTTTATCTGACGCGCAGAAAAGTATTCATATTTATAATGATATATGAATTTCCGAAGCATTAAGCAGCAAATGTTTGGCATTTGTTCTTGATCAATCATCGATTATTTGGATATGATTACTTATTTTCTGTGAGTCAGCCGTAATGGTAATACTCTTTAAATGTCTTGTTTCCCGTAAGGCCTCTGGTGTACACCATCGCCGTGCTGCTGCCCGTCGCATACCTCATCGGCCTCGTCTTCACTCTGAAGACCCACAAACACATCTACGACATCCACGTCAGCGAGGGGCCCGGCGGGCAGCGGGGCCCCGGGGCCCAGGGTCACTCCCCCCATGGAGGGGAGGGGCCTGAGGTCGCCACCTGCATCAACGCCAACTTCATCACCACCAGCTTCGGCACAAAAGGTAAGGGTGTGGCTGTGTTTTTAAATGAATGGAAATCTGTTTGTTTGTTATCGTATTGATCTAATGGTGTGTGTGTGTGTGTGTGTGTGTGTGTGTGTGTGTGTGATTGATCTAATGGTGTGTGTGTGTTCTCCAGTAGGCCACCATGTACTCCACTGGTCGCGATGGAGGGCCTTAGTGGTTCTGATCATAGCCACGCTACTCATGGCTGCATGCGCTGACCTCACCACACAGAACATCCATCCTATATTGTCCTACAACATATCCCAGGTACGTTGTTGCCACACGCCCAAACTGGGCTGCAGCCCTCTAGTTGGCCGGTCGGGTACTGTACTAATGAAGAATATCAGTTGGGTTGATTATTTTGTGTGTTCATGTAAACAGACTACTATTCATTAGCTTGTACCTTGACATGTCAATGGATCAGAACCCTATCAAGGATTCCACAGCCTGGTGGAATCCTTGATAGGGTTCAAGGAACCCAAACGTCCAAAGTGGCCGTTGAACCGAGCTTCCTTCATGACACCGCGCTGTGTGGCGATGTGAGCGCGTCTCCTCTCCCCTTGCAGTACTTCATCGGGGTCACGGTGCTGGCCATGGTGCCTGAGCTCCCCGAGATCGTCAACGGCATCCAGTTCGCCCTGCAGAACAACATCAGCCTCAGGTACAACCCCCCCAGGAGCTGTCTGCTCACGGGACCACCTTCAACTATTTAAAGGGGTGGTATGATGCTACCAGGTGGGACTGTGATTACCCATTACAAGCCGTTTGAAAATCTGCCTTTCCCTGTGTTTTAGTGACATCCCAAGTGGGAGTGTCCACCTAGATCAGTGGTTCTTAAACTTTTTGTCTGGCGACCCCACAAAAATGTATGGCGAGGTCTGACGACCCCTCTTTCCCCAAACCCATTCTAAGTCCTTACTCAAAATACCCCCTCAATCGTTAACAACTAAATCAAGCAAAAAATAGTAAGCAAAGTAATTAGTTTTATTTATTCCATATGAACAAGAACCGAGAAAACCAAACAATCATGATTAAACAAGTGTAGGCTGCCGCTATCAGATCAGAACACTATGTGCCTGACACACACACACACACACACACACACACACACACACACACACACACACACACACACACACACACACACACACACACACACACACACACACACACACACACACACACACACACACACAGCATTAGGCCTACAACGTTACATGGATTATATTCATGGCGATAACAATAACGGTATTTTATTTCGCTTTTCTGGTTTACTATCTTTAACAATTTCAATGGGTAGGGTGGGCCTGCTTCCGTGAACATAGCAAGTTAATTCTAGGAGGAATGCTGCATACGGAGACACAGAGATTTTCCTCCACGGTGCTGAGCCGACATCTGTATTTATTTTTTAAATATGCGAGGGACGAAAATGTCTTCTCGCACAGATACGTCGACCCGAAAGGCGTTAGAATGTCCATGGCAGCCTTGGACAATCCGGGGTATTCCTGCGCAACAGACAGCCAAAATTCATCCAGTGATTTTTGAGGCAAACGATGTCTGTATGGTTCGGTCAGTGGATAGCTCAAGCAGTGCATCTTCAAGCTCAGATGACAGATCGCTTGAAGAGCAGCTGGTGAATGGTTGTCGTATCCAATCATAATTCTCCACATTTTCCGTCGGAAAATATTGATGGAATTCTTCGAGGAGGCTTTGGAGATGAACGTTGATGGAGGCCTTCAATGAATTGACATTCACGTCATCCTCCTCCAAAAAGTCATGCAGCTCCGAAAACATCTCAAAATCCCCACTCTCCGCACGGACTGCCCAACGCTGCAGCTTTTTTGTGAAAGCATTCACTTTGTCAGAGAGGGTCAGGATGTTAGTGTTGAGGCCTTGTAGTGACAGGTTGAGCATATTTAATTTGTCGAATATGCATGACAAATAAGCAAGGGCTATCCATTCCGAGTCAGTGAGATGG
The DNA here is from genome assembly GCF_949987615.1 of Pollachius pollachius. Taxonomy (NCBI): domain Eukaryota; kingdom Metazoa; phylum Chordata; class Actinopteri; order Gadiformes; family Gadidae; genus Pollachius; species Pollachius pollachius. The sequence goes on from NC_136951.1 coordinate 12,467,748, forward strand.
TGCGCAAAAGCGGAGTTTGCGTCTGAGAGGAAGGTGCGCACCTCGCATCGCAACTCAAACAGGCGTGTAAGGACCTTGCCCCGTGAAAGCCACCTAACTTCAGAATGGAAAAGAAGGGATTTGTGTGTAGACCCCATTTCCTGACAGAGAAGGGTGAAGAGGCTAGTATTGAGTGGGCGAGATTTGATGAAATTCACCATTTTAATTGCTGTCTGGAGAACATTGTTAAGCTCGGGCTCAAGTGCCAGGGTGCCAGGGCCACTCTGTGGATAATGCAATGGGTGAACTTGGCATGTGGTGCAACGCTAAGGACCTTTGCTTTCAGCCCTTTGCTTTCAGCCCTTTATTTTTCCCCAACATAGCTGCCGCACCGTCTGTGCATATGCTTAGGCAGTTGGCCCATTGCAGCCCTGCGTCCATCCAACCATTAAGACAATTAAAAATGTCACTGCCGGTACACCTTCCTTCCATCGGAGAGCAGAACAGCATGTCCCCGTGAAGTTTTCCTTCATAACTGTAGCGAACAAACACCAATAATTGCGCGACACATGTCACGTCAGTAGACTCCTCTAACTGTAAAGAAAACCTGCAGCTTTTTACTCTCTCGATTATCTGACATTTCATGTCATTAGCGATCTCGATAATGTGCGACACTGTATCATTGGAGAGGGGGATTTGCTTGAGCGCACTTGCAATCTTTTCACCATGCATTGCGGTGGTCATCGCAATTGCTGCAGGGAGGATGAGGCTTTCGGCAATTGTGTGTGGCTTCTGTGCTTTTGCCACAAGGTGGGCCACTTCGTAGGAAGCTGCCAAGGCACGGTCTTATGCCCTTGCAGGGCAGCTTCTTTTCGCAGAAAGAAAGCAATTGGTTTCGTAGCGTCCTCGGGATGGCGGGTTTCGAGATGTCGTTTCATTTTGACAGGTTTTAAGCTCTCATTCGCCAGAACATCGCCGCAAATCACACATTGTGGGTGGTCGAGGTTATCTTTTACTTGGCAAGTGAATCCATATTTCAGAAATTCTATCTGATAATGCCGACGCCTCGTTTGTTCCTTTTTATTCTCACCGGCCTGTAGACTTGTCCCATCTGAGGATCGCGGAGGAGTAGATGCACTGGTAGCTGGCATTTCCGAGCTTTTGTTCGATTTTTTTAAGCAGCCACCTCTCCATTTTGGCTATTAGGCTACCTATGTCTTTTTATTTTGTTTTACTTGAAATAGCGGGAACAAGTTGAGTTTGCATATAGTGGGAGCAGATAGTTACATTGTTTCTATCAGCGGAGTAGCCCATAGGCTGAACCAGATCTCGTTGAAAGACGAAAACATATTTTCTCTCTTCTCTTAACTGCGTGTAAATAAGAAAAAGGCCGATTTTTTTTTTTTCCCCCCAATATTATTTTCCTTTGTTTCACCTGGCATAATAAAAATTTCAGACTGAATACAGAAAATAATTGGCGACCCCACGGAAGTTTTTGGAGACCCCATTTGGGGTCGCGACCCCTAGTTTAAGAACCACTGACCTAGATGTATGATGGCTAGCCTATCCATTATACATCTTCTTAAATGGCTTGTTATGGCTCATCACAATCCAGACTTTGTGGCAAAATATCACCCCCTTCAACCTTCCTGTCAGTTTACCAAACTATTACAAAAAAACACTGCTTTTATTTATTATGAATGGGCATAGAGTACGTCAGTTTCTAGTTTTGTGCGTTGTACTGTCGCTGTGTGTGGACAATGAATTTAATGCATCAGATGATGTCTCTGGTGCTCCACTACAAACAGGTGTTTTTACTTTTTCTCCCCAGCCTTGAAGTGGGCAGCTGCATCGCGGTGCAGGTCTGCATGATTCAGATCCCACTGCTCATCCTCTTCAACTCCTTCTACGTAGGTCTTCACCTCTTCCAGCGGCAACATCTGCCTCGTTGTTCGTTCCCTTCGTTCGCTGACCTGTACTGCGTGTCTCCCCTCACCTAGGACGTGGGCTTTGTGCTGGTGTTCAGTGACATCCATCTCTGGGCCAGCATCTTCAGTGTCATTCTGGTCAACTACATTTTTATGGACGGAAAAAGTGATTACTTCCAGGGTATGTTCTGAATTACTTATATCGTAACTTGGTATAGTTTTTGCAGATGGTGGCCAGCAATCAACTGACATGCTCAGTGGGACACATGCCAAGGAAATCTGACATTTAAAAGCTGTGAGATGACCATAAATCAGACAATAAATCAGGCCATATGTTCAGTCTGCATTAAGTTCCCCCAAGTCAGCTAGTGTTTAAGAACAAGTTGAGGTGATTAAAACAGTTTGTCTTACCTTGGGCCCCTTCCCTGTAATGCGTGCCCCCAGGTACTGCTCTTCTGATGGTGTACTTCATCCTACTGGCGCTCTACTTCTTCGCTCCTTCACCTCGTTCTTGTTGATCTGCTTTGTTTCTGAATTAGACTGTGTACTGTTCTGTAAGTATTTGTTTTTGTTGTTGCATTTTAAGAATTCTTTCTTCCAAAATATTTTGTGTTCTTATGCCTGGCGTCTGTAAATCTGAACTTTTAAAAAGCTAAAGTACGGTAAAAGAAAATGAGTAAATCAAAATGTGAAATATCAAGTGGTGATATTGTAATAAATGTATTCATTTCCTAAGTTGGCATCTAACTTTGTGAAAATGTACATTATATTCATCTTATTTGTATCACTCTGAATAGGTTGACAGTACATCTTTATTGATTCAAAGCACAACATTTATATATACACACACGTCAACATCTTTTGGGCACCCTTTAAAATGAAGTCCCAAAATAAAAATCCTGGGGAGGTTTTGTCTGAAACATACAGAAGGGTACACCATGCAGCTAGTCGCTTGTTGCCAGAAAAGGATAAAATAAAAAAAACCATGAAGGCAAAACCATGCATTGCTGGGAGCTGTGACGCAGCATACCGGCCCAACCGGAGATGCAGCTTAAACCTCGTCTAGTCAATAAAACCACGCCACTCATACGCGGTTCTATTTTTGGCATACGTTTCTCGTGAATCGCTTGATTTTGTACTCTGATGGCGATCTGCATAAGCCTGGGAGAGTTGATCCTGAAACTGGTTTTGGAGATGAGACATTATGGTCTATCGGACCGGACATCCACAAGACAAGGCCTAGAATTATCTTTTGCAGTTTGCTGTTCAATTATTACTTGTGATGGAAGTATGGTTAAACGCCGTTTGGGATTTATGAAGACTACTCTGCACTTTAAACATGCTTCCTCAACAGATAAGTTGTCAAGATAAAAAGATGTAGGAAAGGCACTGCATTAAATAAACGAAAGGGAATTATTTTAAAATCTTTTAGAAAAGTTTTTTTTTTTTTTAGCAAAGCAGAGCTGAATGAACATTTATCAGAATTAAAGTTTATTGGAATAAAAGCATTTTTTTAAGAGCACCAAATTCACAGTGATGTATGGTTAAGGGGAAAAAAAAAGACTGCAAAAATAAAAGCACAGGGGTGAAAGATTTGCAGTGGAGGAGTATCCCAGAAATGCCGGACTGGTCGAAACAAGTGAGTCCCTCTGGCATACCTTTAACAAAACAAGTTAAAGTTAGGCCTACACTGTATAAAGTGCTATTCACCTCAAACCTTTGAATTGACGCTCTTATCAAGACTAACAATGCACATAGTACACAATTCATAGTAGGGCCCCCTGTTTGAACTGAGGAATCCATGGCAACATGTATGCAAAACAAAAGTGCAGGAAAGGAAACAATAGGTGATAGGTAGATCACGTACACAACAAAAAACACAACCTTTTTTTTCGTTAAATAAATACATCATGCAGCTGTCCATTTGAAACGGTTTCCTTAATAAATTAAAGTAAAAAGTTAAATGAGGAGCTGGTTAAAAATACAGATGAGAGATGGACTTCGCTGCAACGCGTCACTTTGTAGGCTAGTGTGTACTGTACGTAATATGGTGTCATTTCATGTTGATGCAAAGGAGTTACAAGGAATATTGGTGTGTGTGTGTGTGTGTGGGGCTGTGTTTATAGCTGAATTATTCCATAAAACATTCCCTGTTATATGCCGTCCCTCAATCGGTTAAGTGCAAAACTTAATAAAACAAAATCGAAAAGGCATCCCAAGCCACTGGGTTTTTTTGGTTTTCAAGGCAGGGGGGCTACACTAGGCAGGGGAAAAGGAGAGACCCCCCTCCAGCCGCACGATAAGATTTCCATAAAACGATTCCTGTGATCTGACAGTGTCTCTTACATCCCTCCCTTCCTTCGAACCCTTCCCTTCCCCGCTCCGAATGTCCTGTTGTGGGGTGGGGGGGGGGGGGATGGTTCATTTCAAGCGTTCGATGAGCTCCTGCGTGAGGCCCAGGTTCAGCAGCTCGATGGTGGGCAGCGTGGCCAGCACAGGGAAGGCCTTGAGCAGCCGCTCCCAGCACAGCTCCAGCAGGCTAGGCACGGCCAGCCAGATCTTGAACAGGGAGCCCGTGCGCTTGTTCTCGTGGATGTTCACCACGCCGCCGTGGATGTACATGCAGCCCGCCTGGCCGGGGAGAGAGGGAGAGAAAAGACGTCAATCGACGGCACAGGGGAAGGCTTCTGTGCTGAGGGAGGCACACTGGCTTCTACGGTTAATACATATGGGGAATGTATGTAGGACAATCTATTTGTATACAATAATTTGAGGACTACTGCTTGACTGATTTTTTGGACTGCAATGTGCACGCGAATACACCAAATAATTAGCTTGGAGGGTTCCGGTAACTTGTGGTAGAGAATGTCAAATGAATCACATTGTCGAGACTTGAGGGCGAGTTACCATTAATTCATTATTTCAGCGGCTGACTTGGTCCTCTATTGTTGACCTTTGACCTTAAATAGAACTAAATGTTCTGGCTGTGGCCCATCCTTCCCGCTAGTCTGAGTCGAATCGCCAGACAAATACCAAAGTACGATTAAGACCAGAACCTCTCAGTTCATTTCTCATTTCCAGATATGAACACGCTAACTGTTTACGATTGTGTGGTACGGACCGGGGTGACGGCAGCGCAGTGAAAGTAGGCCGGCTCTGGCATCATGGCTGGCAGCCTGCTCCACTGAAACGACTGCAGGTTAATCTTCCAGAGGTCGGAGAGAATCACCTCCCCGTTGTAACCGCCACAGATGTACACATCTGTGAAAGAAGGGCGCCGCGAAGAAGCTCAGGGATTAATTGATTTGTTTCCAAAATATTAGTGGGGAAGGGCGATCATTCCTGAGAAAGGAAACAAGGCAGGGATAATTAGGGTTGAATGAATAAAAGTGGTTCTCACCGTTTCGGATCTGCACGCAGCTGTGACACCTCCTGGGGGCGGGGTAGCCTGTTGGAGGACCACAGACCAGGTCAGTTGGATTAGGACACATGGGGGGCTTTCACACTACGGTTATCCTAGGGCCAAGAAAGTGTTTGCATAATTTTATTTTTAAGTGGATGAGGAACAAATTGAGTCTGGGGCTGGCCGGCCCTACCTCAGCCTCTAGGCCAATCACAGCATACCAAACAATGTGTGCCTGATTATTTAGATGTTTGTAGCCTGGGGCTTGAGAACGTTAGTGTGAATGCTTCGTCCAAGGCCAGCAGAAATCTATGTTAACATAGGTTAAGAACGTTGTGGGCTAACTTTAGCCTGGGGTTGAGCAGTGTACGGTGTAAAATTCCAAATATAGGAGCAGGACTAGGCTTTAGCGTGGAGGTTTCACGTGACACAGACCTATTTTGTCGTGAGGTTTCGTTGAGATCTCCTCCCACGAGTTGGTCTCCAGATTGTACGCATGTACCTGAGAAGTAGAAGGGAACAGGTACTTCAAATAAAACCTTGGTCGTCCTAATCCCACCGTGTGATGGCATAATACACAGCAAAGTGGCACAATAAACCCTTAACACGACCACAAATAAAGGTTTTGCGAGGGGAGATTAAGTCAATGAGCTTGTGTACAGCTAACAACTCAACGTAAACAGCCATACAACTCCATTATACCACTTTTCCCTTCACAAATACTCCTGAAGCACATTTTTACATCTCCTTCACAAAACAGGATGATATGACCTGGCTAGCCTTCCTTGTGAAAGACCAGACGGGTGGAATGGGGCTACACTGATCCTATTAAGCATGATGGTGTCTTGTTTAAGATCAAACAAGACAGTCATGCTTAATATTATCCACATGCTGTTGGCCCATTCAGATCTTCCCATTCAGAGAGATCAATATAACCTCGTCATCTTCAACCAATCAATCCAGAGCAATTATGTCAGAGTCTCTGCACATCGGTGCAGAGGTCTGCATTATCACCGACTGCTCTACTGGAACTCGGTGACAGGGAATAACATAAAAACGTATACAAGGTACAAGGTTTGTTGCATTTTAGCTGCATACTGTATCTGACCGCTGTGATGTGCAGGGGTGTTCGCTTCGAGTATATAGCAGTTGCATTGAGACAAGAAGCAATCATGCTTGGGTTGTTGTTGGCCAATAGGCAGCAATGTTTTGGCAGTGTTTGAGCCATTCGATTAGGCAGTACCCTGCGGTTAAAGAAGCCGAATACGGGTGTTTGATTTTGATCGCAAACCCCCCCCGCCATTTTCAACGACATTATGGCTGGGCTTTCACTGTGCAAAGCTTTACGTCCAGCTCAGAGTTCAACGCACCTTGTCCAGAGGGTACGAGGTCCAGGATGTCCCGCCTCCCAGGATGTATATCCTATGTCCGTCATGTGCTATCTCATGCCTGTAGCTGAGACACAAACGTGCAAAAAAATGTTTTAAAGTCTAGCACAAAATCCACATTTGCCTGCAGTTTCTCTTCCTCTCACATTCTTTCTCTGTGTTGAACAGGCCAAAATAGTGGAATGATAATCAATGTTCTTCGACTCATTTTTCTCCATTCAATATGAATGCACCGTTATCTGGGATTCGGTAGGGGGACCAACCTACCGCTCCTCAGGCAGGTCGTGGGGGGGGTTATTGGGCTTCAGATGGGTCCACTCCCTGGTGGTCAGGTCTAGCCTGTGCAGGTCTGTGCTATAAATGTAGCCCGTAGTCCCCCCGAACACGTACAGGTGGCCGTTTATAATGGCCATCGCCTGCAGGGAGAACACAGGTTTATTCAACAATGGCCCAAATTAAATGTCACTTCTAATGAAATGAAATCGAAAGCGCCCTGGCAAAACAAACTGAAGCCTTTTTAATCTGGTTGAGAGGCTATGGTCACGCTTGGCTGTTTGTTCACATGGGGGAGTACCGCTTTGTAATGCGTGATAGGAAATGGGTTTCCGTTTTGTGCAAAGCCTTGGATTTGTTTTCATGTCAATGGTGCAACTTCTCTTTTTTTGTATAGGAAACCGCTTTGTCACAACACGATGTCACTAAAGCATGTCAGCATACACAGTGTCCACAGAGCCAGTTCCAAACCATTGGTGCTTGTATCCGATTTGGCAGGTGCTGTACCTGTCCGTAGATTCTGTTGGGCTTCTTCCCCCGGCAGTTCAGCAGGGACCAGCGCTTATACTTGACGTTGCAGACGTGCACGTCGTTCCCGTTGTTTTCCCCGAACGGGATGCCCGTGCCGCCGAAAACCAGCAGGTTGTTACCGTGCAAAACAGCTGAGGTGACATGATAACAAAATACATATATTACTATCCTCCTTTAGAATTATATGGCATTGATCCAAAGCACTAAACTATATCCAGAGGAGGTCAATTCAAAGTACAGATGAAAATAGAAGAATAATTGCAGCCTTACAGGAGATGAGAAAAGCCTTATCAGGCATTTACATTCCATAAAGGATTTTCAATGGTCAGAGGAACGGTTCACGTCACTCCCTGTGGAGCACATACGACAGAAAGCAGATGCGCTGCTGATGACGATGCATCATTGTCAGGGCAGCTCTGGTGTAAGGAGTCCTCCCAGCCCTCACATCCAACAACGTTAACACATCCCAAACAACGTGTCACGGGGCTGCTGCTGACGGCCTCTCGGTCGGACGACTCACCGGACATGGAGGCCAGCTCTGTGGGCATGTAGCCCTCCGTGCGGATCTGCTGCCAGGACCCCGTGGCAAAGTGGTACCGCCACAGCTCCCGGAACAGCGGGTAGTCCTCGTTCTCCGGGCCGCCCGACTCCTCGTAGTCCGGGTTGTAGCCGCCGAACACGTACAGGTTGGTGTTGTCCGCCACGCAGCGGTGGCCGCTCCGGGCGGGCGGCGTGCGCTGGCCTAGAGGGCAATATGGAAGGTCAGTAGGAGAGGGGACAACCGATTAAATAGAGAGATGGTACGCACTACGCATGGGTGATGGCTGTCGTTGGATAGGAATGGGGATCATTAATATTTATTGATATCGATACCATTTTCGATACTCGATGAAAAAACTCAATTGACCGTTACTCTATGTTACATTTGAACGCATCATGATAACCTAAGTCGTTTTACTGAGCCAACTTCAACAGATCATCACGCAGCACATCTGAAACTTTATTTACTTTTTAAGATAACTAGCTTGTATGCTGCCGATTACAACACAGATTTCACAATTGGATTACTATTTTTAACTGACGGGACTAGCGACAATGTCTGTGTGTGCGATTACCACTTGTAGTTTGAGTGGATGATTAAGACGGGCCCGTCTGTGGTGCGACAGGAGAAGGAGGAGACAGGAGGACTCTTTTCAACTCGGAGACAGTCGAAGGTTCTGCATTTGGCCTTTATTTGATGCACAATGCTAATGTGCTTGGCCATTGAGGTTGTGTTCCCCCCTTTACAATAAATGATTTTCGCCTGTTCAGCCATCCTTGCGAGCAAAGTTATCTGCCAGACTTCACTTGTTTAACTTGTAATACCTGTTGGCTTACAATTCCATTCAAAAACATTGGTGGACACGCTGCAGTGATTGGATTGATTTAAATGCCTTGATGCGACTCGAGGGACACAACATTACATTACAGGACAAAAATAATAATAAATGAGCGACGGGACTCGATGGTGGTATTGATAAACCCAAACGTTAATGATTTTCGGGTTTTGAAAAAAGTGGAACCGGGTCCTTGATAGAACCGTGTTTCGATCGCCATCCCTAGTGACGACAGAGAGGTGTTTTGGGGTGTGTTCATGGGATTAGTATGAACATGGATTATTAAGTATGAAGGATTTGCCTGAGCATGCAGGAGTTATGCTCCTCTTGTAGTCGTTGACAAGAGGTACCTGGGTAGGCCTGCCCTGTTCATAGTTTACATGAAGGTTGAAGGCATCCGGATTAGAGGACAGGAAACCACTTGGTGGGTATCATGGCCCACTTAAAATGTCTTGTCTTAATAACCAGCAATGGTTCTTGGACATATCAGGGTTCACAGTACACTGTGGACCCTGTATAGTTTGAATGAGTCAGAAGTCAGCAAGTCACTGTGGAGTTTCCTTATACTTCCACTCACGTTGGAGTATTTAACTTGGACTGGATAAAAGAACTTCAAATTTGTTTTCGCTATGCTAGGTTAGATACTATTAAAGCACCGATCTGTTAAAACCATTAATTAAAAGGTGTTCCTAAAAAAGAAATAGCCACTTTTGAAAAGTAGTCCTTATTTACACTGAAAGATGCTGGTATGACCTCAGTTATTAATTAAGGACGTTGTGGATTCCCAACTTTAAACTGCCAATTTTTCTACCAAATGTCACACAGCTTAATACTCCTCTCAATCGTTGACTATTAACAAAACGACTGCATACTTTCGATTTCAAAAATAAGTTATTAAAAAATGACGGAGCAGCTGGATGAAGCAAAAAATGACCACCGTAATGTGGTCCAAAAATCACGCTGCTCATTTTTTGCTTAATCCAGTGATCAATGGACGAGCTGAGAGGAGCATCGCAATTTAAATTGATCATAAATATGTATGACATTTCCTATTTTATCTTCACTAGCCAAACTCATAGTAACGATCATAACAGACGAGTGTCAATATTGCAAGGGTATGTTGATTTAAGTAATTTGTGAACCCAAGTGGTAAAACAAGACATTTTAAACAGTCATAGTGTTGAGTGTGACCCATATGTGAATCGGAGAGCGCATATGTCTCAGAATTATGTTCATAATATGTCTTTATATATATATTGTTTGCTGGAGCTGCTGTGGTAACGTTAGCCGCTAGCACGTTGTGCTAGTGTCGGTACAGACCTGCTAGCGACAGACACAGCGGCGGCCTCCCGGACACTTTCTCGAATTTATTCAGCTGCTCCGGACTTCGAGCTCCTTCTGCGTCCGACATGGTCTCCCCGTTACAATTCAGTCCAGGGAGAAGTCTAAAATGCAGTCAAAACTCTTAAAAGTGCTGGTAAAACATTATCAGTCATGATACATCCCCGGTCGTCAGGCAATGGACGGTTTCACCCTGCCGACAGATACGTCCAATCGGGGGCCGTGTTACTGGTTTCTATACCTCGTCAAGACACTGAACTGTGTGTGCTTGTGCGCGCGGGGGTATGTGTGTGTAAGGGGGTGTGTCGGCGCGCGCGCAGTGTGTGTGTACCGTGTCACATGGTGAATCAATCCACAACAATTCATTCTTCAACATCATGCAGCACAACCTGGCTGCATCAAACATCATACATACATCGTATATGATCTTGGGAAAATAAATCCGCTCTTGTTTTTCGGTAATTAACGACATAATTGTCTGAAATAAAACTTTTTATGGAATTAAATTCATCCGTTATTTATTTTTCTAAATAACGAGTTTATTATCTCAGTAAAAATATTCTGTTCAGTTTTCTTGACCAACGAGATACCTCAAAATCATATGCATAATCGTATTACTCTGTGAAGCATGCCATATCAGATCCTGGTAAAACGCCACATGTCAAGCAGATCGGAACGGGCTTTCCGTCTGAATGACCCCGAAGTCCTGGGAAGCACAGCAAACTACGTCGAAATAACCGATCAAGGGTTTCTTTAAGTTATTTGTGTAACACATGAGTTATAAGTAAGACCAGAGAGTCAAAACATAACACAAACCAGCTATTAACAACATTATGTCTGGACTTGGTTTAATTTTTTTGTTTCATAACATTATTTGAATATTCAAGCATTCCATTCAAAAACAAGGTGGCAAGCAAATTTGTATCGAACACATAAATTGTTGTCGGTATATTTAAAATATTTTCGCATGTTATTGACACAGACTTTCTGAATGTATTAATGAGGTTGGGACATCGTGTTCCCGTCTGCTGGACACGTTGAGTCGAAGGGGGAACCCGAGACAACAGTTCACAGCTCACTTTTCCCGGGGAAGAGTTAGAAGTTAGCACGGATCATGGCGACACTCAGCAGTCGTGGGGTTCGACTTGGAAACTCAAACCAAGGAAAGTCTTCATTTACTTCTCCGGAGAAAGTGCGAGAGCTTCTCAGTGGAGGCGTTTCTTCCACGGACCAGACATCTATCAATAGGTATCAAATCGAATGCGATATCTGAAAGAATAGGACGCAGAAGTTGGTGTTAGCTAGTTAGCCTGCCTACTGCTAAGCAAGTAGCCCGCATCAGTGCAAGTGAAGATGGAATCTTCAGAGATCCATGGAGGCTGTATCCCCCTGTTCTAGTGTGGTCTGCATCGTTGTTAATCAACGTCAGCAACATTGTATTCATTTAGTACGAGCTGTGGTCGTTATGCTGTCAGTTCGGGGGACATGCAGAGAACAAAATTTTTAAACTTGATTCAAATGAATGCACATTTACTCCCGGATTTTATTACTATATTGTATAATATGTATTTATCTTTAATCGACGTTTAGAATACAAATGCAGATCGGATGATGACTAAAACAGATCAATAATGCGTTTGGAGGAATGTATTCAGAAAGGCTCTGAGGTAAAAATCATTACATATGCATTAGAGTCAGATCCTTTCATTGATTAAAAAAACATTACAACTTTAAAGAGCACTAGCTAATCAAACATGTATTGAGGAATGCTGTAAAGAAGAAGTATCCAACAAATTAAGTATTTGGATTGAATGTAGATTTGAGATGTTTGCTGTGTTTATATTAATTTCAGCATACAAGGGAGCTTGACATTTGTGGAACCCAGCACAACTCCGGCAACTTGTGTGGCAACCAATGAGGCAGCCTTTCTCTCCCGAGTGGAGTCCTTCTCCATATCCTTTATTTGGCATGTTTCTTTTGCTAATTTTCAGAGAATAAGCAATGTGCAAGGAGGACCTCTCATAGCCAAATGTTTGGTTCATTGAGGGGTTTCTCAGCATTACCATTTAATATGATTCACTCAACCAAATCATCATAATGTTTATCATGTGTTGTGCAAACTAAATAAAAGGTTTCCTTAGCTTGTGTACTGTTTGCGATGGGCAGGTAAACCACGGGTCCTCTCCCCTCTAAAGTGTGCACAATATGGCTGGATCAACGTAGGCTGTGATATGCTTAAATGCTCCAGCTGCCAGGCCTTTCTATGTGCATCTCTATCGCCGACTTTGGATTTGGAAAAATGTGAGTAAAACACTATGGCTAAACATGACTAATATAGCCTATTTAGAGCTTAGTGTTTCAAGTGTTTGAGATGCACTGTCTTTTTTTTCTTCCATCTAAGATGAATCCCGCATTGCAGAAATCTCCAGACAGTTGCAGTCACAGCATGAAAAGTTCTGCCCTTGGCCCGACTTCCCAAGCCCCGGTAGGAGCCCCACCTAAAAGAGTATTGCTCAAGGAGACTAGCGATTTATGTTGTAATTAATTAAAACAAAAAGTTATTGATTTTCTTTTTGTTGATCAGGTTGAGCTGTGTAGTTTTAAATTTGCTGTGTGTTTTTTGAAGGTGGTTGGCCCGCTGCATGTTTAGGTTTGCTGTCATTTCAGAGCGGTTCTGGCTGGTCCCGGCGTCGGAGCCTACAGCGTTGCTTAGTTCCTTCTTGGTCCGCTTCCAGAGTGCCTGTCTCCTGGAGCAGCAGCTGCCGGCCATGAAACCAGAACACCTTAAATCAATGGTGAGCAAGGCTTGCTTACCATGTCTACGAAGCTTGTATTGATAAAAATGAAGGATATCTTTGTAAAAATTGAAAGAGAAAAATACAATTTTCACAGAGATACACACACATTGCTGACCAATAATTAGTGTTATGAGCGACACCTATGTCTATCCTACGCTGTGAAAAAGATCTGTCAAGAAAGCAAATCCCTTACGAGTGTTTCAATGATCAAACCTTTTTGTTAATCTTTTTAAAAGTTAAAAAAAATCTAATGAAATGAAAAAAAAAAAAAATCTTTTTAACAAAAGTCCAGACCGTAACATTTTATCACAGCACAGATTTGCGGCACTACCCTGTTTGTATTCGAGTGTGATTAATCCCCTTTAACTACCTGCATTGGCCATGTTTTAAATGTGGTATGTTTTCTTGCAGTCTCTGACCGAGGATGTGATCAGCATTCTACTGCAGCTTATTGAGGGAGAAGAAAAGAAGCGGGGTCTGGCTCACTCGGCTGATGCCCTGGCGATCCAGGTGGCTGCCTGTATTGTTTCTCTCTGTGGCTGGGCCGCTAGGTGAGTACATTTTGGCAGTAGTGACCCTTTTCTCTTTAGATTCATGTGAGACCTTGAGGACCCTCACACAAAACCCAATGTTATTTTACCACCCACCTATCTCTTAACCTCCCCAGCCCGGCTCTGAAAGCCATGAGTCTGCCCATCCTCACCTGCTCCTTCTGCATGCGCAAAGTGGGCTTGTGGAACTTCCACCAGATGGAGGGAACAGTGACCGAGGATGAGGCGTTTTACAGCAGCCCCAGCCCAACCCCAACCTCTACCCATGCACCGGGCCAATTGTTGGGGGCAGCAGTTGCTCAGGAGGGCCCCGGGGACCAGTCTGTCACCTCCTCCCCTGCCACCACGCCAAGGCGCATGGGGCTAAGGAGCCAGGACACCTCACGCTCAGATCAGGTAATGGACGACTGCTAAATGTTTCCATGCTTTAGGGTGAAGTTTCTGTGGTACAAGCTAAACAGGAGAGATGAGTTTACGAGGAACTCCCATTCATGTGATCGTGTGCCGGAGTGTCCTTTTGTTTTGTATGTGCGTATTCTCCCCACACACTCCCAAGTAGGGTTGGGTATCGTTTGGGTTTTATCCAATACCGGTGCCTACCCGGTACGTTTCAAACGATTCCGATGCTAAAACGGTTCTCGAACCGGTACTCAAAAAAACAAAACCGCACACACTTGCATACATGCACGACTTGTTATGAGTTTCACATTAAGCAGAAAGTCAGCGGACACTGAGTTGAATGGCAACAGTGTTTGCTAGCCTACTTGATATGCAAGATTTACGGTTGGCATTTAATTACTCGACTTACCCGAAGAGGAAAGGCTGATGTGAGTGCAGTGACTGATTTAAAAAAATAAAAATAATTACAAAATAATTACTCGCTGAACGCAGCAGGCACGCAGCCATGCTGCTCGCGTTTACACTTGCGTGCATGGCGCAACATTACTGCCAAAGTCAAATTAGGTAATATAACGCAGGTGCGTAAGGCAAACACAGGAGACGCCAACATTGTTTTCAACCGCTCGGTACCACGGCGTATTAATTCCCAAGTTTTGAAAAGAAAAGAAAGTATTTGAAGCGAATAATCTACTCTGTTTTTGATTTGTTAATTTGGTTTTGAGCAGATAGTTTTGGATGCATGTATAGGCTTTGAGTTTGTTTGTTTGTTTGTTACTTTGAAATTACATTTGCTCGACACACACACACACACACACACACACACACACACACACACACACACACACACACACACACACACACACACACACACACACACACACACACACACACACACACACACACACACACACACACACACACACACACGCGCGCGCGCGCGTTCATTCATTCACGCACGCAACCACGACAACCTGCCGATCTTCAATCAAAAAAACATCAAGTAAGTGATGCCGCAGCGCGTTGACAAGTCCGTCCTGAGTCTCGAGGCGCCCATAGGCTTTATTGTTTATATGTTTGAAAGCCGTGCCACACTCTTTTACCAGTTGGCCTGAAATACCACGCCTCGTAGTCATGGACCTATAAAGAATATCGCAGTCGTAGTCGTACCATGCGTGTTTAGCGCAACATTGAAAAGGGTCCCGTCCGGTCTGAAACAGTGTCGCGCGGCGCTAAGTTCCGAACGTTATGCAATCAAATACACCAATATGGCGGTATTTTGAAAAATCATATCCTAACGAAAATACACAACGTTATTCGGTGTGAACCGGTATACCGCCCAGCATTAACGCACGTTGATGCTGCAACACCATGGGGGCGGGGCAACGGGCGTTAAAAAAAGTCAGGCACCGTTATGAGCCACCGAAATGTGCGTTCTTATTCGATCTCTTTACAACCGTTTACGTTGGAACCGGTTCCCTACTAACCGAGTTTCGGTGCTCAACCCTACTCCCAAGTGAATTGTTTGACAACCATCTGGTGTTTCTGGTGGATTTTACAACAGGTTGAGAGCCCTCTGTCCGCCACACTGTTGCGTTCCCGCAGCAAGGACTCCCCAGGCCCAAACGAGGAGCCACAGAGTCCCTTACCCAAGGGCAAGAGGCAAGCATCCGGTCGTGGTCGAGGATCTGAGGGCGCCGCCAGTCCCATTAACACTCCAAAACGCGTCCGGCTCTCCTCAGCCGGTGGCCCCGTAAGTGGCAGTGCCTTTAATGTTGTAGTCACATTCAACAATGGAACCATGGCAAAATGACAAGCCTCTATGTGTTGAAAGTGCTGTCGATTTTAATTTGTATTGTGTTTTATGGCCTACATGATAATGGGTGTGTGGACATTGTAGTTCAGTTCCCATTGGCTTCAGACCTGAGGCTCTGTTAAAATTAGGATTTTCTTCTTCCTCTTTGCATGGAGGAATATGCTTTCAACTGTTTATCTGAATGCTCTTTTCAGGATGGGCCTCTACAGAAGAATGTATTTGACCCACTGGCCCAACACAGAGACTGGTGCCCCTGGGTCAACATGGTAAAGGAGGACACTAATCCAGGAGCCATCCCGCTGCTAGAGAAAGACTCTGTGCTACATCAGCAGGGCTGGAAGGCCGCGCTGGACCTCCTCATACCAATGAAGAAGAACTCTAACCCATCAAAGGGCAGTCCCGCACAGGCAAGTGTAGGACTTTGTAATTTGAAGTGATGTGACAATATGCTTTGAACTAAAATGCTCTCTATCCATAAAGCATGCCATAATACTGTTTTTTTTGTATTGATATAGAAGTGGAAAGATGACACATGTAAAAGAACAGCATTCTATCTCCTCCCAAATTCAGATTTTGTTGGATATGATACGTTGGCATAAAGGGCTGTATCTTTTTGTTTTGTTTCTTGAGATCTAACCATTTGTCACGTCTTTGTGTTCCAGTGTCCTCAAGACAAGTCTAAAAGGGTGTTCGCTATATTCCGTCAGTGGCAAGTATCCACACCATCTCAGTAACGCCATGTCACCTTTATACATGTCCCAACACTCTTTTGACCTTTTCCACTTTGAGGTACAGAGTTTGTAGAGACTGAGGGGAGTGCTCCCTCACTCGATTAAGTGTCATAAGGCCAACTGAAGGGGGGTGGGGGGACCTAGTCAAGGGTTGGCTGGAGCAGACTCAGTTGGAGGGTTTTGTCGAAAGGATTATGTTTTCTGTGAACTTAGTGAAGTGTCTTATTGTAGTGCATGGATGACAAGAGGGACGTGAAAAGACTATGTTGCACGATAATACGAGAGCGCATCTGATAATACTTGGAACGGGCTCCAGTTTTCATGTCATGGAATCTAACCTTTACCTCGCAATGGCTCCTGCCCTGGTACATCCATCACGAGATGTATCACTTTCTGGATTTCTATGAAATGCTGAAAAAAAAAAGCATCCATACTTGTGACCAAGTCATCCTTTGGCTTCACACTGGATTTTAAAAAATATGTTTACCTTCGATATACCTCTTGAGCTCTTAAGGGTTATCGTGAACATACATTTAGCAAAAGCTGTGTGGATTTCTTTGTTGTCTGTAGCCTGTTAACTTTACAGCTAATGATAAGACTAGTGATCCTTTCTTTAATTCTTGCATAAATGTTTTAGCCAGGTTGAACAAATTATGTGCCAGAATAACCTAAACATACTTGAAGGTTTTACTTTCATTGTGTGTAATGCTATTGGGTCCTTATGTTATTTCCTCTCATTGCTAATGCAGACTTTTTTCTTTTTTTGTTTAACCATGCATGTACTTTCACCTGATTTTCAAGTGTTTTAATAAAATGCATTCGTACAATTTTGAAATCTGTCTTTACTTTTCTGCTGCAATATCTCCAATTTCCAAATGGACACCTTTTATAAAACAAAGTAGTCCTTAGTCCTTCTTTACAATACTAGTTACTAGTATAAAAAAAAGGACATATCTTGCTAAATGTCATTCAAACTGGATCATCCCAAATATATCATTGTGCTAATCTTTGTATTTGGTTAATACATGTTGCCCTACATGTTTGGCTGGCAATTAAAGGGTTGCAGGATCATTTTAAACACCTTGTCATCATCTGGTATTCATATGTCAAAAGGATGCTGTGAAAATGCTGAAGCCAGTGTTTAAGTGTTAAGTGTTTGAGTGTTTAAACCTTCTCATGATGCGATACAAAGCAGTGTCCTTGGGTTGGTGGTTTTTCAACAAAAAACTACTGGTGAAAAACTACAAAATGTTGTATCGTTGGTCGCACTCATATGACGCAATACGCGGAGGGATCGGAGCTTGTGTCAGAGAACTGAACGATAGGAAACACAGCACAGGTCTACTGTTCGTTAGAGCTGAGGACACGGACTCCACCGTAGGGACGTTTCGCTGGAGACATTTTCGAAGGCAAATGTTAACTTTCGGATAATACATTTAGCTAGACTATCTAGCGTTTAAGGGGCTGGTTTCTCTTATACATATTGGTGTTCTACAACGGAACAGCAGAAATGTCGTCTCCAAGTCCGGGTAAAAGGCGAATGGATACGGATGTGGTGAAACTGTATCCTTTCTGAACATAAACAACACTTAATCGTTGTCGAATGAACTAACCTATATGCTTGTGTTACTGTGTGTTGTTAAATATGGCAGCAGCTATCCTGATACGTGTTGTGTTATGTGCATTGCAGATGTCCATTAAGCAAACCAAGTTCCACCTCTGCTCAATGTCTAGTATTTTGATGTAAACAATATTTTGCTAGCAAAGCCTATAGTTTTCCATGACCCCTTTCAATCGCTGCGACCCATCGGTCTTTCAGGGTGACTGTTGGAAAAAAGTACTGGAAAATCAATTGTTGGCATTTCAAATCGCTATTGTGTTCAATACATTAGCTGACGCTTCTGTACGGATAGTCAAGGATTCCAGCCCCCTTGTTTGGGCTATTCCATTTGAATGTATAATTATCTTGGTGCAGTATGAATTGCACAGATCTTCAGTGGTACATGGATTGAACGAGGGCATCGTGGTGTTTCTTTGTACTGTTGTCACTGGGGTACAACACTGGCCTACATGTTTACAGTGCTTGTTGACATAACGTATGGCTGGCTGAGGAGAAGCTGCCTTTGTTCTGACTGTAGGGATGTGGGCTCGCAGGTACAGCGCCTGGCGCTTTGTTTAGTGAGAGTGATGCACACCAGGTTGGTTTAAGGGTCTAGAAAACTTGCCTTGTCAAGCAGCTCACCTGTCAGTTTTTCTGTTCATTTTCATCTTCAAAATGGCCACCTCATCTTACTGTATTTTAATGTGCATAGGCATGTTATGGAGGCGTAATTACTATGGTCACACTGAGCTGTTTACCTCCTATTTATGGCAAGGCAGATGTAAAACGTTATTTATGGAGTACAGGATTATACATGGACTGTTTTGTTAGTATTATTGTGGTATTATTTTTCTATATCTAATTGCCAACACTATTAGATATATCTAATTGCCAACATATTTTTTTTCAGTGTGTTTTAGTCTTCTTTCAACTAGGAACATTAGAAAGGAAGTTCACAACAATCGACCAAAGGGCCCCTTGACAGTGTTCTAGAACAGCAGTACAAACAACAAGTTGTGTTTTTGTCCCAGTAGCACAGGGAATGGATTGGATAGCCAGTTTCTATCTGGAAACCACAAGTAGGAGGGACTGTAACAGCTGACGGAATGGCTGTAATAGTCAGTCAAATATGACCAGAGAGTGGCTGGCCAGCCAACACAAGGGAAAGGCCTTATGGGCCGAATGATTCATTGTTGAAAAAAGGATTAGCGTCGGCCAATTTTTGTATCAGTTATTTTAAGTCCCCATGTGTATTTTGCCTGTTTTGTACGCCTTTTTATCCTCCCAATAAAACCCCTTCCCAATCTTTTAGTCAGAATTAAGATTGCAGTGCTATTTTCAGAGTTATTGTATAACCAGTTTGATCTAGCATATACATTGACTAATGGTTCTCCATTTAGTCGATAATTCAGTTTTTTTGGCCTGCTGACTATCATTTCTAGTTTTGGCTTTTAGCAATGCTAATTTGAGAAATAAGTTTTTTTTTCTAATATCTGTTCCCTGTTCTACCAAAACACTAATTCTCTCTCTCTCTCTCTCTCTCTCTCACACACACACACACACACACACACACACACACACACACACACACACACACACACACACACACACACACACACACACACACACACACACACAACCCAGTCTAGTATGCAACGGCTGCCAGTGGTCTTAGTGGAACACAGAGCAAGTGTTGTGTAAAGGATTGCAGCATATGCACCCAGATACATAGATATACAGATGATACACATTTTGCTCAGCTACAGCCTTTTGGCTCTTTCCTTTGTGGCTCTCGTTCCCTGACTGGCGAGAGCATGTTTCTCGTTGGCCACCTGTTGGGTTGAGAATTGGTTGGTTCCAAAGTTGAGTGAGTGACCATGAGAGCACACTAGCAGATTGCATTTTTTAGGAGTTTATATTTTGGTTTTGATCCAAAGGTTATTGGTGATGATCAATATGTATGTGGGTGGGTTATTTAACCAGCCTATTGTTGACTACTGTGTATAGATACAGAGCGATCTGGCCTCCAATTTCAGGAACCCAGGGCCCCAGAGAGATATTTATCACTAGAGGGGGCACTGTAGCTAACAAGCCACACACACACACACACACACACACACACACACACACACACACACACACACACACACACACACACACACACACACACACACACACACACACACACACACACACACACACACACACACACACACACACAGGTCTGCACCCACACTCATTCACAGTGTGGGGGCCGGTGTCCTTCGACATAACTAAAAGCCCAAACTACGACCATAGCTTTCAGACAGCAGTGGCTCTTCCCTCTTGAGTTAACAGCCAGACCAATGCCCATCATTTGCTGGGAGGGCCACAAGAGACCTAGGAAAACTGGAACAATGCTCAATCAGAAAAATAATGTCATGATGTCCTTGTCCTCGACTAGTCTGGCAGTATCACTAGGTAAACAATATAATGGGCTTGTAGCATGATTCATTGTGTAAGTTATGTCTATTCAACTGCTTCCTTTTGAGTGACACATTTTGAATAGAAAATGAAGGGGAAACATAAAAAAAATTGAATAACTGAAGCACTTGTGAACATTAGAAATATTACTAATAACCTTAATATTGTGCATAAAGAGTTTTTTTTCACAATGTATTTGTCTCACATAGCAAATAGGGCATCAAGACATTGCTCCTTTTAAGTATCATTTATTTAAGGCTTATCTTTCATTTCATTCTTATTATTCAAATGAACACTCAAAATATATAACCAAAGCCATCAATCAATCTAGCAACAACTGATCATGTTATTAACATTGAACAGAAATGGCATCTTCTCTAAAACAAAGAATCTCACATACATGTACAACTCTGCATAATTTTTCAGACTGACCAAATAAATCACCTTCTCATCAGTCAATACATCTTAAAGGACAGCTAGCAAAAAGTATTTCCCTGTTTCAGAACCTGTAAAGGTTTTTTTTTTTTTACCAATAATCCATGCAACACAGAGTGGCTATGTTACTCCTCTGTAGCACTTAATGGCGACGAGCCATTAAGTGCTACCCTCTGTTAGTAATTCCCTCTGTACTTTCACTTTGATTTGACGAGCATCCAAGCCCATTGGATATGTTCCATTGAAGTCAGAGTGATGTGTCTGATACAGTGCCTTCGCAGATTTTATTATTTTCGCGATTGACTTGTTGCAGATCAAACATATAGGCTTTGGTCCAACGATACGATATATTTCACAATCCACTCCTCATTGAACTGGTGGTTTTCATTGTGTGCCCTAGGCCTATTCAATGTGGACATGATGGTAGCTCTCAAACTTTTTGCTACATCAGAGACAGATGTTGGAGTGTGCAAGGTCATGGGCGGGTCGTGGGGGCGGGACAAAGTGGATAAAACGGCTTCCTACTGGCTCTCGTTTTTGCTCAGAAACAGCTTTTTCTTCGGGGAAATAGGTTTAGATTCTCGGCCTGGTGTAAGTGCTTGTCCTATGGCCCTCTTTGATTCTTCAAACGTTCCCTGTATGAATGCCATTGCACACTAAGCCCCTTGGAATTTGAGAACAGGTAGATTACAAAAGGCTTAAGCCTATTGTGTGTGATGAGACAAGCTCTTATGTTACCGGTGACCTCGTGTCTATAGGTCGTTGCAGCGCAGAAATTGTTTGGGGGAAGTATATCCCGTTTGAGTATATAGTGCAGGTGTAAAGGGAATAGAAAACATTTATTTTGACATAGTGAGTCCCCAAATATACAACCAACCCACACATTGAACCGTAATACAGACAAAATCAAATGTTTATTATCATGGAAGCTATGTGTCACTGTATTTATTCATACATTCAGATAGCCACAACCAAAAGAAAGGTACATTTTTTACTGAATTCCGCATTCAGTTCCCCCATCCAGCGTTCGAAACCAAGATAGAGCCCAGATGGTGGCTAGGTGAATAAATCCCCGCACATATCTTGCATGTTCTCTCTCGCCATAGAAGCCAGATGTGTGAGGGTGATCCCTCAAAGCGACAGCTCATTACACCTTGTTCATGTAGGGTATATTCATTGGTGGGTCTTCTTTTTTAATACAAAAGCTATGGTCGCTCTGTTTTGGCCAAAAGGCCCTGAAAAAGACACAGGTTAGTATAGCCTTTTCCAGAAAGACGAGCTGGAGGGTTTGTGTGTGGGAGTGGGTGTGGTTGGGTGTGTGCAATGTATGTGTGTGTTTCAGTCTGCTAGCATGTACCCTGACTATTGCCTATTCGACCACTTAGCTTTCCCCCGTCCACTCTGCTACAACATTCCAGTCCTTTATGCACAGACTAGCCAATCCAAGGCATTATCTCCCACTGGCCCCGGACTACATCCCTATTGTTCACCCTGGTTCTGGCATCCGGACAGCATTAACAGTTTATACACTGCTGTGTTCTATGCTACTCTTGTACCAGAGCACCCCCCGTTGACCTCATCACAGTGTTCTGCTGCTGCATCAATCCGAAATAGCCCAACGCTACGCCGGTTTGAACGTTGTCGTTAGCATGTAGCATGGCGTGTGCTAGAATCAACCAGAAGGGTAGACTAAACTGTAGTATCTCTAGGGAAGTGGCTAGTGGCCAAACCTCAAAGATGTATGGGTGTAGCAAGAGAGATGAGGATAATAGGGAATGCTCCAGGCTAGAGATACAGCTGAGATGGGCAGATACAGCTGAGATGGGCTCATTGTGAAACAATGAGCTTGCAGCGTTGGCTTGGCCAATGTATTCCTATGGAATTGGTCGGATTTTCCAAGTTCAAAGTTAAAACTATTTCAATTTTGACCTCTCAAAGCGCGTCCATTGAGATTACAGCTTTGTCTGATGTTCTAAAACCAACTGCATCCAAACTCCAACAGCATTTTTAATTCTGAAACTGAAATAGATTAGTTTGATGAGATAAAGGTGCTAAAGGTGCTGTCAGTTGGCCCAAGCTGACGTCTAGGGCTTTATTAGATTGTGCACATCATGTGTTGACTGCTTTAAGAGGAAAAGAGCTGGAACAGTTTGCCATGATGGTGAGGATGACACATTTTCAAGGGTCTTATGCTGTGACCTTTTCAAATATTCCTCTTGTATCTTTTATGTTGATTTCTTACTCACTCTGAAACCCAAATCCCATTTTTAGCTTTGTGGTCATCTAGACCCAAGGTTAATATTTAATCATTTAGAGGAACTTGGTAAGGCCTTATCAAAGGAATAGCCCAGTTATACTGAGCTGCTGCGGCCATTATGGGTATAATGCATATTCTTCGTAACGATAATGAATTTTTCTCATGTTTAGATATACAGTGCATAAGTGATGCTAAGCATTGGGGATTTATTTGCTCAGTATTGTCTAACCTGACTTGTGTTAGATTAATCGACCCACATACTATTTATTCCAAAATTCTACCTACCAAACTTCCGAGCAATCTTGTTGAACAACATACAAAGTAGTTACCTGGTGGATGTTATTCATTTGCATATTGTTCAAAGCTGGAAGGTAGATGCACTTTACAAAGGTTTTATTTTTTTGATCGTGTTTGCAGATGATACAATAACCTGATCAATGGTGGCTAGGAGCTCTGTCTGAATGAATCGGCCCCTGGCAGCTTGACTGACAGCTCCGTGGCCCCCGGGACAGTACGAGGTTGGGGGCCCTTGCGGTTAATCCTTCAATACAAAAGACGAAGCCGCACACACGCATGACTGAGTTCCCTCCGAAAAACAGATGGACTGAAGTTCCTGTCGTTCTCCTGTGATTCTTTTGGCTTCCCCCCCTTGTAACACCAGGGAGCTCAACTGGCTAATGTAGCGGGGATGGATTGTTCCTGCAGTAAAAAAAAGAAGAAAATTCCCTTTCAGAGCTGCCAATGCGCGGTGGATGATGAAATGAGAATAAAGAGCAGAGTAAGGTTCACACTGGGCGTGGCTGCCTAGTCTTCATGTATGGCGGCTGACTCTTATCCAAAGTGAACCAGATGATGGTACAGTATATCCACCCCCCCAATGCTGCTCTTTATCAGACAGTCTGCCTCTGTGAGGATCTCATCTGCGTCGGGTTGATTAGTCAAGGAGGTGTGTGTGTGTGTGTGTGTGTGTATTCGTGTGTGTGCGTGTGCACCCGTGCATGCATGCGTGAAGCTTGTTAGCTCCAGTGGTGCTTCAGGGACAAATATCTATCTGAAGAAACTGTTACTCGAATGGTAATCTTTCACCCTGAACTAAAATCAAACACACCCAAAGTGTGGAGGAGCCCCACGGCGCACCTAGTGTCTAAACACTGAAGTGCAGCAGTCAAAGCCGTGCTGATTTAATCAAAACGGCAGAATCTTTTTCTCTTTTGATGCATGATGGCCTGGATCTTTGGCCTTTGACCCTGCTCTATTTGTGTGCTTGTGTGCACCTTTTGCTGTTGTTAGCTTGTTTCTGTTCGTTTGCTACGGGTTCCTCCTATACATGAGTCACTTCACTATATAATGTGTGTGTCTGAAATGTGACCTGATTCGTGGAACAACAAGCGTTTCTCTGGTTTCTATGAGCTGGGGCAGCCAAATGGCATTTTTGCAAGGTGATTATCCGAGATTGTAAAAGGGAGCTTTATTCATGTGTGTTCTGTGAACGATGTTGTGATGGTGTTGGTTGAAATAGCTGGTCCCATGGTGGAACAGTCTCAAAGGGGATTGGTCTCCATGCGTGGGTGGCTGTGTTTGTTAATGTGTCACTGTCATGTTGTTGTACTCCAGATAGACAACATGCAATGCAAATGTTGTTTTATGCATAGAGAGGCCGTTAATCCTTGTGTTTTGAAGTGTACCCTAGCATTGTGTTCATTTATTTGTTTATTCAGCACGGAATGGGAAGCAAATAGGGACAGGAATCGTCAGGGATCTTGCAATGAGATGTTCCAATTTTTGATGGCGGATAACGATAGCTATAGCCATGCAATATTACAATTACTTCGTGCAATTTATATTTAGTGTTGTTTAATGTCAGCGTTTGTGGTTTAATTAATTTAATTCTTTATTTTTTATAAAAACTATTTTTGACTGAACCTGTATTGGATTCTCAAAATAACCGTTTTTAATTCTTCTTCCTATTACATCGAATGAATATGAATGAAAGCTGTACGTCTTCCACCGCCCAGTGAGTTCGGTTTGCTTAACGTCTCAAATGAATTTACATATGTATTTCAATGAGTCAGACCTCTCTGGGGCAGTATGTCTATTGATATGGAAAGCATGCTCTGGGTTTCTGGGGCTGTTCACACAGAGACACCGCGCACCATGGCACCCACTCACCACGGCTTTCAGAAACTTCAGTTATGTTTATTAACCTCATCAACGATCCTCCCCACCAGGCTTCTCTAGCAAAGAATATTGTCTTGAGTTGTCCGTCGAGACTTGTGAGTGTTGAGTTAATGGACCCCCCCATCTCCAGTTGTCATTCATTGTTCTTCGAGTTCCTAATATAGTGAGAAGTCCTTCAGGAGGTAGCTTTTGTGTGTCCTGAAACGACAATGTCCTGAGCTGTTTCGAGTGCACACTGCGACCATTGTGTTGCTACAGCAGCGGCCCTCGCGCCCGAGTCGTGTTTACAAAAATAAATCCCGTGCAGGAAGAGCTCCTCGACGCTCTATCTTGCCTCCCACCGTGGTTCCCCCCGGTTTCCTTTGCGTTCTCCAACACCGACTCCTTCGCCGCATGAATAAAACCAGCTGGTCAGCTATCGAAGCTTAAAGGTGATACATTATACCACCAGCTGCGCGCACGATTAGCCGTTATTCACAATAACATTAGACGTCGCTCATCTATCCGTCATACATCTAGGTGGACACGCCCACTTGTGATGTCAGAAGAGACCGATTTTCAAAACGGCTTTTAACGGCTAATCACACTCACACCTGGTGGTATAATATGAGACCTTTTGAAGGTTTTAAAAACCTCAGTGTTTGGTGGTTGTGTTTCTTTGTCGATCAATGACGATAGCGGTGCGATAAGGGATGGCGATCATGCAACATATGTTTTTCAGTAGAAAAGGTCTTGTTTCGACTGTGTCAGAAATAGACAAATTGTTTTGGAAAGAGGATGAGAACTGATCCAGTGAATGAACAGAACACAATAATGTCCTTGCTCCTTTCTTTAACTTTTTGGTCCAATGTCACTTTGTTCCTGGTAGTTGTTTGTCCTTTACATGTCCTACCCTCTGAGGCTAGAAAAGTGATAAAAACCATGCAAGCTACTGCAATATGTACAATATATTGCACTATACATTGAATTTATATCACAGCACATTGCAAAATCTAATAAACACAAATAAAACATTTGGGAACTTCAATCAATATTTGTATTCAAGCTAGTAAGAAACAGTAGAAGTTTAACGGGAGAGGTTTGACCTAGTCTGGCCATCCAAGTGTCGTGGATCAGAGGTCCACTGTCCTTGCAATGCTTAACTCTGGGACTCAATTTCCCCATGTCTAGCAATAATAATTAATCCATTCCATACACTATTAGGGTTATTTCTACTGTGGGTTTTATTCAAGGCATATTTTATGGGCCTTTTTTATGGGCCGGAGATTGGATTGAAGGGTGCGAGGGAATTTCATGAAGCATAGGTTCGAAGGTTGGAATCAAACCTGATTTGCAACAAGGTGCGTGGTCTGTGTCGTTAAAGTGTGGGTGGGTAGTTACTGAGATGCCTCATCAACGGTTTCCTTATTGTTTTTTATTGTAGTAATTCTGCTTAACCTTAGTAGGTTGTGCTTGTTGTTTCAGATGAGTCATCCTACTCAGCTTGACGGTCCGGTTAACCATGAAATACTCCCCGATACTGGCCATTGTATGCCCCTGGAAAGATAAGGCCATCCCAGAGTTTAGTCAACCCAACACAAAGCTGGAGGCAAGACGCACAGGAGCTGACACACTTTCCTTTCATTCGGGAGTGGAGTGCGGTTGTGTTGGCTGTCCCGCTACCACTGAGTCCACCTGCGTTCACTTATCAGGCCCTTGCCTGGGACAGCCGGGAGGGGAGAGGGGCGGACCAGCAAGCCCATAGAGTCAGCAGGGGTTGAGGGATCACAGCCCAATGTCTGGATCACATTTGGAGCCGCTTCACATCGCTATGTGTAGCCTTGTCTTTCAGTCTTAATTCTGCCTGCAGCTTAAGCTTTTTTGACCTAGAGCTCACTTTACATAAGCAGCAGCAACTGGTGTGCATACTGCATATCACATACAGTTTGCAAGTCTTGGTACATTTTAAATCCTGTTAAGTGGAGACTTTGTCGTTCCGAGCTCTCGCTGTTGAATTTGTGTCAACATTTAAGTGGTCAATGCATAGTTTTTCCTCAGCACTTTAGACGGCTGTTTTTATTGTTGTTATTATTAATTATTGAACACCCTTGGAGCTTTGAGATGAATGCTGGAGAGCAGAGAGAGCTGGAGAAGAGTAGGTCAATGGGCTGGGTCTAAGGGAGGGGACGTTTTGAGCTGATTTAATCTCCCTCCCCACAGAACGGCTACCCTCTGAGTCCTGTAGCCCAGGACAGTTGCTGTGCTTCTCCAGCAGCCTGGAATCATCTGAGACGTTAGACCTGCTCAGCATAGGATTCTCCGTGATGACCGCACGCCACATGTTGTTAAAACACGCACACACACACGCACGTGCAGTCGTGTGTGTGCACACACATACAATTACACGCACACACACACACATTGGAAGTTAAATGCACGTCATGTATGTATTGTTAATCTTTTCATATATTTGAAGAACATATATGCTGTTCGCACAGACATAGGGCTGTATATTGCTTTGATTTTACACAAATGCAACCACAGTTTAAACACACTTATTTCATTGGTTGAAGATACAACCAGCATTTTGGAAAGTAAGTCTTGTAAAAATGAATCAGCTCAGAGAGGTATTTCACCCGACAGACAGACAGACAGACTCATTCATTCATTCATTCACTCGTTTTCTTACACTCGCACACAGAGCAAGTCGAACATAAAGCTTAGAAACAAAGATGTTGGTGGTGCTAGTCTTTAACACTTTCCCTGTTTTGGGGATAGAAAGCGTTTCTCTTTTCACCTTTTTCCTTTTGTCTAATGGAGTTTCCACAGAGGTCTGTCTGCTCTACCTCTTTAGATGCGGATGCCCGTCTTGGGTATTTTCCTTTGATAGAGAAAACCCTTCAGTGGTCTCACCCTGTGGCTGGCTGCTGTTTTCTCTTCGCCTTTCATCTGCGAGACCTTTTCATTGTGCGCCGTTCGCCCAGGGACTCTCCGTGAGAGAGAGAGAGAGAGAGAGAGAGAGAGAGAGAGAGAGAGAGAGAGAGAGAGAGAGAGAGAGAGAGAGAGAGAGAGAGAGAGAGAGAGAGAGAGAGAGAGAGAGAGAGAGAGAGAGAGAGAGAGAGAGAGATATGACTTGCAGCTGTTATGGCAGATGCGCCTTTCAAAAAGGTCATAATCACTTCATTTTCATTTGTATCATCATTTTTATTTATTTTTTTATTTGTATGAATAAGAAAATTTACAGCTGGCCCAAAATCCATTGCCTAATTACAGAAGGCAACTCGTGTAATGTTGCTGCTGAATTAAAAGAAAACATGTGTCTATCAAAGACATTGTTGAGTGGATGAAATCTGTGAGGCTTCAGCCGCAGTTGGCATACGGCAAGGTACCGGCACTTGCTTCTGGAAAAGCAAATGTGTATTCTCAATTCATGGTGTGTAAACATTTTGTCTTGCTACTAAGCAGAAGGTCTGACGTCTTCTGTGCTGACAGCCATTGAATAGCCCTGTGTGTGTGTGTGTGTGTGTGTGTGTGTGTGTGTGTGTGTGTGTGTGTGTGACATCAACGGGGATGAAGATGAACTCTGTCTCTTCAGCATCTATTTAATTCCTTCCCTATTTCTATTGGCACTCTTTAGACATTGCAGTCCTGTGTCTGATGTTGCCTCACAAACCACATGTATACACCAATCCACCAGGACATATAAGTATACATCTTAATGTTTTTAGAACTCCTGCCTCCCAAGGGTGGTGAGCTGAGTGGTGAGTTATGGAACCACATTGTTTGACAACGTGCTGTTTATGAGGTACCATCGTGTTTATTTGGGTCCATATTTAGCAGAACAGGATATTTTTAGCGTGCAGGGGTCATAGCGGGATAGTCGCTTCAAAAGGGCGAAACCCATAACTGCAATTTCTCCAGGCGTTAATAATAATCACGATTATTTTTGTCAATATTGGAATCATGATTATTCAAACGATTATTTTAGAGTTCGAAAACACTATGCATTTATTCAGCAATTCAGCAGGGCCGAAAAAAATACAGTAGAAAATGTCTATAAAATTCAAAAAATCTATTGATGAATAAAATAAATATACCTAAAAAGAAAAATAATAATAAAGAATAGTTTCAACTCGATTATATTAGTTTAGAGACCATTTGACCCAAAAAACGAAATCGTGATCAAAATTTGCTTAATTGCACGTCCTTACTTTAAAGTATGAATTATAGTATGTTTGTGGATATGCATATACAAGTGGATTGCATAGGGCCGGCTTAAACAGCCTTCAGAAATACAATATAGGATTTATAATGTATTATATTACTAATGTAAAGCCACAATTGACCTTGCGCTGGCCTTGGTTGGTGTGTGTGTGTCTACGCCTATTTCTCAGAGTTATCCTCCTCTCAACCATTTGCTATCGTTGAGTTTTGACAGTGGAAGCTTTCACAGGAGCTAGCACAGAGCTAGTCGCCATTGTTTCGTCTATTCCCCTCGTGGGTACGGCTGTGAAATTAATCAAATTTTGATCGTGATTTCAATTTTGGGTCGAACGATCACAATCGAGTTGAAATTATTATTATTATTATTTGTTTACATTATTTTCAATTTGAACATTTTCAATTTGGACATTTTGTGCAATTTTTTCAAAGTTTTCAGTTATAAAGTGTTGTTTTTGAAGGGTAATGCTGAATAAATGCATCATGTTTTCAAATTCAAAAATAATCTTTTGAATAATCGTGATTTCAATATTGACCAAAATTGTGATTAATGATTTTTTCCATATGAGAGTCTGGACCCACTCAATTGACTAACGTTAACTCACTTGAAGGCGGGTGTCTGTTGAAGTTTAAAACTATTGGGTCTGCCCAGTGCCACTCTGGATCTGCCATAACCAATCGCTAACGTTCGGCCGGGAATCACGTTGCGCGCAGGCTGTAAACAAAATAATCGCTCCTGTTGCCGATTCACCAAAAACAAAACGGCCAAATAGAGAAAAGGGTAGAAGGGTCCTATTATTAACATGTCAGTGGGCTAGTGGTAGGAGGAGTTCTGCAGCCCTGGTTGGGTTATTAATTGGTGTGTTAGGGTAACACAGTCCATTCTGAACAAGTGACAGTCTAGTGGACTGGGGTGCTGCAGACACACCAACCCCCCCCTGGTACATGCCCTGTAACGCTCACCTGTATTCTGGTTGTCCTGATGACCGCTGAACCTATGTGCTTCTAGTGTGTACATACTGAAAGGTGTGTGGGCATTTGAATGAGCTTAAGCTTGTGGTTATGCCATTGTAGGCCGATTGCATCGATAACATTGTAACATTGTAGATACACCTTAAGGCTACCCTGTAGTGGCTTCTAGTGGGGTAGGCCCTTATTGTATACTATTGAAATCAGGCAGGTTGGTTGGTTGTTCCAGTATGTGGTAAGGCTCGCTTTGGGTTGGTTTGTATATACATTCAGCCTGCCTGGACTCTTGTTAGCTGGTTTCACCCTGTTGAGCCAGGAGTGGGATCACTCCGGGGGAAGTTTCTGTGTACGATCAGACGGCGGCACACATCCCTTGTGATACTAGGGGATTCTGTGTGCCCTGCACAGATCCAGCCCAAGCTTAAAATAACCCTTGATTCGATTTAACCCTGTGAGGGTCAGCACCGCCACTAATGACACGCACAAGCGGAAGCAGAATTATTGTATAACCAGTTTGATCCATTCTATACATTGACTAATGGTTCGCCCTTTGGTCGATTATTCAGTTTTTTTGCCCTGCTGACTATTTCCTTTCTTGTTTAGGCTTTTAGCAGTGTTTATTTGAGAAAGCAGTTTTTCTTTCTAATATCCGTTTCCTGTCAATCGAAACTCTTTTTTACACACACACACACACACACATACACACACACACACACAGACACTCTGTTGGTTTGGTCTCTATATCTTTCTTTTTACTTGGTTCTCCCTTCTACCTTTTGTGTGGTTACCTTGAATTTGTGTTGTGCTCCACCAGCTGTCTCTCTGCATTCTTTGCTTATATATTTCAGGGTTTTGCCGTTCTCTCTTTCTCTCCCTCCCTCTCTCCCTCCCTCCCAACCCCCCCAGAAGATTATCTCCTTATGATGACTGTAGAGGGATAAGTCTCCAGGACATACGTGTGGCAGTAATACCGGAGGAGGCATTCATGTGACCGTTGGCGATGCTCTGTTGAAGGCAAACCATACCCTCAAATAATCGTGAAACCCAATGGGTGACACGGGGCTACGACCGCAATTGTGATAGTCTTGGTTGGCAACAAAGTCGGGTATATTCTTAAAGAGGCAGAGGCAGTGCAGCCTTCCAAGCTCAGCATTCACTTGACATGGTCCGAGACACAAGGTTATTTCCTGCAAATGATTGCAAAGATGTGTGAGTCATTCGCAACTCACGTGATGTTGTGACAGAGTCAGGACCTTCTCATCAACACCTTCTGTTCTATTAATGTCATTTTTACAGCACTTTGGAGTACTTAAGCAAATTAACAGCTAGGTCACATTTGTATTTCTGCATTCTTAAGAAAGATGATATGTAAAAAGGCTTTCCATTAATTTTACAGGGTGACCTGTGTTGTGTTATTACCTCATGGTCGTGCATTGACACCCAATGGTTTAGCTAAGAACATCATTCAACAGAAAAACCTGTTGGATACAAACACAAATCTAACAGTTGTTAGATGATGTCACATTTCATAGAGATGCTTGAGATTTTGTTTAGTTCACAGATAATTGGAATGTAGCAAATTATTTGTGTGTGTGTTTTCATTTTTGAGAACATTCCTATTCCAAGGGCTGGGAACGGGGGGGGGGGGGGGGGGGAGTATGCAGATGATGTTGTTATTCATTAATTTCTCACCTTGGTAACCACGAGTACTCTGAGTGATCAGAAGATGTTGTGTTAGTGTGTGGGTGTGTGTGTTAGTGTGTGCGTGCCTGTGTGTTCATGTGTTGTGTTCCTTAACACACTTCCAGCATCGAGAGCAAGCATGAAGTCACCATCCTCAGCGGACTCAACGAGTTTGTAGTAAAGTTTTTCGGACCTCAAGGAAGTAAGCGTTTATTTTTCTTCTTCTTTTGTTTTTTTGGTTTTGTTGTGTTTGGGTTCAAAGGTTCGGTTTCACTTTACAAATAAGTTTGTCCTGTGTAAAAAGTACTGTGCAATAAGCAATGTAACATTCTGTGAACTGCGTATAGGGTGGACTGAGAGGAGCTCCACTCTGTCGGAATAAGTCCAGTTTCCAGCGATCCTTGAAAAAATGAGATTGTTTGCACACAAAAGAAGCTGTTGATATTGTTATTGAATCAAACAAAAAGCATTGGAGTAAATTTTTGCGGATTTGTGTAAAGCATCAGTGGAGTCTTGTGACCAGCTCTCCCGCTGAAAGCAATGTCCCGGCAATGTTCCTGCTTTAATTCACAACCGCCACAACCACCGTATCTGCAGCGATCAGGGAATGTCCCTAGGTCTTCAGCCAGCAAATTGGCAGTGCAGATGTTCTGGACCAACAACCCTTGTTCCCATTCACACATGACCCGATGTAGAAAATGTAGGTAAAGGCTGCATGTGTGAAAGGGGCTATCAAAGAAAAAGGGTGTTCCACACTACCCTAACTACACCATGTAGTTACAGGCTGTTCCATAATGTGAATACACATGAGGGTACATGTGGTCACATTGCTTTCTACAAGTGTACACACACTGTAACAAGGACAGTGACTTTCACTTGTTACCAAACATTCAAACAGATTTTTATTCTTTGACCCGCATATTATTGTGACCTGAAGTGACCCCTAAGCTTTTTTGGTGGAAAGGCAAAATGGTGTTTTTTTGCCTTTCTACTAACCTTGCAGTGGAAAGGCAAATGGTGGTTTTCAAATCCAGAATTTGTTATTAGGGGGGGATTCCAAAGCCTGCCCTTTCAAGCTCATCTGCAGCACACCTCCCTTTCCTCATCCTACCTCAAACAAAGCATTCCGAGTTCCGGAAAACCTTCCAGGACGTGTCGCCGTAAAAACGGAGCATACCTCTTAACGTTATCGGAGGCATCAGCAGAGCGCCTGGAGCTCCAGAGGACCGACCTCACGGAGGAAACAAACCCCAAGTCTGCTGTCCCTTGTGGGACCGTTCTGACGGGTTCACCAGGGTAGATCCAGGGAACACAGACCAGATCCAGAGGGTTTTCCGGCTCGACAAAGTGTAGAAAAAGAACTGAGGCGGTTTTAGAGGAGCGCTAGACTGGGAACAGCAGGGAATAACCCTCCGTCGCAGCGGTGCTTTCAACATCTGTGTGGGTGTGGCAGATGTTGGGAGATATGCTGATTCAAGTCTTTATTGGCCGAGATACTAGGCTGTCGGAAATCGGTTCCGCTGTTCCCCCCCGGCCACACATTATTTCAGCTTTTTATTAAGAATATTTTTCCGACACCCCTAGTAACCTGTTCATTTATGTACTAATGTGTGTGCGACGCGCACGTGCACACTGCAGGCCACGGGGCTCCAGTTACGCATTTCTATTTTGGGTGACCAGAACATTCTGTACCCCTGTGTGTGCACGCATGCACACAGACATGCACACACACATGCACACACACACAGGCCCACACTCTGTCTATATGGAACCACACTTGTCTTTTCCTCTTGTCCCGGGCCGTCAAACCCAACTGATGATGAAGAAGCAGTCATCTGAGGAACTCAACCAAAGCTAAAATACATCACTTCAAAGAATCTGATAAAAGGAACCTTCGTGAGGGGCGGTGCTGCCGATCTATTTTTGGACAGAGAAAGAGAGTGCCCGAAAACATCAGAGCACACAAAACTATTACAAATTCCATGTATACCAAACTACCACATCATCAAAGTGTACGGTGGACTATGGCTATACGTATGAGGTCCTGGACATGAAACAAGCTCGCTGGCCGATCTGTCTGAAGATCCTGTGAAACGGACGTACTCTCCATCACTCTTGTTACTTCCTCTCCTCCTTCTTCTCTCTCTCTCTCTCTTCACATGGCATGATCTGTGTTTTGTGTTTCCTCTCTCGCCCAGCGCCGTATGAGGGGGGCGTGTGGAAGGTGCGCGTCGATCTTCCCGACAAATACCCGTTCAAATCACCATCGATAGGTAGGCCTCCGCCTGGCGTCCATTTTGGATCTCCCTGGTTCAAGGCTAATACTGTATTTTGCTGTGTGTCTCCATCCAATGCACCACGTCCCTCTTCAACCTTCTCTCTGCCTCTGCTTTGCAGGATTCATGAATAAGATCTTTCATCCCAACATCGACGAAGCGTAAGTGCCAACGCATACAACTCAATGATTGCAGAAGCCGTAATAGATAGTGTTGATAATAGCACAAGACCAAAAAGACCAAAACCCTCATCTCACACATCTCATACTAAAGGATTCTCCCATGAAGTGGAGGCCTCCCTGTTACAGGACAGTAGAGTAAAGACTGCAGTGCCTCCACCCACAGATCTCCACCTACATAGTGGGATGAGCAGTGTGATGTGCAGATACCTGCCGGTGCCAATAATGATCTGAACGCCAACCTCCAAAACCAAAATCATAAAGCACACAGCTATGGCAGGACAAATGCAAGATAATATACCGTGAAACAAAACGATTCTAGTTTGTTGTGTGTATGCATATCATTTGTACGCTTAGGGCTTCATACCTGCTATGGGGCTTATATCAGACACCAAGTGTATGAAGCGTCGTACTTGTCCCGTACATGGCTTGTTGACTCAATCTCTTGACTGGATGAGGTGGTTTAATGCATCGATGTGCCTCTGGTCATGCTTCTCCTAATGCGTCACCACCATGGGCTCCCTTCCCTCTTTCCTCATGGCTCCCAGGTCAGGGACCGTGTGCTTAGATGTCATCAACCAGACGTGGACGGCGCTTTATGGTAAGCCGCTCATTGTGTGTGTGTGTGTGTGTGTGTGTGTGTGTGTGTGTGTGTTAGTAACTCTGTCATGGTATGGTAGGAGGCAGTGATATGCATTATATCTGTATGTATTATTTTACAATAATGTTTGGCTCAACAAAACCAAGTTCTATGCGATGCAAGCTTGTACATGCACAGCTAGCCTGTGCGCGCAGCGTATGCTAGTGTGTGCCTGCAGTTTTATGCTAGCACTTGCGCGCAGCGTATGCTACCAGGTGCGCGCAGTGTATGCTAGCGTGAACATGCAGCTTATGCTAGCGTGTTTTTGTTGCTTATGCTAGCACTTGCGCACAGCGTATGCTAGTGTGCGCATGCAGCATATGCTAGCACGTGCGCGCAGCGTATGCTAGCACGTGCGCGCAGCGTATGCTAGCGTGTGCATGCAGCTTATGCTAGTGTGTGCATGCAGCATATGCTAGTGTGTGCATGCAGCTTATGCTAGCGTGTTTGTGTAGCGTATGATAGCTTGTGCGCGCAGCTTATGCTAGCGAGAAAATAGCATATGCAAAGGTGTGCATGCAGAGTCTTCTAGCGTCCTGCAGTGGCATTAGACACTGGCCTGATAGCGGCCCTAATCCACTTAATAAGGACGTGAAGGGAAAGCTAATGAGCTAATACCTTTTTAACCTGTAAGGTCACGATACATTTTCCCTGTCAGCAATGATTCAATGTCGGCATGACTAAGAGCGAGAGACACTAAGCGAGAGGGAGGGAGAGGGAGGGAGGGAGAGAGAGGGAGGGAGAGCAACTCATATGCTCATAATGGCAGTCAATGCTTCACCCAGTCTTTTATCCTGGTCTCTAATCTTCCCATTGTTGTCCCCCCCCCCCCCACCCCACCCATACACCACCTTTACTCCATCACTCACTCCCTCAGGTATTCATTCCCTCTCTTGACACCTTGCCATGGCTCTTCCTCCTTGTTATATAGACACACACACACACACACACACACACACACACACACACACACACACACACACACACACACACACACACACTCTAGTCTCCCTAACCGTTGAATAATATGAATGGCCTTGTGAGGATATGGTTGGCAGATGTGCTCTATTTATTCCCTCTGGGCATTCTAAGTACGGCTGTCTCACTGTGGAGTTGGAGACCCAAAATGGTGTCTTTGAATACACTTGGCTCAGAATCCTCTTGCCGCTGTTTGATTTGGTGAAGCTTAATTTGAGCTGAAAGAACGCCATATGTGAGAGATTTTCACTCCCATGGTTGTGTTTGGTGGGGGGAATATGAAGCAGTTATCATGTGCACACCCGAATTCAGAACTCTACTGATAAGAATCCATCTCTGATGCAGTACATTGGAATATATGGAAATGCAAGGCAGGACATCAGACCAACCTTTTCAAATACAAACCTGTTAATATTTCCCTCCTCGGGTTCTTATTGAGAATCAGAAAAACAGAGACGACATCGGACCTGAAGTCCCACCACCTTCTCGGTGGCGTGGCGTCAAATTAATTTCCCGTTGATGCGAAAGGCGATAGACGATGATTCGGCATCATCTGCCAGGCTCCTTCTAATTAGATCTTTTGTTCCAGTCCTCCCTTTGTCCCCTGGACCGCAGCTGCTCTGGCCCGCCTCGGTCGTTTTAAAGGCCTCCCGTGGAACAGAGCCAGCAGAGTTAACCGAGTGTTGACGTGACACATTTCCAGCAGCGTCCGTTAAATCCCTGCAAAATCTCTTTGCCATCATCAGGCTTTTGTCGTTTCTCCTCCATTTTATCTCCTCTTTCTTTATGGTGCGTTTTATGGGCCCAACAGTGACACCCAGTAGATGAATGCAAAACTGCGGTTTTCTTCCCCAGCTTGAGCCTCAGGCCTCAGACACTGCAATGCCTGGAAGACATGGTTTAGACACACTCCCTTCATTTAAATAGGCCCTCAACAACCTAAATTTTTAAGATTGCTTTCACCACATAACCTCCATCCCTTCTCTCCCTTTCCTACTTTTAAAATCTTTTTGCAAATATACGTTCTTATTAAATTATTTATATTTTGTGTTCACTCTATAAAGTGTCTTTAAGTATCTAGAAAAAGCGCTAAATAAATCAAATGTATTATTATTATTTAAAGAGGTTGGCGTCCCTGTTAATTGATAGAAAAGTATGTTTAGATATAGATATAATACAGTTGTAGCATTTCAATGTCCAAGGGACCGCAGAACATGGAGGACTAAGTGTGCCACAGAAATAATAATCTTTGAAAAAAGGCAATTATTTCACAATTACATTTATTTGACTTGACTCCTATGTTCGTCATCCAGATGTTGCTACCCAGGCTAATTTGCCACATGACTTTCGTCTCTCTCTCTCAACCCACTGTGCTCTCCATCCTTACCGTCCTGTCAATAAAAGGCATAAATGCCCCCAAAAAACTCCTTAAAACAACCAAGCCAAAAATGCCCATGTATTGCCCTTTGCCTCACCCCTCTCCCCCCTCCTCTCTCCTCCAGACCTGACCAACATCTTTGAGTCGTTCCTGCCTCAG
The DNA here is from genome assembly GCF_949987615.1 of Pollachius pollachius. Lineage (NCBI taxonomy): Eukaryota > Metazoa > Chordata > Actinopteri > Gadiformes > Gadidae > Pollachius > Pollachius pollachius. The sequence goes on from NC_136951.1 coordinate 12,505,654, forward strand.
CTGCTGGCCTACCCCAACCCCATCGACCCGCTGAACGGAGATGCGGCCGCCATGTACCTGCACCGGCCCGAGGAGTACAAACAGAAAATCAAAGGTGCCCTACCTGATTAAAATCCATGATGAATCAATGTTTAAAGGTGACGCATTAACCACCAGGTGTGAGTTTTATTAGCCTTTAAAGGTTGTTTGGAAAATCGGACTATTCTGACATCACAAGTGGGCGTGTCCACCTGGATGTGTGCTGGATAGATCAGTCTACTATCCTACCCAGTGGACTGTTGCAAACGTTGCTCAGCTATCCGTCATACATCTAGGGGGAAATGCCATTTTGATATCAGAAGAGGCAGATTTTCAAAACGGCTTGTAACGGTTAATCACAGTAACACCTGGTGGTATACTGGCACCTTTAAAAAAAAAAAAAAAAAAAAGGAGCCATACCACCACGGCCCTCGGCCTCCTCAAAGGGGTTTAAACCCGGACCTCGACCCTACCACCACGGCCCTCGGCCTCCTCAAAGGGGTTTAAACCCGGAGCTCGACCCTACCACCACGGCCCTCGGCCTCCTCAAAGGGGTTTAAACCCGGAGCTCGACCCTACCACCACGGCCCTCGGCCTCCTCAAAGGGGTTTAAACCCGGAGCTCGACCCTACCACCACGGCCCTCCTCAAAGGGGTTTAAACCCAGAGATCGACCCTACCACCAGGCCCTCCTCAAAGGGGTTTAAACCCGGAGCTCGACCCTACCACCACGGCCCTCTGCCTCCTCAAAGGGGTTTAAACCCGGACCTCGACCCTACCACCACGGCCCTCGGCCTCCTCAAAGGGTTTAACCCCGGAGATCGACCCTACCACCACGGCCCTCCTCAAAGGGGTTTAAACCCAGGGCCCAGTGGGGCTCACCCCTTTGCCTCTTGGGCCCACAGCCCCAACCTAAATATACTGGAATAAATACAAAACGTTCATCTCCAAATTCACATTAATGTAATTAATGTAATGAGTTAGGTGGTTTGTGGTTGGTGGGTTTGGGCAGTTTTCTGGTCTGGTGTTTAATTTATTTTTGGGGGCAATCTTCAACAGATAATCACAACCGGATAGTCACTGTTTTAGCTCCGAGGCTGCTTTGTTCGCTCTGATGACAGAACTGATGAGAACTGATAGTCATCAGAACTGATGACTAACACGATTACTACTGTTATTTTGTCTTTGTTATTCACAGAGCTGCACCTGTGAGCCTGATGACTGTCATACAACAACACACAGAGAGTTTGGTGTGGAATGATAAATGCTGACACTAATTGCTCTCTCTCTCTCTCTCTCTCTCTCTCTCCTTGCTCTCTCTGCCCGTCCTTCTGTCTCTGGGTGTTTGTGGGTCTGTCTGTCTCCTTCTCTGTCTCTGCCTCTGTCACTCATTCTGTGTGTGTGTGTGTGTGTGTGTGTGTGTGTGTGTGTGTGTGTGTGTGTGTGTGTGTGTGTGTGTGTGTGTGTGTGTGTGTGTGGCCTCTGTGTGCTTGTTTCTCTGTCTGTTTCTCTCTCTCCTCCAGAGTACATCCAGAAATATGCAACAGAGGAGGCCCTGAAGGAGCAGGAGGAAGGAGCCGGAGACTCCTCGTCAGAAAGCTCCATGTCGGATTTCTCCGAGGACGAGGCGCAGGACATGGAGTTGTAGTGATGGGATACCTCCCCCATCCTCCTCCTCCAGCCTCCCCCCTTCACCCCTCCCCCAATCCCCCCCCCCCCCAAGAGACTATATTTGATTTCCTAACCTTGAGAAAGCAGACTTATAATATTCATATTTAAAAAGTTGATTTACCTTTTTTGTTTTTATTATTATCTTATCTTATTACTATCAAAACGACTAAACAAGGATTTTTATGACGGCTTAGCCTTTCGGTGTTTACGACGTATGATGCACCTTGTAGATCTGTAGGCAATGCTCTCTCTCTTCTCTCTCTCTCTCGCTGCCCACAATGTCCCCCCCCCCCCCCCCCCCCCCCCCCCCACAGTGGTGTATGTGGATCACGGGAGCTAGCCGTGGGACTGGCAGAAACCTGTCCTACAGACATACTTATGGTTTACAGGGTCCTCATCATCATCACTCCCCGTGGGATTAGATGAAGAGCGGCCGGGCGTTGGGTCAAAGACAATCGTTTTCTGTTTCAGAGTGAAACGCCTTCCTCGGGAGTGTCATCAAGGAAGTCTCCTGAGGAATTCCGTTTGGGAGACGCCCCACTTGAGATCTGGTCAGGAGTATAGTACCAGGGCTATGTATTCCACGAACTTGACCACCAGGTTGGAAGTCCCAGGGAAATACGTGGAAAGAGAGGGCAGTTAATGGATTTCATCTCTTTACCTCAGAATAAGATGGTGTTCCTGCTTTATTTGGCCCACCCTGGTCACCTGAAAGATATTTTCTTCTGTGTGTGCTGTTGTATGTGTATAGCACCTATTTTGTATAGTGCACAGTATCTCTTTCTCTCTCTTTCGATGCCTCGTCCAACTCTAAAAATGCGGAATCATAAACCAAAACAGGTTGCTTCGTTTTAGCTGCCAAAGCAGCCGGATCACCTAGGCAACCCTGGCCTTTAAAATTTAATTTTAATTGCAGTGGGTTTTGATTTGGGCATACAGCATGTTTGGAGCTTTTGATTAATTTATTATTTCATATATATTTTTAGTTGTGACCTTCACCCTCATCTGCCTCCTCACAAGAAGAAGGTGAACATGGATGAAATCCGATCAACATTTCCCAACTATAAAGGGTAAAAACCGAAGTGTGAAAAAACAAAAGCACAGAGTTCGAAACCAACCATGTATATTGTTTTCCCTCCACACGGTCGCTCACAATTTGACTGTTAAAGGAGATTAATTTATTCTTTTGAAGTTTTCCAAGACATTGTACAGTTTAGAAAAAAAAAAAAAGGAGTTTTGGTTTAGCTTATGTCGGCTTTGGCTTGGAATTGAAACACGTTGTTTTTCGGATCGTAAACCATGCAGTGAATTAACGCAAGATTAACGCAAACAAAAGGTAGAGAACCGTTAACTCAAAGAGTTGCCGAACTCTGCAAACATCTTAACGTGACTACGTGGCCGCATCAAAGTTGTAGTTAGCTAGTCTGTTGTGAACCTTTCAAATAAGGGAGTCATCGTCCAATCAGATACAGTTTTCAATTCTTGATTTGTTTGTCAGTTTCTTTGTCCATGTATGACACTCCACACAGACTTCCCTACCTGAGGTGTGTGTGTGTGTGTGTGTGTGTGTTCGTGCACGCCTGTGATAATTACATCTTCAGTTCTGCCTGAAAGCACATCAAATACCTTTTCAGTTATTTATTTTTTTTTTACAGTATTTTCAGTGCATAAGTTTACATGATTCAAGGCTCTGTAATATGACTCAATGTTTCTGTAAAAACACAAAACGATTTTTATCAAGGATTGGTAGCGTGTCATACTACTGCTATGTTGTAGTTCTTTGTCCATGGCCCTGTATTTCCATCTTGATGTCTGACCTGAGTAGTTCGGCCACTGTATAAGTGTTGAAAAGACACCTGACGTCAACCTGCAAAATGGAGGCACAGCACATTGGATATATGTTTCCATGGCACAAACGTCTCGTGCTTTCCCCTAAGCTGCCTATAAACATATTTTTATTTTTTAGTTTGTCAATCATTTATAATGCCCCCACTAGTGTAAAGAGTACACAGAACCTCATTTATTTTTAATCAGTTTAAAAGTGTTGAGATAGGAATTAAATTGTTAATTAATTGACTTTTCATTTATGCCGTATTCTGTTATAAAACTAATGCATTTGCTTTTGATTAGCAGCACCAGAGGAAAGTGACAATAGCATAATAAAAAAAAACAATAAAAATGTTATCATTTTTATTATGTTAACCCTCCCCCTCAAAAATAGAACAAAATTAATCCACCGGACAGGATAGTCCACATAAGAGCTGGTGTAGTTTGGTCATTATAACTGCTGGTTTTTATCCCTTTCTCTCTTCGCACAAGCTAAGTAAGCTGTAGCAAGATTCAGCCTTTGCGGTTTGTTTTGGTTTCATCATTTATTACTTTGAGGAGAAAATAACTAATGCCCAGTTAATCAGTATGCTTCCCTTACAGATTCGATTTATTTTGGTTCCAATATTTTTAATGTGTTATTTAGTTTGACATGCTTTTGTGCCCCTTCCTGATTTCCTCTTTTGTTAATAAGGTAGATAAGCGTTTATCGTTCTCAAGATGACCGATGGACGTATTGCCGCCTACAGCACAACAAAGTTTATCTGTACAACACTCCATACACACACACACACACGCACACGCACACGCACACACACACCAGGTGTTTGGTTTGTTCATCTCCTGTGCACCTGCATGCTTCCCGCGTGGAGTTGAGCGTGCCACCTCCCAAATCTCGTCTTTGTTGCCGGAGTGGTTGTCCTCTGCTGGCCGACTGTTGCCATTAGCGGGCGAAGCAGCCAAATTTACGATGGAAAACTGCTGGTTATTATTTATTTATTTTATAGTAACTGTATTTGGTACCTAGTGTGTGATAATTGGGAAGGATCTAAAGATTGCATTTTTTTTTTTACAAATCCGTCCCTGGACTTTTTTTTTTCTTATAGTTTTCCTGCTCTTCTCCGTTTTTCATATTTGCATTGTGAAGTGGGCATGAGGGCTCTCTGTCAATAGGCTTATAACCTCTTAAATAGTTGTGTATAAAATAAACTGTTATAACTTTTTTTTAAATAAAACATTAAACGTGTCCATATTTTGTCTTTGTCTCATCTTTGGTTCATTATTTCTTCATTATTGTACCTGTTATAGCTTAGCTATGCAGGAGGGATTTGTATTATATTCAGCCGCTATTCAGGGAGGCCCTTATTTGCGATTTGCAAGACTGTAATCATAACTCAGTGGAATTGTATATACACTCGTGGAGGTTTAATAAACTAAAACGCGACATGCCCCGTTCCAAGTCCACCACTTTCGCTGCCTAAGCTGACATATCTGACGTCGGCTCCTCCTCCAACTTTCACCCAATCTGGCTCTTCCTATGATGGTTGCAGCTCATCACTTCTTGATCAAATGAGCCAGTGCTCACAGTGACTGCCAATTAATCATGACTGTGCCTGTCTTAGGTTGTCCCGGATGTTAAGGTGGGATTTTACCCGTCACTGGCCAACCAGCCTTCCATACTGGCTTATTGCAGGATGCCGTGCCTAGGATACATTCAATCTCCACCCATAAAGTGGAATAGATTGCAAAGTGGAGGGATGGAGACAGTCTTCAGTCCCAGCTACCCATGCAGCCAAGTGTGTGCGTAATGGATACACATCAGAGCGATTACTCCGAATTTATAACAACAATGGTCATACTTTTGGGTAATAACGGTACCGTGACAATACAAAAACAAAAACTGAACCTAAAGAAAAATAAATTCACAAGTTAGTAATTGCTTGACACAAATGTAATTATAATCAATTATAATAAAGACCATTTCCTAATTAACCTTATTGTTTTATCTGAAGAATGCTTTCAGTACTCCCTCGTATGTTCCACCACTCTGAGTAGGGGAGTACCTCCCCGGCGGCCCTGACATACACAAGACAGGCTCACACACACATGGTTCTTTCCTCTTCCATTTTTTCTTTTCAACCCCCACTCCTTCACTGTGGATAACATGAATTAGAAATTTGGATAACATTTTATCGTACTTATTTAGTCTAATTTTAAGGATTGTCGATTATTATCTCTAGATTATACGATCACTTTCAATATAATGTCTGTTATTTCCGTAATCCCTCAGGAAATATTTTATTTGTGTTGTTATTTTGGTGCTTAATCCTCGTCAAGTCTGTTGAATTTAACAATAACTACCGCACTCCCGCAGGGTCCTAGACGGAGGTCCCAATCCCTCAGTTTGATGAGGTGGGAATTCCTTGAACTCTTAACAAGAGTCCCTAGCTGGTCAACCCCTGGACTTCTGTGGACGAGCGGTGTGCAATGCTGTGGACAACTTTAAATGCTAATTGTTCATGTTATGGAGTCTAGATAATTATCCCTAAATCCTGCGATCACCATGCAAACTACAATATAGGGCTCTCCCCTAATTTATTACCTCTGGGCTGGTCTCTACTCCACCTCTCTCTGCGTCCTCAATATAGGCACTCTCCTGGGGTAGCAAGCTTGGAGTGTGAGGGGGGGGGGGGGGGGGGGGGTATGTGTGTGTATATATATATATATATATATATATATATATATATATATATATATATATATATGTATTTATATGTGTACATGTGTGTGTGCGTGTGTGTGTGTATGTTGCTTACCAGTATTGTTTGATATAGAATAAGCTCAAATATTGAGCTCTCTGTACTCTTGTCTCCCAGTCTCTCTGACTCTCTGTCTTTGTTCTTAACTTAAGTTATATATATATATATATATATATATATATATATATATATATATATATATATATATATATATATATATATATATATATATATATATATATATGTATTTATATGTGTACATGTGTGTGTGCGTGTGTGTGTGTATGTTGCTTACCAGTATTGTTTGATATAGAATAAGCTCAAATATTGAGCTCTCTGTACTCTTGTCTCCCAGTCTCTCTGACTCTCTGTCTTTGTTCTTAAGTTATTCTTGTTACTTTAATGGAGGGGGCAATCCTTTGATTTATTACCTATGTGCTTAGCCCTTCCCCATATCTCTGTCTCCTCAGTACCACGTACGGTTGTAAACAACAGATAAGGCTGGATTGTTGCCCTTCTCTCTTAGAGCAAGGGAATTCGCCTGCCACATGAAAAATCTTCACCCTAGAGGAAAAAATAGCATCCAGGCACACGTCCAAGCATGCATTAGTACATATCAGGGTTGTTCACAAAAATGATTATGATTCATGCAAGTTGGCTTAGCCCCTCGGGGTTAGAAGTATATATTGCATTCGTACACAGTCAACATCTTATCACAATTACAAATAACTTTACTGGTTCCCCCAGATATCTATACGCAGTTTTAAAACCTGCGTCTGTTAGCCCATGCCATATAAATCGGGCTGTCAAAATGAATCCAGGCCTTCACAGGCTGATTCCTAAATGCCTAGAGCAGTGGTTTTCAAACTGTGAGGCGCGCCTCCCCTGGGGGGCGCCAGAGTTCTTCAGGGGGGGCGCCACGTGAGAAAAAAATAAACCAGAAAAAGTAACAGAAAAAACAGACACAGCGCGTCGTCCCTATTCACTCACTTACTATTCCCTATATAGTGCTTATGATATAGTACACTATATAGGGAACGAACAAACGACAATTCGGACACTACGCTGAACATTTCTAAACGTCTTTTGCGTCAGTAAATGCGCCGGGTATTTGTGTGACGCAGACAGATGCGCCCACATCATGTAAACAAACCGGGCACCCACGAGGTAAGCTGGAGGTTGTATTGATGTTGAATGTTATATTTCCTTGATCAAGTTTTTTTTAATTAATTTTGAATGTTTTATTTTCTATGTTAAATCCCAAAAAAATTGTTGACATTTCTAAACGAAAGCCGGAGACTCCATCGTTAAATGTATATATTCAGTAATATTATTCAGCTTCTTCTTCTCCTCCGGAAAAACACGACCTCATCGCATTGTGGTATACGGGAGTAACATGTAGCGAACATTGTATGTTCACTCAAATTTTGGGTATTTTAAGTCTACTTTATAGTGCGTGAAATTTACCACTGAGAATTCGAAGACCAGTACAAAATGGCGAGCACCCTATATAGTGCACTATGTCCGTGATGGGGAACGATTTCAAACACAGCTACGCAAACTCATGCTCCCACTAAAGTTGAGGTGAGCTAAAAAAGGAGGCTAAACTGGCAGTTGACAGATTAAGATGTTAAAATGTATTTCAAAAACGTTAAGCAAAAACATGCTTAGATAAAGATGTTAAAATGTGTTAAATGTGTTTTAAAAACGCACAAAGATTTTTAGAATGTTTCAAAATTTTGTTTAAAATGTTTCAAAAATGTTTAAAATGTTTCAAAAAAATATATCAGAGATGTTTAAAATGTGTAGATATGATCAGAGATGTTTAAAATATGATCAGATGTTTAAAATGTGTAAAATAATTAAAAGATTTTTCAAAACAGGGATTTAAAAAAAAAAATTGGGGGGGGGGGGGCTCAGCTGAAATTTGTTCTCTGAGGGGGGGCTCACTCTCTCATACTTTGAAAACCCCTGGCCTAGAGCGTTCTGGTCCCTTGGGCTATGTGTTGTGACTTTAATTCACTACTTGGTCATCACAGATGACCATTCTGAAAGCCATTTAAAAGTATAAAATGTATATAAAAGTATAAAATATAAAGCAAAATATGAAAAATCTCAATGTATACACCTCCATGCAACTATCATCAACACCACCAACCGACAGGGAAACTCTCTTTTGGAGAAACCCAGTCACGCCCACCTGTGGACTGCATGCCTCACTCAACAATAAAGCAGTAGACATGCAATCCACATGTCATACAATCATCAATAAATCAGTAGTCACACAATCATAATGTCTTTTCAATAATCATTAAATCCACACAATCATAATGCCATACAATCATCATTCAAACGGTAGCCATAAAATAATTATGTCATTCAATCATCAATCATAGATTCAAAAAGGCACTCATATAGGTTCAAAAGGCACACATATAGGTTCAATCATAAAAAAACCAAAATACTTCTAAGTATGTGTGACACAAAGTTTTACACATTCAGCATGCATTGAAAGTCACAAAAATAACACACAAATAAGTGACATAAGAATGAATTTTTAGAATAAAATATTCCCTTCAGATTTGCCTAGATTTTGAATGATTCAGGTGATCTTCATGTATTGGTGCGCTGTTTGTATGTGGGGGGTTTATTTGGACATTGTTGTAGTTGTTGCTCCTGGTCCAATCGCTGTCATCAGGTCCTGCATTCATGAGGCCAATGTTCGTCATCAACCCGCCAGTACTGGAAGTTAGGAGCATACTCCCAACCGCTCCAAAGAAACCCAGCTGTCCCATCAGTAGTACAGTGGTACAGAAACAGCATGCTTTATTCACCTCCAAACAAAACTGATGCAAATAAAAACATGACCCACATTGGTTTTATAATGATTCGTTATTCAATTAGACCAGGTATATCAATTATTGTAGCTACAGGTACTGTACTTCGAGGGGACCCGGGGACTATTCCAAGGGGGCTTTCAGGTTTCTATGTTCTGCTTTGGTGATAAGCATTCGTAGTTTGGTTGTCTCACTGTTGTAGTCGGGGATTTAGGTCCGGCTATATCCTTTCAGCCCCAGGAACGCTAGCATTTGTTGGACTGTTTTTGGCTTTGGGTACTCTTTGATCACGTTTTTTGTGTCCTTCGCTGATCTCTCTCTTATTCCCTCCTATTACTTTCCCTAGGAAAGTAATCTCTTCCTTGACCAGTTGTAGTTTAGCTTTCTTGAGCTTGTAGCCTTTCTTTGCGATGGTGGCATGTAGACAAGCTTCTTTCGTCTCAGCTGCCTGGAGGAGGTCGTCCACATACTGCACCAGGACCGTTCTGGAAGGGTCAGTTCTCCCAGGTCCTTTTTCAGGCAGGCGTTGGATATGGTGGGGTTGCATTGGAAACCTTGGGGCATTCTCGTATACGTGTATCGTTGTCCCCTATACATGAAAGTGAAGAAGGTCTTGACTGGGGGACTAGGGAAAGGCAGAAGAATGCGTTTGCGCGATCCACCACCGTGAACCATTTATGTTCAGGGCTGACAACATTTAGGGCCACATATGGGTTTGGGACTTTTTCTGGCGGGGCCACGGTTCGTGTGTTGACGGCCCTCAGATCATGAACCATCCTCCAGGTCAGTCCGTCAGCCTTTTTTATTGGTAGGATCGGTGTGTTCCATTCCGAGGTGGTTTTCTCCAGATCCCTGCGAGACATCCGATTGTAGAAACGGATGCTCCAGGGTCCACTAGGAACGTGCAGCAGTGGCCCCCTACATACGCCTTCCCTGTGGGTTGTCCGAGCCCCAGTTCCTTTCTGGCCTGCTCGTCCTCTGGGCACCTCTATGGTTGTATGTGGTACATTGGTGCACCCTGTTGGGGATTCTGAGGCTGGTATTGCTGTGGTGGGAAGCTCTGTAGGGCCGTGTCGTAAGGGCCGGTTGTAAGTGGGGCAGTCCTCGATCCAATTTCCTAGTTGCTTGCAAAGAAAACATGCCTGGGTGAAATGTCGCCGCCCTCTTCCTCTTCTTCCTCTGTATCCCTGGTTCTGGTGTTGTGGTTGCTGGTATTGTAGTGGGGGCTGGGTGGGCGCTGGCGCCGGGGTGGCCATCGCGTACGCTGGGTAATTGGTGGGTTGGTATAATATCTACGAAGCAAAAGGAGAGGAAGTGTATAAGCACGCGTGGAGACACGCTTAGTAGGACATTTGATGGATGCGTTGACTAGAGTGTTCTGGTCCCTTGGGCTGTGTTGTGACTTCAATAATAAACAGGCGTGGCCTCCGTAATGTGCTCTGATTGGCTAAGCATGGTGCTGAGCTCCTGCCTCCTGGATACCCGTATGTGTACTTGGTGCTGGTCTCGTGTGGCTATGTGTGGGCATTACAACTTGGTTTGTGGCTTGGTCCTGACCTGGATGCCTGGACTCTCCTCATGGTTAACCAGCTAGCACCCCATCATCAATTTAATATGTTTAGCATGTATTTACCTGTATGTCAATTATGGCACCCATTGCACTGCTGACCATCCCTGGAAGAAGGGATCCCCTACTATGCGCTTCTTCTCAAGATTTCTTCCTTGCTGATTTAAGGGAGGTTTTTCTTGCCCTTGTGGGGGCTTGGGTAAAGGGGGGTTTCATATATATTTGGCCTGTTAAGCCCTTTGAGACTGTAATGGTGATTAAGGGCTATACAAATACAACGGAATGAATTTACCTCTTGTGGCTATGTGCGGGCATTATGCTTTTTTTTGTGGCCTCGACCTGGCCTGTTGGTATCTCTAGAATTGGTAGGTGAATGAATGGCTCCTCACATGAGCCGGATGCCTCCCTAGTTCTTGTTTTGGAGTTGGATTGTCATAAAGAAATAAGAGCGTTTTTAAAAAGATTTTTGAAAGCAAAATTTATTTTATTTTATTCTTATCTGCAAATGCTGAAAAGCAAAATAAATAGTGGAGGCTTTTAAGTTAAAATGTGCAGTGAATAGGATTTAGTGGTATACAATAAACATTAAACGATTGAGAAGACTGATATTTATATATTATTCTGTTATTGACACTGTCTTTTGTCTTCCGAAGACCATTACTCATTTGATTAATTTGATCAAGATACAATCATGTTTTGTTAACACACAAACGTGCGCACACACCCAAATACATTGTAAACAGGAATGCTTTGGCCAAGGCTGTTACTTCCCCCCCAGAGAAGATCTAGATTGCTTTGCAACACAATCCTCCACCTCATTTGACTACCTTCAGCACCCCCTCCCCTGCCGTGATCTTCAGTGGGCACAGCTTGCAGCCCACCCAAAGGTAGGGGTACGCCTTCTCGTTGAAACTGTGCTTAAAGGAGTAGATGAGCACGTTCCGGTCGGCGTCGTGGAACGAGACCCGCCCCTTGTCGCAGTCCAGCCTCACGCGGATCCTGTTGGGGCGGGACTTGAGGTTGAGGCGCGTCAGTGGCGACGTGCCGGCGAAGTACATTTCGTGGTAGAAGTACACGGTGACGTAGCCGTTCTTCTGCACCGACGACACCTTCTCCTTCCGCTTCACTGACTCGCCGGCCACGCCCACCACCCAGGCCGTGTTCCCGCCCACCTCCACGTCCCACCAATGGCAGCCCGAGGAGAAGCCGCGGTGGCCCAGCACGCCGGCGTCGCGGTCGAAGCGCTCCGGGTTGTCGGGGAGCTTCGGCCGGTCGTCGGTGTCGCTGACCTCCGTGAGGTCGTCCGAGAGGCGGAGCCAGGGGGCGGCAGTGTTGGGGTCAAGGGTCACCGGAGCTGGGGGGGGGGGGGGAGGGAACCACAGGGAGAGGTGAGGAGCAGACAGAAGGTCCAGGGTTCAAGCCCCGAAACCATGTTCCTTAATGAACTGATCCGGGTTCTAACCCTGAACCACGTTCCTTAATGAACTGATCCGGGTTCTAACCCTGAACCATGTTCCTTAATGAACTGATCCGGGTTCAAGCCCCGAAACCATGTTCCTTAATGAACTGATCCGGGTTCTAACCCTGAACCATGTTCCTTAATGAACTGATCCGGGTTCAAGCCCCGAAACCATGTTCCTTAATGAACTGATCCGGGTTCTAACCCTGAACCACGTTCCTTAATGAACTGATCCGGGTTCTAACCCTGAACCACGTTCCTTAATGAACTGATCCGGGATCTAACCCTGAACCATGTTCCTTAATGAACTGATCCGGGTTCTAACCCTGAACCATGTTCCTTAATGAACTGATCCGGGTTCTAGCCCTGAACCATGTTCCTTAATGAACTGATCCGGGTTCTAACCCTGAACCACGTTCCTTAATGAACTGATCCGGGTTCAAGCCCCGAAACCATGTTCCTTAATGAACTGATCCGGGTTCTAACCCTGAACCACGTTCCTTAATGAACTGATCCGGGTTCTAACCCTGAACCACGTTCCTTAATGAACTGATCCGGGTTCTAACCCTGAACCACGTTCCTTAATGAACTGATCCGGGTTCTAACCCTGAACCACGTTCCTTAATGAACTGATCCGGGTTCTAACCCTGAACCACATTCCTTAATGAACTGATCCGGGTTCTAACTCCTTGATTCTATAGGCAGGGAACACCATAACCACTACAACCTTGCTGATGGTTACTGTGCTGCCGTTCTGCAGGGGTAGACACTTACTGTAACGGACTGTTTCGTACATCCCCACCAACGCAGAGTACTGCAGCGAGCCCAGGTAGTGAGCCACGTTGATCAGGGTTCCTGGCGGCATAGCAGCACACTCTGGGGGGGTGGCACTGGAGAAAGAGAAGGGACCTAGTAAGGGCTTCATTATGCTGACCTAACGCTAGTAACTGCTTCATGATGATGTCCTAACCCTAACCACTGGAGGAAGAGAAGGGACTTTGTTAAAACAAGGTGACTTTTGGAAGACTTTGTGAAGACGGCTGAAGTAGCCTTAGTGCTGACAAAATGGAGTTCAGTGATGACAGACGTTACATGCAGACATAGAGAATGAATACGTGGACTTTTACCTTCCAATGCTGCTGTCCTTGCATTTCTGAAAAACATGATTTAGCAAAAAGGAATCAATGGTTAGAAGATATGTGAACATCATTTATTGGATTTAGTAAGGAAAGTTCTCATACAAAAAGACTTGACAGTGAATACAGAGGTTAGGGCACCCTAATACAAGCAGTTCATTGGGGCTTACATCTTTACTCATTGTGGTGGAGGGTGATGATGACATTCAGTATGAACCCAAAGCGTAGTGATCTGGGTGTTCCAGAGAGAGGTAGTAGATAACCGATGACGCCGCCATCCCCTACTTACCCCTAAATGTATTTGAAGTCACTCCAAGTTATCGTTTGCCAAATCAGACTACCCCAAATAGACTACTATTTGGGGTAGTCTGATATGCATATGGGCTCACAGGAGATTTGCATTTTGGTCAGGAAACATACATGCAAAGTCCTGTACACAAAGACTGGAGACTGAGGTCTAACATTACTTAGTGTGGCATCGTAGCTATAAATAACGTGTACTATGGGAAGGCAGATGCAAGTTGGGACGGATTTTCCGACCTAGGAAAGGGTCATCGCCGAAACAGGTTGAAGCTACTGCAGTTAGTCTTCTTGGATATGAAGAGGTCAGCTGAATGACAAAGGTCAGCTGAAGGACTGAAAGGTCGGCTGAAGGACTGAAAGGTCGGCTGAAGGACTGATTGAATGTATAAACAACAATAGAAAACGTAAAAACGCACGTGCAAGAGAGGAACTCCGTCCAGGGCCATGTCTGCCTCCAGGGCCGTGATGGCGTCAGACAGAGATGAGATGTTGACCTCCACCTCGTCCATCAGCCTCCTCACCACCCCTCTCTTCTCCTCTTCCTCCTGCTTCAGCGACTGCAGGCCTGACCGCTCCGCCCCGTCCAGGAAGTCCCGCAGCTCCTGGAACTCCTGGCGCATCCGCCGCTCCACAAACTGGGCCTGCATCTGGATGGGGTTAGCATTTAGCATGGTATGGTGTCCGTACAACAGGGTCACAACACTGCATCGTTATAGTGCAGTGCTACAACTGTCGTGGATAAAACCCACAGTCTAATACTCGAGATATAAATAGCCTCTCGTAATAAATACGAGAGGCCGAGGAGGACTAGGGTTGAACAATCAAGGCTTTATTGTCACTGCACAGAGACACAACACCACCTGAATTTGTTTGCAAAGTACTGCCCCATCGAGGCCGCGATCTCTGAGGTAACCCCAACATCTGTGACTTCCTTGACCAATCACAGTGCTCTAAAATCAAATTTACGGGCAGCCCCGTTCCCTATTAGCATCTATCTTCCCTCCCCCATGCCCATATTACATTCTCATACATTCAAGCATTAGGTACAAAAGGGTTACATATTAAAAATTATAGTTACATATTACGCATTAGTTATATGAAGTGAGGTCTTTGATTAAAATCCATTCATCACCTTGTTTATTAACCTGATCTTAAATCACCATGACTTACCACATGTGTTTAACAGATGAGCCCTGTGAAAGCAATATTCATTCAACAGTAAAATATGCATTTGTAATAGTTAACAATGCCACTTTATTTGTCTGTCTTATGTGACATAATCATAAAGTTGGTAGGTAGTATGGATTATTTACCTTTAACGTCTACGTTGAAGCCTACAGAATAAACATTCTAAAGCCATAAGATGGGAGAAACCATAGGGGGTAACAGATGTCTCTGTAAAACATCTGTGGCCATTTACCTGAGGCGTCGGGGGTTCATCGGAATGCAGGCAAAGGGAGGGCCTGGAGATCTCAATAGTGATTTGGCTCCATTGTAACAATACTTACCTTATATACTTGTATACTTTATACTTAAAGTTAACCTTACTTACTGATGTTTGCCGGTCAACCCAGGACCCTCTGAGGTGTTGTGAATAACAAAGGAACAGGGCCTGAGCCTGCACCACCCCCCCAGCTGAGAAGCCTCCAATATTGTCCACCATACAACCAGTTAGCATTAGCATGCTGAGCTGTCCGTACAACTGGGTCACAACACTGCATCGTTGTATACAATGCTACACCCAGTTTAAGCTGGACCCAGTGTTGTTGGACCGATGACCCTCACCTCGATATGCGCTGAGGTGTCCGTGTAGTTCTGCTTCATCTTCTCCAACCCCACCATCTTCTGGTGCAGCGCGCTCAGGGAGGTCCTCAAGTCCTCCTGTGGACAGTTAGGGTTAGATTCACTCACCAATAAGCTCACTCTGATATAAACAATGACTGTTTTATATAAGACAACTGTACGATACAACATCGTCATTGATCAACAGAGATAACTTAAGTCAAAGCCAGACGTGTATTGTGGTTATGTTCAATGTTATTATTTGTTTTCTTCGATCACAACCTCATCTCCATTATGTAACATCTGTCTAGATCAGACGCGACAGCAGTCGTTAGGGTTAGAGGGTTATAGTTAGTAAGGTCTAACCCTAGACCGAAGCCACTGAACCAGGAGTACCTTCATGTCCGCGGCGGCCTCGCCCGCAGGGCAGCAGTCGTGCCTCGCGTGCCTCCGGGACGTCAGGCAGACCACGCAGATGGGCTCCCGGTCGTCCCGGCAGAAGAGCTTCAGCCGCTCCCCGTGGATGGGGCACATCTCCTCGGGGTCGGTGTACAGCTCCTCCGGCGGCGACGATAAGGACGAGGGCTCTGCGCCCTCACACAGGTTCCGGAGGGTGAGGCTAGGCACCGGCTCGTCGGAGGACTCCCTCCGGCACAGCGGGCAGTCTCGTCCGCCCCCCCGGCTCGCCCAGTAGTCCCGCAGGCAGCCGGAGCAGAAGCTGTGACTGCACTGGAGCACCACGGGGTCTCTGAAGATTTCGTAGCAGATTGCGCAGCAGAGGTCCACCTCTGCCAGGGACAGTCGACCAGCCATTTCTACTTTCTTTACCACTGTCACGGGTTAGTGTTGACAGGAACGGACCAATCAGCAGCCATCTCTACTTCCTGTACCACTAGCACAGGTTAGGGTTCACGGAAACGGACCAACCAGTTGAACGCTGACCGCTCCTCCCATTCCTCTGGAGCGTCATTGGCGCAAAGTTGATGACGTCACTAGGTAACTTGTCGTCATCGGTGAAAGAAGGAAATCGAAGGCGCGTTCATGGTCCTGGTAATAAATTAATCCAAACAGTTCATGTGCACTGCGTTCGGAATCTAAAAGTTCTTCACAGCAGGTTTTTTTTATCCGATAAAAAACAGAATAGACAGAACTTAGTAGGATCAGTTTCAAGTTCGAAAGCCTTTATTTCCTTGTAGCCTATCACCTACTATCCTCTTGCTTTTATGTATGAGAAGCAGATTGTATTGCCACTGGCTACACTTGCCCTTATCCAGAGCTGGTTTACCAGTACACAACCTTTAAGACTGAGCAAAGTTGTTGCCAAAAGACGGTTACAACGTCAATCAATAGTAAAATATTGGATATGATGTTTTATTCTTTTATATTGAGTAAAACTTTCATGTTCCGCCATATACATGCACGTCACTAGTAAACCATGCGTTTCCAAATGAGCAACTCTGTTATAAATGCTGACTTCAAAACAGCTCTGAGATTTGACAGCTCTTCCATGTCTTTACGTAAACCTTCCATTCTTCTGAAATAAGAGTGTTCAGGAAACACCCCTCAGAAGTTCGTAGGCTATGACATAAAACCAGAAAAAACAGATTGTTCGTGAGACTAGACTTCATAACAACAAGTATGGATGCCCGCAGGGACCTCTTTGCGCTTCTTTGCTCAATCAGATGAATCAGTAATTAGAACTGCTTGCGATGGTTGGACATGAGCAGGAATTTATCAGGTGATGTTTAGAATTGTAAGCTATAATGTATCGTAATGCAAATGTTAGAATGGGTGTTAAGTTCGCCTCTTAGTGCTTGCTGCAGGTTCACTTTAGTCTATCAATGAAACGGGCAGCCATTATTGTGACGTGATCTCGGACGACTCGGGTAGCTTTACTTCCGCATGAAACTCCGAGCTCAAGGTCCGAACCTCCGAACCTCCCGGAAACTCAGTGTTTTGAAGGCGGCACAAAATCTGGCCCCAGTTGCCGAACAGAAGTAGAATCATAAGAGCGTCATGAGGTGTCGTTCCCGAGAACTTTCCAATGTCGCGAAAATGTTTTCCCCATAATTCCCAGTGACATGAACGCACCATAATTTACTAACTTATTGATTAACTAACCATAGAAATAAGAGCCTCGTATGAATCAGCTGAATAAACAGCAAACTACAGGTTTTGTAACAGACCTTTATTTAACCAGGCTGCACTTGAAAATAAGAATTTTGTTCTTAATTTGCTTGCCTGGGTAAAAAAAGGTTAATTATAAATAATAATAATAATAACCATAACCCCGACAAAACCTCAATTTATTTAGGCATTGTTAATAAAAAAGAAATGAATAAAAATAACATAATAAATAGTAAAAATTGAATAGATATGTAGTGCTTGTTTGTGGGCGCAGTTCTCATTACAACTTGTTGAAATAAAGGATCTGTGCCCAAGGTAAAGAATAACTAATTATAAGGTCAACGAGCCAAGTTCATGAAGCGACTCTCAGTAGAGAATTCAGTTTATATTGGAAATGGGCGGGGTGGTAAATGAACCACGCCTACAGGCATCTCAAACACCACACACGAGTGAAAACGATCTTTCCCCCTCCGTTTTATTTGGCAGCGTTTCAGGAATATCTCCGTAAAATCGGACTCACTGCAAAACCGCATCTAGCTGTAGAAACGCTGTAGTACATATTCAAGGCCACTGTGTGGCGCTGTTTATCCACCAAAATAAGAAGAAGACAAGGCGGAGCATGCGCATCAAACCTGCGCGCTATATTCAAACATTCAGTCAAGGAGGAGAAAACAGTTGTAAAACCTTGTAGAATGAGCAGAAAATACTTTTTAATCTACACATAGTAATTCAATTTACCAAGGGGCTGTATTTAAAGCTATATTAATAATACTTTGGTCTCCTTGGCCAAAGAGGCCATCTCCATGTGTGGAAGAAATGGTCCGATGAGGTACTGA
>NC_136951.1:12528974-12541474 GCF_949987615.1 Pollachius pollachius
TAGAGCCCGTTCTCTGCCTCCACCTCTCAGAGTGATAACTAGAGGCCGTCTCACAGTATCACAGCAGGGATGTTTCATCATTGATATACAAAGAGATACAGTCGGGCCCAGCCCGAAAAAGGAGCTGCAATAATGTTGATTTGGTGTTAGGGTTAGGGTTAAATGTGGTTTAGGGTTAGGGTTTGAGTTAATGTTGGTTAGGGTTAGGGTCAAATATTGGTTAGGGTTAGGGTTAAATGTTGGTTTGGTGTTAGGGTTAGGGTTAAATGTGGTTTAGGGTTAGGGTTAATGTTGGTTAGGGTTAGGGTCAAATATTGGTTAGGGTTAGGGTTAAATGTTGGTTTGGTGTTAGGGTTAGGGTTAAATGTTGGTTTGGTGTTAGGGTAAGGGTAACCTCATCCTTTCTTAATTGAAGGTCAAATATGCCTCAGTTTGTTTGGTGGTTTATATTGATTATTTCACAGGTGGCTTCGAAATGTTTTATTGATTCATTTAGAGCAGCTCATACACACATTGAGCCAAGTGAAGGTAACATAGCATCATTTAAGTTAAGGTAGCATAAAATAATTTAAGTTAAGGTAACATAACATCATTTAAGTTAAGGTAACATAACATAATTTAACTAAAGGTAACATAACATCATTTAAGTTAAGGTAACATAACATCATCTATCAGACGTGGAGAATGAGGATGTTTAGAAACAGAAAGACTTCCAGGCTCACGATTCCTTTCAAAATCCTTTGCCAAAATGTTTCCTCTGCAAGAAAGTATTCAACATCCCTAAATTTTTTATGTGGATTTGAAGAACATTTGAACATGGATGTAATTAAAAGGTTAGATTTCCAGAAATTGCAAATCAAAAGACATCATTCGGTGGAGTTTAACTGCAGATATTTTGGAGAGTGAAGTTAAATATAAAGTCAGTGTTTCAATGGCTGCTTTTTTCTATTTCTAATCATCTTCCACTTTAAAGGGATTAGTAGCTGTGATAAGAGTAATGTTGTCGCTTTCTGGGGTTGTCAGTTGGCCGTGAGTCAGTCTTTAGTGTTGCTTTGTAGTTATTTATCACTTCTGTTTTAGTCATTAATCCTTTCATTTACTCTTGTAAGAATTCAGGAGGATTAATAGCCTCTACTTGTAAACAGAAAGAGACATTATCCTTTGTTTTGTTTGTGACTCTGTTTTCCTGCTTTTATGTCCCCTTTATGTTTTCGATTTTTACTGTGTTCTTACTGTTCAACGGGTTCAATTAGGTTTCTGGTTGTTTCTCCTTTGATATTCATATTGGATAGAAACACTTTCATCACCCCCTCACCACTACGTATATGGAGTGTTTTATTCATTCATCATGGATTCATTCATCCAAAGCGACTCACAGTGAATTCAGATCTCATGAAAGAGTTGGTGGTTACAGATACTGGCTTCATCCCAGTCACAAAGGCCTAAGATACTGGTTAACAAGGGAAAGAGAAAGTTAGAGAGAAAGCACCAGAGAGGGAGGGAGAGAGAGTGGGAGAGAGACAGAGAGAGACAGAGAGAGACAGGGGGAGAGAGAAACTCCAAATTGACTTCACTTCTTGACGTTCTTTTTAAACATCTCCAACTCCAGACTGCACCAGCGGCCGATACCGGGCACGTCAGACCTCCAAGACGGATCATTATGGGATGGGGGGGGGGGGGGGGGGGGGGGGGTCGTGAAAGGTCAACAGAGGGGTCTTGGAGGTCTCACCTCCCCCTGGTTCTGCTCCAGACCAGACCTCATTAGCCAAGGCACACCAGCTACTTTATATGCTAGCCGCTAGCCGCTAATGCAGACATCAATGGGGACGGTGGGGCCGGTTCTAAACACGCCGGTCTGTACGGCCCCTGTGAGGGCCCACAGTCAAGGCCCCACACTGCATGCCCACAACAAACTGTAGGCTATGAATTAAAATCAGTTCATTGGAAGATTTCTTTGATTAGTGGTTTTCTTATGGGGACTCTGGGCGCTGTTAAGTATCCGTTACCATCCATCAACCAACATAGACAAAGCTACAACCAGATAACTATAGAGAACTATACCAGCTAACCATAGAGAACTATACCAGCTTACCATAGAGAACTATACCAGCTTACCATAGAGAACTATACCAGCTAACCATAGAGAACTACACCAGCTTACCATAGAGAACTACACCAGCTAACCATAGAGAACTATACCAGCTAACCATAGAGAACTACACCAGCTTACCATAGAGACCTATACCAGCTGAGCACATGAACCACAGGGTCAATAACACAAATCCTGGAGTGAACAAAGAATGAGGAATAATGATGGAGAGCTGACACTTGACCTGACCTTCATCTCTATAGAGACTGTGTGTGTGTGAGCGTGTGTGTGCGTGTGTGTTTGTGTGGCGTGTGTGTGTGTGTGTGTGTGTGTGTGTGTGTGTGTGTGTGTGTGTGTGTGTGTGTGAGCGTGTGTGTGAAGCCCATTCAACCAGACCAGAAACATACACCTGAGACAATGGGAAATGGGTCAATTCACGGACGTACTTTGGATTATTACTTATGCAAATATGGAAATCAACGCAAGAGAGAGAGAGAGAGAGAGAGAGAGAGAGAGGTCAACGAGAAGAGCAGTGAGGACAGAGCCATCTTCATTGTAACCTCATTTACATTCAAACTCCATTCTCTTGCACACGCAAACACACATGCATGCGTACACAAACACCATATACTCCTCTTCTAAGACACACACACACACACACACACACACACACACACACACACACACACACACACACACACCTAATAAAGGGCCTATTCTTGATGTTATATCTTTCCGAGATATCCATTCCATGTGTAGCGAATGATTAAATTCAATAGCGCAGTTCCCAGCAAGGCTGATGCATATGTTTCATTAAAATGAATGTTAATCAAAATGAGCTCAGAATTGTACAATCAAAACTAAGTCCCCACTTAAACCAAGCGCTCATTTTCCTTGTCTGTAATTACAACGAGCCATTTGTGCCTTGGAGCGAAAGGCTGACGATTCTCTTTCCTTCTTCCCCTAAACTGCCTCCCTTTTCATGTGTGTTTTTATATATATATATATATACATATATATATATATACATATATATGTATATATATGTATATATATATTATTATAACATATATATATATGTATACAGTATATGTTATACGTTCCTCATTGTTGGAGAGACATGCCACTCTCCCAGCAGAAGGAAAGGCTGATTAAATTTGTGTCACACAGGGGAAATAAATAAAATCTCAAACAAACACATACACACACACGCACACTATGCACATCTGGAACCCGGTCGACTTCAGCAAATCTTGGGGATTAATGATCCGTACCTCAATGGGTTTTTTAATGCTCATAGATGCACTCTCCCGTTTCCACAGGCCATACTGATTCCGAGGGCTGTGTTGGCTGCGTGTTGCTGGAGCGTGGTGGTGTAAAACAGAGGGGGTTGGAGCTGGGTGTCGTTATAACAGGGGGTTGGAGCCTGCCATGTCAAAGAAAACACTTTTAGATTGACAGTGAGCAGCTTGCAGGAGAAGGAAGAGCTAGCTTTCTAACCCCGTGATGTACGTTTCACACTCGGACGGGTGGACACAACCTCCACCATCATCACCATCACCACCACCATCACCACCACCTCCACCACGGCCATCATCACCACCATGACCCTCACTACTATCTCCACCCCCTCCACCACCTCCACCATGACCACCACAACCACCTCTACCACCTCCACCATCATCACCACCAGCACCATGACCACCATTTCCACCTCCATCATCATCACCATGACAGGTCCTGTACATAGCTACTATCCTGTCTATAGCTACTACTGCTAAAAACACATCTATTCCTGTATGTCTTGGCAGGGAAATAGTTCTGATTCATGGGTAGGGGTTGGAGGAGGAAAAATGAATAAGCTGGATCAAATAGACGGAGGAAAAGTTGGGTAGGAGGGTGTAATTAGGGCTTCAGGCTCCATCAGTGATAGCATTGATCCTATCAGATCTTCCCCTTCCCTTAAATCCTTAACTTCACTTGACTCTAATCCCTGTCTCCAAAAGCCCAACTAGACCCCCTATTAACCTGCCATTCATATCTACAATGGCTCCAAATAATGCCATGTTTTATCCTGAACTGGATGTCTCTGTGGACGTGAAGGGTTGGAACCGGTCATTTACCATTGACCATCTGAGCTCTGACAGCTGAGGGCAGTCACCACCACACGTCTTGTTCCTTTAGAAGCACCAGGAACATGGAGCTTTGGGCAGACTCACCTACATCGTTTGTAGAGAGGTGGCAGGGAGGTAAAAGCTGCGAATGTCAAATGCTACGAGAGAGAGCTAGAGAGACAGCAGTGTAAATACAGGGGTTCTAACTTATTGGTAAGTAGGTGGAGTAAGTGGCGTGGTCTTTTTCCCAAACTTTAATTTGATATAGCTCTATTTGATTCTAGATCTAGCCCTGAAGTACCTCAGTCATCTGTCTTGTTCATTGGAGTCTGATACAAATAGTCACAGGACAGAGAGAAAAGGCAATATTCCCAGTGACACTAAATATATCTTTGTCTTTAAACATATTTGTCCTGCAGATTAACGGTTTTAGAATCTTTTTTTGTCCGTTTCCTCACAAAAAAAATAATGTATTCAAGTCTTGGGAAGCAGTGGAGACCAGTCTGTTGTCTTCTGCCACAACAGAGTGGGTTTTTTCGAACAGCAACAACTGAATTAAGTGATGAACAATCGCTTACTCAAAACTTCAATATCAAATTTTGGGGGGGGGGGGGGGGGGGCAATTGTTACATTTGTAAAAATAATTCTGAGGCAAAAGCCATTAATGAGAACACACCAGGCATTGAGAGAAGGAAATACGCCATAAGAAACAAATGACTTTTTTTGTGGGGGGAAGGCGATGGAGTACAGAAAAACCAGACTTTAGGATCCTGAGAGAACTGTGCTTTATTTAGATCTTTGTACAGCAACACTGTCATGCTGGCAGCTCTCTCTTTCTCCCTCACTTCATCTGTCAGCCTCTCTCATTCTCCCTCTCCCCCCACTTTCCTCTCTCTCTATATGAATGACATCACAAAACACATTTCACAACAGCATGGGATTTTAGTTGAGTGCAAAAGTTGGTCTTCTTTGCTCTCACTACTACATCCACAAGTTGACTATTTTGAACTATCGACAGAGACACTGAATAGGGGTACACTATATGTTGTTGGCTTAGGTTGAGGGTTCGGGTTAGCCCAAGCAGGGTTAGGCGTCTTGCTCAAGGGAACCTGTCAGCTGGTATAGTTTGTAGTTGAACATCCCCTTCACCCCTCTGCTCGGTTGCACCTATTTAAAAATAGATGAGTTGATGATGGTATCTAATACATTTCCACAGATACAATATTTATACCATCAGGTTCAAATGCTTATCTCGCTGCCTTGCTGTGCCGCGCCTGTAGGGTTGTTATAATAAACGATAATTGGGATCAAATTGAATCTAAACGCTGCAGTGATACAGAACGTAAAGGGAAACAGCAGGTAATGGGAAGGCGCTCTGACCCTCCGAAGCACAGACCAACCTTCAGCATCACTGCCACTGATTGTTTCTATGGGACAAGAAATGCATCTCATGCACAATTGACTTGATTTTTAAGTGGCCAGTAACAATCTGTGTGGGGTATGGAATATCTTGACTTTTGTAAGCCCTGGCACGGAGACGTAAATATTAATGTTTATCCAAAGACTCATGCCATATTAATGACACTAAGCGTCTTATTGAACTGACATCGTGGGATTTCATCCTTTGCTAGAGAGGATGGCTGGGTTTCGAAGGAATTGATCTGGACAGAAATCCTCTGTCTGTCTGTCTGTCTGTCTGTCTGTCTGTCTGTCTGTCTGTCTGTCTGTCTGTCTGTCTGTCTGTCTGTCCATCTCTATCTCTCTCTTTCTCTCTCTCTCTCTCTCTCTCTCTCTCTCTCTCTCTCTCTCTCTTCCTCTCTCTCTCTCTCTCTCTCTCTCTCTCTCTCTCTCTCTCTCTCTCTCTCTCTCTCTCTCTCTCTCTCTAACCTATCTATTCAAACCAATACAACAGCGGAGATGACGCCCTGTCCCTCTGTACCTCTGTTCAGTTCCTCCGTATCGTCCAGTTTGTGTGTGTATGTGTCCCTTACAGTGTGTGTGTGTGTGTGTGTGTGTGTGTGTGTCTGTGAGAGTGTGTGTGTGTGTATATATGTATCTGTGTATCCGTAAGGGTGTGTGTGTGAGAGTGTGTGTGTGTTCAAGCCAGGCGAGGACAGGAGGAAGGTGTTGTGATTTCCTGCTGTTTCATCAGCGCTGTTGTCAGCCTGTCTGACCAGGTTCTCAGAGAGAGGGCTGGTGGGGCGGGCGGTGGGGGGAGGTGGAGGAGGTGGAGGAGGGTGATGGTGGAGGTGGAGGAGGCTGATGGTGGAGGTGGTGGAGGGTGATGGTGGAGGTGGAGGAGGCTGATGGTGGAGGAGGGTGATGGTGGAGGTGGAGGAGGCTGATGGTGGAGGTGGTGGAGGGTGATGGTGGAGGTGGAGGAGGCTGATGGTGGAGGAGGGTGATGGTGTAGCTGGAGGGGGTGGAGGTGGTGGAGGGTGGAGGTGGAGGAGGGTGATGGTGTAGCTGGAGGGGGTGGAGGTGGTGGAGGGTGGAGGTGGAGATGGTTGTGGTGGTTGGTGGTAGAGGGGATTGGTGGTGTGCGGCACTGTTAGCTGGATTATACACACACACACACACACACACACACACACACACACACACACACACACACACACACACACACACACACACACACACACACACTTCAGACGGGGCACACCCAATACAATACTTAACCCATCCATCCATGAGGTACCAGGGATGGAAGCCAGTTTAAAGTGATGGAAATATCAAAGAATAGCAACAGGAACATTTTCCTCTTTCCATTTGAAATTGAGATGCCGCCCCCATCACCTCAGTGGACATTGAGACACATTTAAAATGTTCCTTGCACATATCATGGTATATATATCACGCATATCATGTTTTATATATATACCATATCATGTGTTATACTCTATATATAATAATCTATATATAATAAATATATAATAAATTATATTGGTTATAAACCCTGTAGCATGTGTTATGAAGCCCCTAATGTGTGTAATGAAGCCCCTAATGTGTGTTATGAAGCCAAAAGCATGTGTTATGAAGCCCCTCATGTGTGTAATGAAGCCCCTATTGTGTGTTATGAAGCCCCTCATGTGTGTAATGAAGCCCCTATTGTGTGTTATGAAGCCATTGTTGTGTGTTATGAAGCCACTATTGTGTCTTATGAAGCCACTGTTGTGTGTTATGAAGCCCCTATTGTGTGTTATGAAGCCCCTATTGTGTGTTATGAAGCCACTGTTGTGTGTTGTGAAGCCACTTTTGTGTGTTATGAAGCCACTGTTGTGTGTTGTGAAGCCACTTTTGTGTGTTATGAAGCCACTTTTGTGTGTTTTGAAGCACCTATTGTGTGTAATGAAGCCCCTATTGTGTGTTATGAAGCCCCTGTTGTGTGTTATGTAGCCACTATTGTGTGTTATGAAGCCACTATTGTGTGTTGCATCTCATTTAATCATGAAAGCCTGAAAGCGTATCATCAGCACTTAAGGGGGCTAGTGTGGCGCATGCTACATGCAGCGGGGGCCAGAGAAGAGACGTTGTGTATTATTTATGAGGGGGGACTATGAGACAATCGCGGCGGTAGCGTAGCTTCCTCACCCGTAGGACAATGAGTCATTAATGCTAATGGATGACCATTAGCGCAATTTGCTTTCCAGGTAATTCCGAATCCCAGGAGGAGTTAGAAAACGTTGTTTCTGTTTGCACGTGGCATCATGCCAGGTCACGTGCTCGGTGCTGATGAGATCCAGCCAATCGGATAATAACGCTGGTGTTTCGGACAAAAACAGAGTTTTGGCTAGCAGAAGTGTAGCGCCAAAGTGAGATGGACGCTGTGTTCCGCTGTAACCAAATAGAGCAACTAGTGATATCTTCTTAAAAGGTGACATATTATACCACCAGGTGTGAGTGTGATTAGCTGTTACAAGCCAATTTGAAAATCTGTCTCTTCTGACATCACAAGTGTGTCCACCTAGATGTATGACGGATAGATGGGTAACGTTTTCTACAGTCTACCGTGTAGGTGGGTAGGCTGGTAGACTGATCTATCTAACACACATCTAGGTGGACACGCCCACTTGTGATATCAGAAGAGGCAGATTTTCAAAACGTCTTGTAACGGCTAATCACACTCACACCTGGTGGTATAATATGTCACCTTTAAAAGCCCTTGTGGACACAATCATCAGTTTTTGATTGTAATTTGTCGTGGAACACAGCAAGTTTGCTCACTGTTCATGCGTTCATGTGTTCATGTGTAAACAAGATGCTTCAACGTTCCATGAAAGGCATCGGATTATGAAAGGCATCGGTCTGAACTTAAGGTTTCCGGTTTTATGACATCTGATCTCTTCATGTGGTATTCTCTATATGAAGAGGACATAGCTATGATTCTTGATGATAGCCGTGTTTAAACACTGTGGCTCCCAGCTCTGGGCTGCAATCTGTCGATGCTATCGAGTCGACGTCATGGCTGGATGGACTTTCCAACAGTAATACATTGTATAAAACAGCCTGCTGTTAACCTATCAGAAGGCTTTATTCTTTGGCCCCGTTGAGCGTTCAGACAAACTGGCCGTTGGCAGATTTATTGGTTTGTTTGTCCATCTTTCCATGGAAGGCTGTATCTCACAGCCAATCAAAGCCAATCATCGCCATAACACACACTCTCTCACTCTCTCACACTCTCTCTCTCTCTCTCTCTCTCTCTCTCTCTCTCTCTCTCTCCCATCCTCCCTCCTTTTCCCTCTCTTTTTCATCTCCTTCTCTCCACCATGTGAACTATTCTCTCCCTCTGTGTTTATTTATTGCTGTTGTTGTAGCTGATGTGGTCTGGCTGTGCCACCATAACCTCTCCCCTCCTTTCTCTCTCCCCTCTCCCTTTCTCTCTCTATCTCTCTCTCTCTCTCTCTCTCTCTCTTTCGCTGTGACCATCATTGCTATGCTGATGACACGCAAATCTATGTATCGCTATCACCAAATGACTATCGGCCCATAGATCTGCTGTGCCAGTGCATTGAACAAGTCAAAGACTGGATGTGCCGAAATTTCCTTCAACTAAATGAGGACATAACAGAGATAATTGTATTTGGTGCTAAAACGGAAAGGCTTAAAGTAACCCAACACCTTCACTCTCTGTCCCTGAAAACCTCAATCAAAGCCAGAAATCTAGGGGTTATCATGGATTCAGATTTACGTTTCAACAGTCACATCAAATCGGTTACAAAATCTGCATATTATCACCTTAAAAATGTAGCAAGACTTAGAAGGCTCATGTCCACTGAAGACTTACACAAACTTGTACATGCCTTTATCACTAGTAAGCTTGATTACTGCAATGGTCTCCTTACAGGTCTCCCAAAACAAACTCTAAGGAAGCTTCAGCTTGTTCAGAATGCTGCTGCCAGAGTTCTAACAAAGACCAAAAAATTTGAACGTATTGCACCAATTCTTAAATCGTTACATTGGCTTCCTGTAGGTCAGAGAATTGATTTTAAAATCATGTTGCTAACCTATAAATCCCTACATGGTTTAAGCCCAAAATATTTAACTGATTTAACTTCCACTACATAAGCGTTCTAGACCACTAAGATCTTCTGAGACCAATCTGTTAATTATCCCCAGAGTAAACACGAAATATGGGAAAGCAGGATTTAGTTACTATGCAAAAAATAGCTGGAATAAACTCCCTGAGGATTTAAGACTTGCCCAACTCTGAGCACCTTTAAAACAAGACTGAAGACTTTTATGTTTGCTTTAGCTTTCTGCTAAATCTTAAATACATTGCACTTTCTAAAAAGCTTTTTTAACTTTGCTTTTATTTTCTATTTTAACCAGAAAGATACATGATCTGATACCAGAGAGAAAGGACAAGGGTTTGAGACCCAAGTTCTGTCTTGGTTAGACTCCTAGAATCTGGGTTGGAGTCGCAGAGAAAAAAACAACTTCCTTTAGGTCGGGTTGGAGTCCCAGAGAAAGGACCAAGTTCCTTTAGGTCGGGTTGGAGTCCCAGAGAAAGGACCAAGTTCCTTTAGGTCGGGTTGGAGTCCCAGAGAAAGGACCAAGTTCCTTTAGGTCGGGTTGGAGTCCCAGAGAAAGGACCAAGTTCCTTTAGGTCCGGTTGGAGTCCTGACGTGGGTACCAGAGAGACTGTTGATCTGATCTTAAATACATTGTTGTCTTTCTATTTTACTCATTTCTTTGCATATGTTTTCTTTTACTTATCTATTATTTTATTTTATTGTATGACAATGTTTATATGTGAAGCACTTTGAGTCTGCCTGGTGTATGAAAAGTGCTATATAAATAATCTTGCCTCGCCTTGCCTCTCTCTCTCTCTCTCTCTCTCTCTCTCTCTCTCTCTCTCTCCCCCCCATAACATCTCCCCTCCTCTCTGTCTCTCTCCCTCTCTCCCCATAACCTCTACGCTTCTCTCAATCTCTCTGTTTCTCTCCCATCTTTCTCTCTGCTGTGTACCAAAGTCTCTTTCATCTCTCTCTATGTACAATTGTCTCTCTCCCATCTCTCTCTCACTCCATATTCATCAATTCCTCCCCTCTCTTTCTCTCCCTCTGAAGGAATGTCTCCCCCCCCATTTCTCTGTTCCTCTGTACACATCCCAAGACACACTGCCACTTAACTGCTTTCTTTCTTACCCCCCACCCCCTTCTCATCCCCCACCTTTCTATCACTCTCTCTCTCTGACCTCTATCTGTGTCACCCCCCACCCCAATCCTGCAGTGTGTGGTGTGTGTGTGTGTGTGTGTGCGTGCGTGTGTGAGGCATAGGCTGTGGCCACTTAGGGGCCCCCATAGTAGGGGGGCCCCCAACCAACCTCAAAAAAAATTATAGATATATATATCATATTATTTAGGGTTTACCAAGTGTGTTCTCTGCTTCCATCTTCATTTTTGAGTAAAGTAGTGTATGCAGGGTTTAAAGGGAAAGGTTTTTTTACTCATCTCCAACCTTTACTTCTGCGTAGATTAGCTTTACCTGCCTATCCACCATTCAGTCAGTAATTATTTTTTCTCCATTCTCTTTTAAAGATCGGATGAGGTGGGCCCCATACATATCTTCGCCTTGGGCCCCAAATTTGCTAAAACCGCCACTGTTGGGGGTGACGACCATTTGAACACGATTCAGGAAACCCCCTCTCACCCCTCTTACCCAGTCCCTCTCCTCACCTCCTAACCCCCTCCCTCTCCTCACCCCTCTCACCCCTCCCTCTCCTCACCTCTCCAACCCCTCTCACCCCTCTCACCCGGTCCCTCTCCTCACCCCTCTCACCCCGTCCCTCTCCTCACTCCTGTCACCCCTCTCACCCCATCCATCTCTTCATCTCTCTCACCCCTCTCACCCCTCTCACCCAGTCCCTCTCCTCACCCCTCTCACCCTGTCCCTCTCACCCATCCCTCTCCTTACCCCTCCCTCTCCTCACCCCTCTCACCCCTCCCTCTCCTCACCCCTCTCACCCCTCCCTCTCCTCACCCCTCTCACCCCTCCCTCTCCTCACCCCTCTCAGCCCTCCCTCTCCTCACCCCTCTCACCCCTCCCTCTCTTCACCCCTCTGACCCCTCCCTCTCTTCACCCCTCTCACCCCTCCCTCTCCTCCCCCCTCCAACCCCTCTCACCCCGTCCCTCTCCTCACCCATCCCCATCCAAACCGTTCTGTCTCCTCCCCTCTCTCCCCCACAGACACCCCTCCCACCGGGCAGCCCCCACCCACCAGCCTCCTCCGTCACCAACAACAACAGAAAGGGCTCCGGTGCTAACATAGCTCTGCACTGTGAGGGGACGAGAGACATAAAGAGAGAGAGAGAGAGAGAGAGAGAGAGAGAGAGAGAGAGAGAGAGAGAGAGAGAGAGAGAGAGAGAGAGTCAGACAGAGAGAGAGAGTCAGAGAGAGAGAGAGAGTCAGACAGAGAGAGAGAGTCAGACAGAGAGAGAGAGAGAATCAGACAGAGAGGGAGAGAGAGAGTCAGAGAGAGAGAGAGAGAGAGTCAGACAGAGAGAGAGAGAGTCAGAGAGAGAGAGAGTCAGACAGAGAGAGAGAGAGAGAATCCGAGGGACGACCAGCAGGGCAGAGGTTGTACATGAGCAGCGGCTACAAAACAACAACAAGCAGAACCGTGCGACGACAGCCAACACAACAACTGCCAGACCTCCAACATCAAGTAAGTCATTTTCCATTTTGGCGTTGTTTTTTGTTGTTGTTTTGCTGTGAGGACGCAGGCCTTGCTGAGCCTGTCGCCGTGGCGATCGGAGATGAAATGCTCTGGTCAGGATCTTGTTCTGAGAAAATTG
>NC_136951.1:12551474-12616474 GCF_949987615.1 Pollachius pollachius
GCGCTGTGCTGTCCCTGGGTCCGATGGTTTTGAACCCTAACCCTACTCTACCTTTAAGCAACAGGGGGAGATCGGGCCATCATGTTTTAAGATGCCTACAGGTTAGGAAGCAGACTTTGTGTGTCTGTGTGTGTGTGTCTGTGTGTGTGAGTGTGTGTGTGTGTGTGTGTGTGTGTGTGTGTGTGTGTGAGTGTGTGTGTGTGTGTGTGTGTGTGTGTGTGTGTGTGTGTGTGTGTGTGTGTGTGTGTGTGTTCATTATCTCCACAGCTTTCTAGCTAATGAGTCATTTGGTTGTCTTCCTTGTTTGCTGTCTGGACTTAATTTCCATGTTTCCAATAATACGTTCCTCCCTTGGCTAGCTTGGTTTTAGAAGGATGAAGGCTCTAATTCATAACAGTTGACCATAATTCCCCATCCACAGAGAGGCAATCCTGCAGGGATATGCAAACAAAACCGTGAAAATGTAAAATCAAGATCTCCCCTCTTCCAAAGCATCTTGCATGTGTGGAAATATGTGAATGGGGAATTGTGTGAATATCCCTTCCCTCTGCAATCTGCATATGAAGCACTCAGTCTGTGTGTCTGTTTGTGTGTGTCTGTGTGTCTTTGTCTTGGAAATGCAGTACATGTGGAACCTTAAGAAAGAATGTAATGTCAACATTCAACCGTAAAATCCCGAGCTCTTTGGATGTTCTTGTGCTTCACCGTTCTCAATGGGCTGTCCTTGAGGTCATACTTTATGGTTTACATGCTATTGAAGCGTCTTCATTTTCTCTTCCTCCCAGGTGCTGTGGAGTTTTTAAAGGCACATTGGACGGGTTCATGAGAAGTTGATCCTGGGGAATATGGGCTTAAAAAACTCCTTTGGTTTAGGTTTGATTCCCACCGGGGACACCATGCTAAGACATGTATAGCTCTCACGGTATTGTACAGTGCTTTGGATGAAACCAAATGGCATTCAGTATATTAAGAAGATCATGTTTTCATGGCGTCAGCCAAAATTTGTGATCTTAACCAAGTTTTGTTTTAATCCGCAGTACGACCGGACACTTATCTTATATTCTTCAAAACGCTTTGAGCTCATCAGAGTCTATCTAGGATCCGCCCATCTGTTCATGGACACAGAAATACAAGTCCTATATCAGCTAAATACGCTGAATAGTAAAGGAGGAAAGATAATCCTGAGAGGGGACAGCAGTACGTTAGAGGAGGGAGAGCTCCTCTTTTAAAGAGATCTTTTCAACCTTGTTGCATCATTTCTGTTTAACATCCAAATCAAACTCAGGTGTACATTTTCAAACTAATAATTTCAACACAACCAAACAAAGGAAAAGGAAGGACAGACAGGAATGAGGTGGACTGATAAGACCGGAATCCATATAGTATCCTGCCTTTCATCGTGCTTGAATACGCTTCTACAGAGTGAGGGTATATACATATATATAAATATATTTATGAAGAGAGACAGCAGGCTCACGCTGTCCAGACAAACCCCATCTAAAGGGGGGGAGACAGAGAGCCGCACAACACGCAACATGCATTCTCAAAAGCAATAAAAAGAAAATGCGTGTGGGCATGAAAGGCCGTAAGACCCCCTCGGCAGACCCGGGGGGCTTTGTGGCAGGAGATTCCGTGGGCGCTTTTCGCCCTCACTAACCCGGTCGGGGATTAAAGACGGGACTGAAAAGGTGAAGCGGCTGAGCGCGACGCGCAAACAGAAATAAAACGAACGCCGCAGCAGTCGGTCCGTAATCTGCATTGTTGTTATCGAGAGTCACAGCCTGGTGTCGTGGGCGTCACTCAGGATCTCCGTAGGATACGATTCAGACACAATCTACAATCATGTGGACTGTGGACTTAAAGGTTCATAGCAGCTCGCGCGGCATTATGTTACTGAGCCATATCAGGGTTGGGGAAATTATGTGCTTGTGTGTCTGTTTGGTGGTGTGCATGATGTGTGTGTAGTGGTGTGCATGTATGTGTGTGCAGTGGTGTGCATGTATGTGTGTGTGCTGGTGATGTGCCTGTATGTGTGTGTGCTGGTGGTGTGCATGTATGCGCTTGGTGTTGGTGCTGTGCATGTATGTGTGTGTAGTGGTGGTGGTGGTGTGCAAGTATACGTGTGTGGTGGTGTGCACATATGTGTGTGTAGTGGTGGTGGTATGCATGTATGTGTGTTTGGGGCTGTGCATGTTTGTGTGTGTGTGTGTGTGTTTGTGTATGTGGTGGTGGTGTGCATGTATGTGTTTGTGTTTGTGGGGTGGTGGTGTGCATGTTTGTGTCTGTGGTGATTTGCGTGTATGTGTGTGTGCGCGTGGTGTGCATGTATGTGTGTGTGTGTGGTGGTGTGTATGTATGTGTGTGTGTGGTGGTGGTGGTGTGTATGTATGTGTGGTGGTGGTGGTCGTGTGTATGTATGTGTGTGTGTGTGTGTGTTTGTGTATGTGGTGGTGGTGTGTATGTATATGTGTGTGTGGTGGTGGTGTGTATGTATGTGTGTGTGGTGGTGGTGTGTATGTATGTGTGTGTGTGGTGGTGGTGTGTATGTGTGTGTGTGTGTGGTGGTGGTGTGTATGTATGGGTGATAGGTCAACACTAATGGGCAAAATGAATATTACCTTTTCAGGGGATATTAAGAAAATTTCAGGGTTAGAATTTACATGTGTGTGCGTGACCATGCATGTGTGTGTGTATGCATGTGTGTGTGTGTGTGTGTGTGTGTTTGTGTGTGAGAGATAAAGGGTAATTCAAGTATTAATAAAGGGTTATCTCTGTGTGTGTGTTTGTGAGCCCCAGTGATGCAGGTCCAGTATTGGTTTTCCCTCGTCTCCTGCTGCAATGCTGAGCAATGAGCAAACAGAACAGTTATCTTAGCTATACGTTAGGACTCTCTTATTCATTATTGCTTTAGGTATTGAAGGTTTCTGTTTTATGCGGAGAATCCAAAAGTAAACATCAATTTCTTGAATACATATACCTCCTGTATCACTGTAACTGGGTAAATTATCAGGTTTGGCAAAATGGAATAGCAGGATAAAGTAGTACTACAATTGAGTCATAATAAGAAGCAGGTAGCAATTTTAATTAACAATAATATAATAATAATAATACAAAACAATATATATTACAAGGTTTTTACTAAAAGCATTTATTATGTTGTATACTGTCCTTACTGTATACTGTATACTGTCCCTGTATATTGTATACAGTTTGACGATAGCCTCCATGTAATCAGTCTACACCTCGGCCTCAAACCAAGTGAGCCAAAGATCTCCACCAATGCACAGGTAAGATAAATCAATGTGAGCCTTCCCATGGAGCTAAAAGGAGACGGAGGGTGACTAAGCCATCGCTGCCTGGGAGAAGACGTTTCAAAGTGTTTTTATGTGTGCTGGGCTTCAGTTTCTCGCCCACAGGAAATGCATGAAGGTGTGAGCATGTTTGTTCTATGTATCTACTGTGTGGTTCTGTGTGTGTGTTTGTCTGTGTGTGTGTGTTTGTGTGTGTGTGTGTGTGTGTGTGATTGTATTTGAATGTGCGCATTTGGTTGTGAATGTGTTTGTGTTTGTGTGAGGCTGTGGCTGTGTATCTGTGTGGTTCTGTGTGTGTGTGTGTGTTAATGGTTTTGTGAGAAATTGTGTGTATGACTGTTGGTGTACGTGTGTGTGCATGTGTGTGTGTTTGCGTGTGTGCGTAGATGTGTGGGTGGGTGAGTGCATCTGTGGGTTTTGAGAAGTAAACACAATAGTCCTTGAAGTACAGAAGTGTCGGCTTCACAGGTTCCATCGGATATCAAACGACTCGCCGGTCCCCTCTTGTGCCTGTTTGGCCTCCGTGGTTATTGATATTCCTTCTGTATTCTCATTTCGACTGACTATTTTATGAAATGTGTTTAGAAAGGCCCTCTCAAACACACACACACACACACACACACACACACACACACACACACACACACACACACACACACACACAAACACCCACACACAAATATATATAAGTTGTATAAATATCTGACATATTTTTATTTTTAATCTTTAGATATTATATTTTATTAATCGTTCTCGAGACTTGAATTTAAAACTTTATCTTAAATGGTTTGTTTCTTGCCGAGGCTATATTGGGGAGCTGTAATGTGAGATTTTATTTGTTGAATCAGAACAAAAGAAATACAACGGGAGCTGCAACAGCGAGAGAGAAAGAGGAGGAACAGAGTTTGGCAGCTGAATGTCAACCACAGCACTAGCCAGTGTCACCAGTATAACCATTGTACACTTTGTAGTTAGGCTAGAGAAGAGCCCAATCCCAGTTTAGATTACTAGTAGAGTACTGGTAGTTACTAGTAGAGTGCTGGTAGTTACTAGTAGAGCAATGGTATTTACTATTGGAGTACTGGTAGTTACTAGTAGAGCAATGGTATTTACTATTGGAGTACTGGTAGTTACTAGTAGAGTACTGGTTGTTACTAGTAGAGTACTGGTAGTTATTAGTAGAGCACTGGTTGTTACTAGTAGAGTACTGGTAATTACTAGTAGAGTACTGGTAGTTACTATGTTGTTGACATGTTAGAGGGTGAGAGGGTGAGATGGTGAGAGGGTGAGATGATAGATGGTGAGATGTTAGATGGTGTAAGTCGCTTTGGATAAAAGCGTCTGCTAAATGCCCTAAATGTAAATGTAAATGTAAATGTAATGGTGAGATAGTCAGAGGGTGAGATAGTAAGAGGGTGAGATGTCAGAAGGTCAGAGAGTGAGCAAGTGAGATGTGAGATTGTTAAATGGTGAGAGAGTGAGATTTTAGAATGTGAGATGGTGAGAGAGTGAGAAGTGAGATGGTTAGATGTTAGAAGGTGAGTCCAACCAGCCACAGCTAAGCGCCCAGAGTCTGATGCGCTCAGAATGCTTCCTTAATGGGTTGCTAGGCGATATGGCGCGTCTGTCCCACGTCAGCAGGAAGCAGAGGAGACCTCCTCCCCTCGGAGGGTTCAGCGGTCAGGAGGTCAGCCACCGCCTCTGTTGATGGACACTAAACGGCAGAACAGCTCTCACTTACTGAACGGTTAAGAATAAAGTGTAGTCGCATGAGGCTCCCTTTGTGAAGCCCCTTCACAGCGAGGCAGTACTGCTTGCGTTGGTCATACTAACTAAGGTATCACACCATTAGTCCATTATTACTAGACCATTAGTTAACTGTTAATAAACTTATTATAGCATAAACTAATATTCATAAATGGATAACTATTATACCCTTATTGTAAGTCTCATCAATACATAGAAACTCATTATAATGGAGGTGCTTAGAGAGAGCCTCATAATGTCGAGGTGTAGGAGCCAGCGATTGATTAACAAACAGACGTGTTACTGCTGTCCTCCTCGTCTGAGTGCAGAGAAACGGTTTCTGGCATGAAGGCGCCCGGTAATTGCTTCCAGTCTCATGCTGTCTATCCAATCACGACGCACCGAAGGCTTTCAGAGCCTTCAGCAAACGAGATGCAAAGACGGAGAGAGAGAGAGAGAGACAGAGAGAGGGAGGGAGAGAGTCTATAGCGATGTCTATATCTTTAACCCACAACCAACTGAAAGAATTATGGAAATAGGCCTGAATATGCAAATCGAGAACTAATTTACTAATTTATTCAGGAATTATAGAGAGGTGATACTTAACAGGGAGTGAGTTAATTACTCATACACTGGAATATAACAGACAAGTATTTTAGTCTTCAAATAAAAGGAAGATAGCTTAACTGTTGAGAGAATAAGTAATATTTGGTTTCTCTTTTTGCCTTTTAATAATTCCTCTGTCTCTATAAGCAAATGCTTTGTTACCTCACCTCACTCACAATTAACGCAAGCGAACACGTGACTGATTAGTCCAATAAATCAATGAATGGGTGGTTGCCTTTTTTCCATGTTTTTATTCATGATGAGTTCTCTCTTTCCTTTTCCCACCCCCTTTCTGTTGCTGTCTCTCTCCCAACCGTTGTACTCTCTCGCTCTCTCTTTCTCTCTCTCTCTCTCTACGTTCTACTCTCTCGCTCTCTCTCTCTCTCTCTTTCTCTCTCTCTCTCTACCGTTCTCTCTCTCTCACTCACCCCACTACCGTTCTACTCTCTCCCTCTCTCCCCCTCTCTACTGTTCTACTCTCTCTCTCTTTACCGTTTTACTCTCCCTCTCTCTCTCTCTCTCCCTCTCTACCGTTCTACTCTCTCTCTCCCTCCCTCTCTCTCCCTCTCTACCGTTCTACTCTCTCTCTCTCTCTCGCTCTTTCTCCCTCTCTACCGTTCTACTCTCTCTCTCTCTCAGGATGCAGGGTCATAAGCTGTGGTCTCAGGTGGCCTTGATCGCCCTCCTGGTGGTCGCTGTGATGGCAACCGATGGAGGAAAGACAGAGAAACAAGGTGACTCCTCCTTCGACTCCTCCTCTTCCTCCTTTCCTCTGCTGCTTCTATACCTCCTTCACCTCCTCCTCTACCTGACCTCCACCTCCTCCCGTCCTCCTCTCCTCTGCTGTACATATTTCTACATATCTAGATCTATAGAGCAGCAGAGTGACTGGTCTAATGTATTATCACATGATTATATTCCTATCATAGGAATGGTAATGAGATTCTAATTGGGTGAAGTGTCTGATTCATTTTATGATAATTTAAACCTTGAGTTAAGGCAAATGAGCTCAGACTTAATTATGAGTCAGTTATGTTTGCATTTCCATGTTAGGTTGAATATTTTGACCTTTCACTGAATGACTGGAGGCCTCTCTCTCTCTCTCTCTCTCTCTCTCTCTCTCTCTCTCTCTCTCTCTCTCTCTCTCTCTCTCTCTCTCTCTCTCTCTCTCTCTTATTCTCTCATTCTCTATCTTTCTCACCCTACTACTGTTCTAACGTGACTGTGTTGTTGACTGGTATTTTATGTTGTATCATATTAAGAGGACGAAAGTAGTGATAAGGCTTATATAAACAGTTTAAATCCTGAGGTCTTGATGACTATCATATTAAGAGGATGAGAGTATTGATAAGGAACAGTATAAAGCAATAAAGGTCTTATATATATATGTATATATCCAGACAGTATAATTCATATGGTCTTGATGGCCCAGATAAGAGCATTGATAAAGCCAATATATAGTGATAAAGGTCTAATATCAACAGTAAACAGGTCTTAATATAGACAGTATAAAGATCTTAACATAAACAGTGTAAAGGTCTTAACATACACAGTATACAGATCTTAATATAGACAGTATACAGGTCTTAATATGAGCAGTATAAAGATCTTAATTCAAACAGTATACAGGTCTTAATATGAAAAGTATTCAAATCTTAATACAGACAGTATAAAGGTCTTAATATGAACAGTATAAAGGTCTTAATATAGACAGTATACAGGTCTTAATATGAACAGTATAAAGGTCTTAATATAGACAGTATACAGGTCTTAATATGAAAAGTATTCAGGTCTTAATACAGACAGTATAAAGGTCTTAATATGAACAGTATAAAGGTCTTAATATAGACAGTATAAAGGTCTTAATATGAACAGTATAAAGGTCTTAATATAAACAGTATACAGGTCTTAATGTGAACAGTGTAAAGGTCTTAATATAGACAGTATACAGGTCTTAATATAGACAGTATAAAGGTCTTAATATAGACAGTATAAAGGTCTTAATATAGACAGTATACAGGTCTTAATATAGACAGTATAAAGGTCTTAATATGAACAGTATTCAGGTCTTAATATAGACAGTATAACAGTATATACTGTTTGTATTAAGACCTTTATCGTTATATATCAGTCCAAACTAAAGGTACAGTATAAAGCTCTAGTATATACATGGTGTATGCACGGTGCTCAGCGCCCCTCATGTTGTGACTCCGCCTCCTCAGGTAAGAAGGAGCGGCGGTCGGACTGCAGCGAATGGCAGTGGAGCGTGTGCGTGGCCAACGAGGGCGACTGTGGCCTGGGGACCCGCGAGGGGACGCGCGGCGGGGCCGAGTGCAAGCAGACCGTGAAGACCCAACGCTGCAAGATCCCCTGCAACTGGAAGAAGAAGTTTGGAGGTCAGCAGGGATAGATGGATAGATCTATAGATAGATCTATAGATCTATAGATACTACTATAGATAGATAGATAGATAGGGTTAGGTAGAGGGTTAGGTTAGGGTTAGGTTGAGGGTTAGGTTAGGGTTAGACGGTTAGGTTAGGGTGAGGTAGAGAGTAGGGTTAGGGTAAGGTAGAGGGTTAGATAAGGGTTAGGTAGAGGGTTAGGTTAGGGTTAGAGGGTTAGGTCAGGGTGAGGTAGAGAGTAGGGTTAGGGTAAGGTAGAGGGTTAGATAAAGGTTGGGTAGAGGGTTAGGTTAGGGTTAGGTAGAGGGTTAGGTTAGGGTTAGGTGGAGGGTTAGGTTAGGGTTAGAGGGTTAGGTTAGGGTGAGGTAGAGAGTAGGGTTAGGGTAAGGTAGAGGGTTAGATAAGGGTTAGGTAGAGGGTTAGGTTAGGGTTAGAGGGTTAGGTTAGGGTGAGGTAGAGAGTAGGGTAAGGGTTAGGTAGAGGGTTAGATAAGGGTTGGGTAGAGGGTTAGGTTAGGGTTAGGTTAGGGTTAGAGGGTTAGGTAGGGGGTTAGGTTAGGGTTAGGTAGAGAGTAGGGTAAGGGTTAGGTAGAGGGTTAGATAAAGGTTGGGTAGAGGGTTAGGTTAGGTTTAGGTTAGGGTTAGGTTAGGGTTAGGATAGGGTTAGGTGGAGGGTTAGGTTAGGGTTAGGTTAGGGTTAGGTTAGGGTGAGGTTGAGGGTTCGGGGTAGAGGGTTAGGTTAGGGTCAGGTTAGGGTCAGGTTAGGGTTAGGTTAGGGTTAGGTTAGGGTTAGGTAGAGGGTTAGGGTTATCTGTGTCTGTTAGGTAGTTCAGAGGCGGTGGACAGGCAGACTCATTGGCGTTTATATTATACATGTACATATGTGTCTGTGCTTGTTCTTGTGTGCTTCTGTGTACATGCCTTCAAGCACATTCTCTTTGTCTGCATGCATCTGTGTGTTCACACACGTATACAGTATTTGTCGTTGCGTGCTGAAAAGGGGGCCAGGGCATCAGAGTAAAAGCACTGACCTAAAGTAAAGATCGCCCTCCTACCAGCCTCAGGCCCTGGGGTCAGATCAACTAATGCATGGAGTCCATAGAATTTCTCCTGACTTAAGTTAAGATGAACTGTATGGGGGGCAGTGGTCAAATGTGTATTTGTGTGTGTGTGTGTGTGTGTGTGTGCTATATCAGCCAACAAAGTGTGTTCAGCTGGCGAGAAGAATTCCAGCAACATGGAGCTCATGCTCTCTCTCTTAGTCTCTCACTCTTAGTCTTTCTCTTTGTCTCTCTCTCTTGGGATCTCCCTCTGTCTCTCTATCGCTCTCTCTCTCCTCTCTGTTGACCCCCTGGGACTTCAGCCACTCGGGGTCCGCTGCGCTTTTATGTTGAAATTGGAGCGAGCAAACGAGTAACGCTGTTGGATTGACAGAGAGGCAGACAATTACAAAATAAAAGCATGTGCAGACATGACTTACAGACACGACTTACAGACATGACTAACACTACCTCCACTAACACATGGGGTTGTACATCAACATGTACGCTAACCAAACATGGTGGATGCATGCATGCACATAAGGAGCGTGACTATGCTGATGTTAATGAGCTAGGACGTGTGCACACATACACAAACACACACACACGCAGACACACACACACACGCAGACACACACACACACACACACACACACACAAACACATACACACACACACAAGCTCTGATAAACACACACTGACATTCTGCCAATTCTGCTGACATTTGAGATCAATATCTTTGATAGTGGAGAAAAATAGATGGTTGAACATTTAAAAAATCGTTTCACTACTGCTCACACTTTGAACCCGATGATTACATATAATGGTAACTTTGACTTTTAATAGTTGGATACACGCAACACTCGAGAAAAGACGGAGAGAACCATGCCGTACCTATCAGTGTTTCTTTAAAACTGAGGAAATTGAACACACATAATATTTTATTCATCAGAGGATGAAATCACTTTTATCAGAATAAAACTCGTGCTGCTTTTAATGTTTTCATCTGCTGCAGAATAGTCTGTATTATGTTTTATTCGTATTTCTGAACACTTTTGAAGGAGAGAGCTAATTAGTATGTGGAAAGACTCCAACTTAAATTATTATTTATTTTCCTCACTCCCTGGATGGGAAATCCCAAATGAGACCTCATCAAAAAGACAGTGTACGATTCTGGAAGGAGAACCACCCCAGTACCGTTCCATTGAGACGTTCCTCATTTGTCGACAGTTATCTTATAACATAATGAACCAAGATGGAAACTGAGGCTGTTTCAATCCTCCTTCAAGGAGAACCAAATCCCAACTCTACTAACCATTACCCCTACAACGATTTGCATCAGAAGGCCCCTTATCCAGGTGAAACATACGCTGTGACATGAATATCCTCCGATTAGCTGAGCTTGAAAGGTCTTCTGCTCATGTAGCATTGTTGCAACACCCTCAGCTCACTGAAAGGGAATTAAAGGGGCGTAGATGGGAAGGCCAGCAGCCCTACCCTAGAATGACCACTGGGGGAGTGTGTGTGCGGCTGCTTAAGCCAGCCATCATGCACACACACTCCCACAACCACAAACCTGAAAGCAGTTTTTAAAGGCAAGATGAGGGGGTTTCCTTTAAGCGTAACAATATTTTTTTCCCTCTGTGGTCTAACCCTCACCCTAACCCTGTCTCCAGGGGAGTGCAAGTACGAGTTCCAGGCCTGGGGCGAGTGTGACCCAGCCACCGGGAAGAAGAACCGGACGGGGTCCCTGAAAAAAGCCCTGATGGACGCCACTTGTGCCGCCACAGTCACCGCCACCAAACCCTGCGGGAAGACCCACAAGACCAAACTGCAAGGTGGGTTGAGGAAAGAGTGGCG
This sequence comes from Pollachius pollachius, assembly GCF_949987615.1. Lineage (NCBI taxonomy): Eukaryota > Metazoa > Chordata > Actinopteri > Gadiformes > Gadidae > Pollachius > Pollachius pollachius. The sequence continues at coordinate 12,562,439 of NC_136951.1, forward strand.
GACCCCCTTAAGGTGACCCTGTGGACCCTCTAGAGTTGTCACCACAGGACATTGTTAACACTCATCCTGGGCCTGCTCCTTTACAGAGGTGTCACCACTGGACTGTCTTAACGCTGACCTTGGGTCTGCTCCTTTACAGAGGTGTCACTGGAGGACTGTCTTAACGCTGACCTTGGGTCTGCTCCTTTACAGAGGTGTCACCACTGGACTGTCTTAACGCTGACCTTGGGTCTGCTCCTTTACAGAGGTGTCACTGGAGGACTGTCTTAACGCTGACCTTGGGTCTGCTCCTTTACAGAAGTGTCACTGGAGGACTGTCTTAACGCTGACCTTGGGTCTGCTCCTTTACAGAGTTGTCACTGGAGGACTGTCTTAACGCTGACCTTGGGTCTGCTCCTTTACAGAGGTGTCACTGGAGGACTGTCTTAACGCTGACCTTGGGTCTGCTCCTTTACAGAGGTGTCACTGGAGGACTGTCTTAACGCTGACCTTGGGTCTGCTCCTTTACAGAGGTGTCACTGGGGGACTGTCTTAACGCTGACCTTGGGTCTGCTCCTTTACAGAGGTGTCACTGGAGGACTGTCTTAACGCTGACCTTGGGTCTGCTCCTTTACAGAGGTGTCACTGGAGGACTGTCTTAACGCTGACCTTGGGTCTGCTCCTTTACAGAGGTGTCACTGGAGGACTGTCTTAACGCTGACCTTGGGTCTGCTCCTTTACAGAGGTGTCACTGGAGGACTGTCTTAACGCTGACCTTGGGTCTGCTCCTTTACAGAGGTGTCACTGGGGGACTGTCTTAACGCTGACCTTGGGTCTGCTCCTTTACAGAGGTGTCACTGGAGGACTGTCTTAACGCTGACCTTGGGTCTGCTCCTTTACAGAGGTGTCACTGGAGGACTGTCTTAACGCTGACCTTGGGTCTGCTCCTTTACAGAGGTGTCACTGGAGGACTGTCTTAACGCTGACCTTGGGTCTGCTCCTTTACAGAGGTGTCACTGGAGGACTGTCTTAACGCTGACCTTGGGTCTGCTCCTTTACAGAGGTGTCACTGGAGGACTGTCTTAACGCTGACCTTGGGTCTGCTCCTTTACAGAGGTGTCACTGGGAGACTGTCTTAATGCTGACCTTGGGTCTGCTCCTTTACAGAGGTGTCACTGGGGGACTCTTTGGGGGTTTAGTCCATAGACGACGAAGCTCCCTGCTACGGGATGACGTCATTGGTTAACAGTGTGGAAGTTATTGGTTAACTTTATGTATGCTATGGGTTAACAGCGTGGATGTAATTGGTTAACAGTGTTGACGTTATAACAGTTTGGATGCTATTGGTTAACAGTGTAAATAGTCTCTTGATGCATTGAAACACATTCCTAGAATTTGTCCAAATAACTTTTAAGATTTGACTTATAATCATGTGTTTATGCAGGAGCCTGTTACAAAGGATATGTTTTCTGGTTATTTGTTGAGTTAGTTTTTTCCATTTTTAATCCTGTCAGCCAATAAACTGGAGCCCCAAGCTTCATTCTAGCTCAGCTAAAAGGCTGAATGCGGTTCAGAGCCAGGCGTTGGAATGAATGAAAGCTGTGATGCAGAGAGCAGATCACAATCCAGACCTGATAAAAAAACATGCCTATCGGAACTTCATTTGCATAAATGTACAGACTTTCACTGAAGAATACATAGAGATATATGTATATATATTTTCATGAATGTAAATCTGAAAATTCGGAGGACATCCAGTACCCTGACATTGTTTACCATCAAAACCAAAAGCTGCAAGATAGGGACCTGTTCCTGGTTCCGAGCCACAGCGTCAACAGCCTAACTAACACACAGTCTACAGACTAAGAAACAGTCTACAGACTGGCACACAGACTAACACGAAGTCTACAGACTAAGACAGTCTGCAGACTAACACACAGTCTACAGACGGTCACTGTCTATGTCATTAAGCAAATGCTATTATCTAAAGGGACTCCCAATGAATCCGGACATGATGGGGCAGGTAGGGGCGGGCATCATCTCATGAACGCCAACAGATAGACTGCAGACACTGGAGATCAGTCCCGAACCATTTGGCTGAATCTCTGACACTCCAGATGATAAACCACCCCCATCTCATGTTACTATTTAATCTGAGAAGAATTCTGTCTCAAAGTAATGATGTGGAGAGAGCGGAAGACGGCCAAAAGGCAAAGGTCAAGAGTTGAACTTGCTGTTGGGTGGTTAATTGTGTGCTTGTCAAATATCTTGGTCTTATTACAGAGGCTTCACTCCCTCCTTTTCAAACCACCGCTTCCCTTCTTCACTAAATGAGAATGTTAGCAGGGGGTCAGGAGAGGTGAGTCCATACCGCTGACAAAATTGCTTTGCCCTTATTTTAATTGAAAGAATTCTTCAAACCGGTGCTCCAAGGATGGACATCTGTTGGAAGCCGGGGCCTGAAAACATTGTCGTAGTATTCTGTACAGCGGACAGAAAACGCTGACCGCCATACGAGTTGACAGCCATGTCATTTGTGATGTTACTAGAGGGAAGACTTTGATTTGGCCTGGTAATGGCAAATCAACATCACATCATGGAAATAAAATAGGGGGAATCAGGAGGTTAGGGTTGGGTCCAGCTAACCCTAATAGGTAGATAAGGGTTAGGGTCAGGCTAACCTTAACCCTAATAGGTAGGTAAGGGTTAGGGTCAGGCTAACCTGAACCCTAATAGGTAGGTAAGGGTTAGGGTCAGGCTAACCTTAACCCTCATAGGTAGGTAAGGGTTAGGTTCAGGCTAAACTTAACCCTAATAGGTAGGTAAGGGTTGGGGTCAGGCTAACCTTAACCCTAATAGGTAGGTTAGGGTTAGGGTTAGGCTAACCTTAAACCACCTTTACTGAGGTAATCGCCCCACAGCCATGTAAACGTCTCTTCATCTTAAAGATTCCAAGTTGTAATGACGTAATAAACTGAATGCAGATCTTAGTTACTTTACTGGAGATCAGGTCAGGGGAAGGCCGAGGTGATCCAAACACGATCTAATTACACAGGAGACAATCTGTGCATTTCTATTCCTAAACGCCCCCCCAGTCACTAGACTCTGGAGAAGATAAGGGCTATTTTAGAGACCCATTCTTCCTTTTTGTTCTGCTGTCTAATGGCTTCCAGCAGTGTGTAGGAAACGTAAATAAAGGCATGAAGGTTGGCCTTAATTTTAATTTAAATTGCCTTTTCATTCCATTTACAGTGTAGATTCATGATCCCCTCCTGCATGTCCACACACACACACACACACACACACACACACACACACACACACACACACACACACACACACACACACACACACACACACACACACACACACACACACACTTACTACAGCTTCTGTATTATGCATGCTTGCGCACATAGACAGTAAGACACACTCACACTCTGAGACTGTTAAGGTTAGGGTTAGCAGTCTGATGGTTAGGGTTAGGGTTAGCAGTCTGATGGTTAGGGTTAGGGTTAGCAGTCTGACGGTTAGGGTTAGCAGTCTGACGGTTAGGGTTAGGGTTAGCAGTCTGACGGTTAGGGTTAGCGGTCTGACGGTTAGGGTTAGCGGTCTGACGGTTAGGGTTAGGGTTAGCGGCCTGACGGTTAGGGTTAGCAGTCTGACGGTTAGGGTAAGCAGTCTGACTGTTAGGGTTAGCGGTCTGACGGTGAGGGTTAGCAGTCTGACGGTTAGGGTTAGGGTTAGCAGTCTGACGGTTAGGGTTAGCGGTCTGACGGTTAGGGTTAGGTTAAGCAGTCTGACGGTTAGGGTTAGGGTTAGCAGTCTGACGGTTAGGGTTAGCAGTCTGACGGTTAGGGTTAGCAGTCTGACGGTTAGGGTTAGCAGTCTGACGGTTAGGGTTAGGGTTGGCAGTCTGATGGTTAGGGTTAGCTGTCTGACGGTTAGGGTTAGGGTTAGCAGTCTGACGGTTAGGGTTATGGTTAGCAGTCTGACGGTTAGGGTGAGGGTTAGCATTCTGACAGTTAGGGCTAGGGTTAGCTGTCTTACAGTTAAACTAACAGAGAGAGAGATGGGGGGCTGAAATAGGTAAGAGAGAGAGGCTTAGTAAGAGAGAGAGAGAGATAGAGAGAGAGAGGGTGACTGCCACATCTCATGTGATGCCCTTTCCTCCTGCTCAGCGGAGCGTAGAGGCCACAGAGAAAAAGCAAACAAGTGAGTGGAGTCTGCAGAGTAGTGTGGCTTCTGTCCTCTTCTCTGAGAGAAATGAAATGCGTTGTGTCACCCAGTGACTGCAGAGAGCAAACCTACAAAGACCCACCTTCAACCTGTGTTCAGGGGGGTTTGGATGAAGGATATTTTTTACAGCCATGTAGCCAGTAGGCTGAGCAGTGTTCACATTCAAGCTTGTAGCAAAGACTAAATAAACACTATTTTCCTTCTGGTGGGAAAATGAAAGTTAGCGTTTTTTTTTGTTTTTTTCATGTCCTTGATGGAAATCTGAACAATGTTTTTGTCAAGGATGTCTTCACGATGTAAATGTGTGCCTGACTTATCGCTGTGAAAACCAAGGCATGGATTGAAATGTGTAGCAGAAATATTGAGGTGTATATCAGGCATTCCATTTTTAAGTTATTATGCCAAACATATCAAGCAAAATTGCTTTGCCCCATCTTCTAAGTTCTAAGATTGCTGTATCACATGATCAACATCACCTGACAGTTGGAATGCCTCCCCCCCCTTCACCGTTTCAGACTCAAAGAAGCAGAAGAAGGAGGGAAAGAAACGGGAACGCACTCCGATGGACTAGGATGATGACATCACCGGCAAGGGCGAGAGGGAGAGTGAAAGAGAGGGAGCGAAAGAGGGAGAGAGAGAGAGCGAGAGAGAGTCCTTTAGGTTGACCGTATAGCAACACATCATGTCAACAAAAAACAGTTGGGATTCAAACCAAATAGAAAAGTAGTTTTGACCTTGTGTTTTATCATCTTGTCCCTCTTTTGTTCCAGCCTGGTGAAGCCTTGTAACCCCTCGCCTCGTCCTATTAATCAATTCAAAAGGTGTGTGTTTTTGTCGTAGGGCACTTCCACCTAATCATGTCATCGCTGGGATTATTCTGTTTCTGCCCCACGGAAAACCCAACTCTTGATAGAAAGAGTTTCAAAGCGCTGGCCTGGACGCTACAAGCAGTCCTCATCCCCACTTAATTAACTTGAACAGAAAGTTGTTCTAATGCAATTACGAATATGGTTTGAGTCAGGGCTTTATGATTTATTCTTTTATCCATTTGAGGGCTCTTTTTTGGATTAATGACTTTTCTTTATTATATTCCTGATAGTAAATAATGCATTGTTTTATTTTTTCACCCAGGGGACTGCGTTAAGCAGGCCTCTGGGTGTGTGCTGTGGGAACTTCTGTCTTGTGATCTCTGTCGAATTTTCCTTTTCATTGTCAAACCTTTCTTGAAAGCTGTCGGTTTTTAACAATGCGCTTTCCCTGCCTACTACCTTCTGAAATAAATAATAATAAAATGAGTAAATTAAGAACCAAAAAGGTGTTTTTGTCTTCCAACACACCGACATACCCTGCACAAAACATATACACAAACCAAGAGCAATCAGTTTCTTTGTTCAATGACATCGTTTGGCATTGTAATTCATTGATTTGTCCATAATAAGATAAGATCGCACGTGTGGATGTATGATTTTGTCTTACAGTACTGTAATTGGCCAGGAGTAGTAACACTTTCAGAGTTTTTATTGGTTAAGAGTGAATAATCACAAATGCAGCAAAATAGAATAGATCACCACGGTTACTGTACAAGGAGGAGGGGGGGAGGGGGGTAACATTCAGATAAAACTCAGCTAATTAACACATGTATGTACATTTCAGCTGCATCAGAATACATATAATCTATAGCATATCAGGTATATATACAAACACATAGAAACCTAACGAAAGACGTCTTCAACGACTATACGCTTGCCTATTGCAGAGCTACGGTGAGGACACAAGGAGCATGTACACACGCCACTGCATTCAAAAAAGCAAATACAGCAACAGCATTATATTTCTACATCCCAGACACTTTTTTTTAGCAAGCGTATTTTTTTGTATATTTCTTTCTTTTCTATTAATACTAAATTTGTCCATCCAGTGGTTTCTGATATTGTACCATTTCACCATTGGTGGTAGTGGTGAAAATGCTCTCATATGTTGGAGTCTCATGCCATTCTCTGATCCAGGGTTGGTAGTTCACTGTTTCTTGTACTGTTCAGTCATTTGGCAAGGCAAGAGAACCTTAAACTGAGAAAAAAACACCCTCATAAATAAAAATATGTCTATGTATGCATTTATATATTTCTTTCATAATGAAGATAATCTGGTCTATCCAAATGATAACATCTCATCTGCATACATATCGTACATCATTGAATTCAGACAGGAGCTCCCATTAAATGTCATACTGCAATTGCATTAAAACATAGATATTATGTATATATATTTTTACAATGACAAAATAATCAAATATTTATAAAACGTGGTACAAAATGTACAATGATGGTTAATCAGTAATTCTTTGTTGGTAGAACATATTGTTCCCAAGTCAGTGTCTTTGGAAGTTTTGATGCTTCTTGTGAGAGAATGAGAGAGAGAGAGACAGTGAGAGAGACACAGAGAGAGAGAGAGAGAGAGAGGGGGGGAGAGAGAGACACACAGTCACACAGTGAGTCTCCTCCTTGTATGTCCATTGTGTTCAGACAAAATTATTGTCAGCATAAAAAGTAAAATCCTCATATAACTCACTTATACACAAAACACACATACATATCCCCCCCCCCCCACACATACACACACACGCAAAAAGTCCACACGCAAAATAATACTGGAACAGATTTACACTGAGCAATGATAGTAGAAAATACTGCAATGTTACACAAAGTCGAAAGAAAACGTCATGCAAACGCAAAAACACACACCCATATTGACATTCAGGCATGCACGCGTGCATGCACATACACACATACACACACACACACACACACACACACACACACACACACACACACAAACACACACACACACACACACACACACACACACACACACACACACACACAAAACAAAAAACAGCCCGCTTTGCCTCCAGGGTAGGGTGTGCAAATGTCAGTTGTGTTATGTTCTATTATCTAGTGTTTGCTTTGTTACAAAACGATGTGTCTTCATCCAGCCTCTGAGGACCCCCACTCGTTAGGAACTCGGTGACGCTGTCTTTGAATTATCGTCACAGAAAGATGACTTTATGACCATCACGACTCAGCAGTTTCTGTGTGAATAAAAAACAGCAACAGCAGCTTCAGATCTGAAGATGAAGGTTCAAACGATTAAGATCAAATGGAGCAATCTGTGTGTTCATCACAATTCATTTAAGGCACTGTGGATTGCTCCTTACAATCTGGCGATAGATAAATATATATATATATATATATATGTATATACATATGTATATATATACACATATATATTTAGTTTTGTTAGAAATAAAATGTTTACGTTATACACCAGAACATCAAGCTTGCAGTCGCTGCAAACACTTAGACTTTGCTACATTAAATATAGTATAATACTTCTAAATCGTCTAATACGATACATACCAACTGTTCTTTATGTATTTCCAAACAAAATTTTTAACCTTGAAAAACTAAACTGAACCGATGCTACCACCAAATATTAAAATATGATCCATGAATGAGGAAAGTCCATCATCATGGGAACTTATCCACACTAGAATAAAGAAAAATCAAAAAACAAATAATATGTAAAACGTGAAGTTTCCTTATTTAAGGAGTTGAGCCCTTTTTCTATTAGCCGTATGAAGATGAGCCAAGCTGCTCTGACGGCACATTATGGTCTGTTGGTCACCATGGAGACAGTGTTTTCGACCGCTAGAAGAACAGCCGAGTGAAGACTATGAATGGGTGAGGGTAAGGGTGTGATGGACATTAATGGGTGAGGGTTAGGGTAAGATGAACATTAATGGGTGAGGCGTAGGGTTTGATGAATATGAATGAATATGAATATATGGTAGTGAATGCACTTGAACTCAAACCCAACATGGATCTCTCTGATCCTTCTGAATCCTCTTCCTCTTCTGAACTTGTACATTAAATGACCAGGGAAATACAGTGAAATCCAAGCTAGAGACAGTTAACAGAACTGCCGGCAGTTGTGTTTATACAACCGCTGGACGTCAACAATTCACCTGAACACACTTTGGCTGCCCTCTGAGGCCCGCTGTGTTTCTCCTTACACGGCTGTGATCTCCACCATGCAGAGGTCTGCTGGGGTCTGTTTTAGTCCCCGGCCCCCTGCTGACCTTCTGTACTCTGTTCCTTGTTTACGTCTATCCCGGGACGATGACACCGTACTAAATCGTCAGTACGATTACACTGTGAGGATATCTCATAGCACAGCAACAGTCGGAGAAGTGATGTAGCTAAAGCTGTAGCTTCAGCTCAAGCCACCAGCGACTGCTCACGGAGAACTCTGTAGCGCAGGTTGAAAGATGTATTTCACATGGAGAGTCCCTGGTGTCGGTGTCACTCCTGCCCTCGCCTTCCCATCCAACACCTCCAACAAGCTGCTCAAAGGCCTGGGTGGCACCTCGTGTTCCCTGCTGGTATCACTCAAACGGCAGCTTAGCCCCACGATTAACCGGTATATTCACAGAGGGTGCGTCGCGCTGTGCTGCTGTGTTGTGCGATGCAGCGACTGTCGGCGGACACACGATTCATCAGGGTGACAGATGGCATCTCAGTGACAGATTCATCACGGTGACAGATGTCTGAGCCCTCCTGGTCGCCGCCCCCCCGCCCAGCTCCCTCTCAGTCCACATAATGTGTCCGGATCCCCCCCAGCATGCAGACTTAGTTTAAGGGCAATAAACCAGCTGTGTCCTCAATTCATTAATCCTTAATTCATATGCCCAGATACTTGCCGTATATCTGCCAAATGATGGCTAATCTAAATTAAGCTCTACCTGGTGGTACGAGGGGCGGGGGGGCTGCCACTCTAATGAAACAGACGGCAGCACTTTTCTGAACCAAAATCTTCACAGCCCAGGGAAGAGGGCCTGTGCATCCCAGTCGATCAAAACAATACTTATGTTGCACTATTGTGTCACACACTCAGTCATGAACATTAATGGATGAATGTGTCGAGGATGAACATGAGATGGATGGGGTTACAGTAAAAGTTTATGAAACGTTGAACATGTGGATATAGCCCTTGGTTAAGTCACAAGGTTGGGACCTGTGATTAGAAGTATACTCCATTCTAGGAGTGCTTGCACACATCTCTCGATTAAGACACGCACACACACAGACGCACACCCACAGACGCACACCCACACATGGTGCACACACCAAACACATACCCCCATACATGGTATCACTTTATTGCAACCGCCCACAGACACACTTTCTCTCATCCAATAGCAGCACATATTGTGACACATGAACACAAATCAGCCAATCACCACAGAGATCCCAATCGTCTCATCCTCCACCCCCTGGTGGGCCGTGAGGGTTAGGGTAAGGGGTCTCAGGGGGGTTAGGGTAAGGGGGGTCAGGGTTCAGGGGCGTTAGGGTAAGGGGGGTGTGAGAAAGTGAAACCCCTTCTCACTGTCTCACTAACCAGCGAACTGATGGTTGGAATTTCACCTCCGCCGCAGTAGGGGGCAGTAGGTCATTCCATCTAGCCTTGGCCAGGGTAAGGGTTAGGAAATGTTCCCCCATGTTAGTGGTAAGGCCCATCTGGCCTTGATTGGTCCAATTTCCTGTCCTTATTTAAGAGGTTTCTCATTGTGTTGAGTTGAGTGAGGGTAGGTCCTGGCTTCATGCAAGGCCAGTACAAGAAACGCTATGGTATGCTAACTGTTTGCTATGCTAAAGTGTGCTATGCTAAGTTACTAGGTTGCTAAAAGCTTTTTGAGATATTCATTTATAATTTGGAACGCTGGATTTATTTTTTCGATTATTTATTTTTGGTATTTCTTTTGAGGAAATAAAACTTCACTCATTTTTCCAAACGGAATTGCCACCCATGTTTTTTTTCCACACTCTCCGGTCCAGTGAGTCCGTATCCCAAATACTTGGGCTGACCGGGTCGGTCCTTCACAGGGGGGTTAGGGTTAAGAGGGGTTAGGGTTCGGGGGAGTTAGTGTTCAGAGGGGAGGTTCTGATAAGTTTACAGCGAACAAAGTTCTAGCTCCACGGTGAGATAAGATCAGTGATGGAGCCGCTGTGTGATGTAGTGGAGGTAACAGGTATACCAGGTATACCAACCACCTAATTTAATAATGTTATCCAAACACTTCTCACTGGACCCTCATCCTCTCTGCCCGAGTGTAACTTTAGTTTGAAATTATGTTCAACCATTTGTGTCATTCTTCTGGGATTCTGCTAAACAAGAGGCTGGTTAGCGTCAACTAGGCTTAGGGTTAGGGTTAGGGCGTTTGAGTCCCAGCCAATATGTTTTGGGATGGACCCCCCCCCATGGGACTCCCACATGGCCACCATGTCCTACCGGCTCCTTCACCATGTTTCAAATGGAATTCACTTTGGATAAAAGTGTTGTTTTGTAAGCAGTAAGAGGCTAATGTTCTTTGTTCGGATGTCATCCCCTAGAAACCCCCAGAGTCCTGATCCGGAGACGGCCGTGTGACTAGACGTGCTCGGCAGTTTGCCCAATGCCATACAAGGGCCTGGGTGGCGACGGCTGGGCCAATCACATCATCCTTGAATCAGTGCTACTGTCATTCAGTGGGAGTGAGAGGAAGGATGGAGGGTCTAATCCTCCGTTACATCATCGACTCTCTGGCAGCCGATGATCGACGGGGGGGAAAGACGGAGGCAAAGAGGCACCGCAAAAACGCACACATACACACAAACCCCCACACACACACACCTTAACACAAGAAGTAAACACACATTGAGTATACGCAGATGTATATACAGGTATCTACAGTTATCATCACTGAATTGTAACCGGTAGAGGTTGGTCATTCAGTCAGCCCTGTTTTCCCATTGAAATCCCGTCCTTTAAGATTCCTCAACGGTACAGATGTTCCCACGTCTCTGATGGGTTGTTGTTCCCTCTCTCGCCCCCACTGTCTCGCTGCTGTGTGGTCCGCTGGTTTGATTCACGCCAGCTTATTCACCTTTGAACTTTGCACTCTTTTCGTCCGCGTGTCCGTGGAGCGTCCTCTCTGCACCGCCGATCCGCTCGGCAGACGACATGTTTCAATAGTGGGGTGAGTGTAAAGTGCTACAATAGGTAATTGTGTCAACGACAAAGAAAAACACGCCTTTCTAATTATCACCCTTGCAGTCAGATCTGCAAATACACACACACACACACACACACACACACACACACACACACACACACACACACACACACACACACACTCTTGCTTGTACTCGCAGAAATACAAACACACATGCGCAGACACATACTTGGACAAGCACACACATAGAGAGATACTCGCATTCCCACACACACACACACACATACACACACACACACACACACACACACTGCATACACCACCACACACTAAAAACAAAGCTTCCTAAACACACTCCATCCCTTGGTTCACCGGCCGGCCCTGATGTTGCGGTACTGACAGAGCAGCAGGTGTTTGAAGGTCTTCTTGAAGGTGACGTTGCAGAGGGCGTAGCAGGCCGGGTTGATGGTGCTGTTGATGTAGCACAGCCAGTAGCCGATGGTCCACACCGTGTTGGGGATGCAGCTGGAGCAGAAGGTGTTGATGAGCACCATGACGTTGTAGGGCGTCCAGGTGGCCACGAACGCCACCAGGATGGCCATGATGGTGCGCGTCACCTTCTTCTCCCGCGACGGAGGCGCCTTCTTCTTCTTGGTGGGCGGCTGCTTGGTCATCTTCACGATTTTGCGCGCCACGTGGTTCTGCCGCTCGGCGGCCGGCACGATCTCCACCGTCAACTGGTTGGTGGGGGTGTAGCAGTCGCCCTTGGGGGACTTGGTCTTGATCTTGATGCAGGTGAGCTTGGAGGAGACCCCCGTCTTGGCGCGTTGCCGCGGCTGCGTCTGCTGGTTGCCGTCGGCGCCTCCGCCGGAAGCGGCGTCGGGCCTGGAGGTGGTGGGCTCCTCGTCGGGCTGGTGGGACGCGGCGGCGCTGCCGGAGCTGGACTCGTTGGAGCTCTCCTTCTCCTCCCCGGGGTGGTCCCTGGCCGCCGCCTCCTCGCCCGCCGTCTCGCCCTCGCCGGCGGAGGACGGGCCCTTCCCGTTCTGCAGCCGGGCGTCGTGCGGCTGGGAAGCGTCCTCCGTGGTGCTGGCGGGGGTCTGGGAGAGGGCGGGCCCTGCGGCCACGTTGTTGTTGTTGGCCGTGGGGACGGCCGCCCGCGGGGACCGGGGCTCCGGGTTGGGGGCCTTCCGGGGGTCCTTCTTCACGCGGCTCTTGCTGGCCTTGGAGATCCGCCAGTAGAGGATGACCATGATGATGACGGGCAGGTAGAAGGCGGCGATGGCCGTGCCGAAGGTCACGGCGGCGTTGGAGAAGAACTGGATGTAGCACTCCCTCTCGGGCACGGTGCGCCCGCCGACGATGAACTGCCAGAAGAGGATGGCCGGCGCCCAGAGGATGAAGGACAGCACCCAGGCGGCCGCGATCATCATGCCCGCCATCTTGGTGGTGCGCTTGACGGGGTAGCTGAGCGGCTTGGTGACGCAGAAGTAGCGGTCGAAGCTGATGATCAGCAGGTTCATGACGGACGCGTTGCTCACCACGTAGTCCAGGGCCAGCCACAGGTCGCACACCACAGGCCCCAGGGGCCAGTAGCCGATCACGATGTACACCGTGTACAGGTTCATGGAGCACAGGCCTATGATGAGGTCGGCGCACGCCAGGCTGAACAGGAAGTAGTTGTTGACCGTCTGCAGGTTGCGGTTCACCTTGATGGACAGCATGACCAGGATGTTCCCGATGACGGTGACCAGGCTAAGGGAGCCTGCCACCAGCACGATGAACACCACCTCCACCGTCTTGTAGGGGCTCTCGGCCTCATCCTCCGCCGCCTGCGTCTCGTTGCCCTCCGAGGCGTTCCAAGAAGTGTAGTTCAACACGTCCATGGCATCGGCTCTCTGGCGGCCTTCTCCCACTCAGAAGGAACCTGGACAGGAAGTCAAAGAACGAGAAGACGTGATGAGTCTCCTCCCACTCAGAAGGAACCTGGACAGGAAGTCAAAGTACGAGAAGACGTGATGAGGTTAACGTTTATCAAAGCAGAACAAACAGGGCAGTGATAGGAACTGGAAGAAATGCACTAATATATACACGATAAGATTAGTTGTACTGGGAATGCCAAAAATACATTGCAGACACTTGAGGTAGAGATTACATATCCTTTTAAATATCCCATGTGACCACAAAGCGAACAAGGCTGAAATAGAAACATGGAATCAATTGAACCAGATGTTTGCACTATATACTATACTATACTTTACTATGCTATACTGTACTATACTATGCTATATTATGTTATATTATGCTATACTATAATATACTAAACTATACTATACTATATCATATTATGCTATACGATAGGAAACTATACGATACATATTTTGTTATATTTGTGAACACACAAAAACCAAAAAATGTGTCCAGGCTGTGCTTCATTATCCATACCATAAAATAAACACAGCTATACTATACAAAGTGGAAAAACATTAAACTAAGTTTATTTCCCTGTCAGCCTCTGCTCCCACTTAAATAGCAAAGTCGTTGAAAATAAGTCATTAATCTTACAAAGGTAGCAATTAACATAGAAATACACTTTGATAAATATCCCATTTTAATGGGCACACAAATGGGAGGGTTAAAGGGTTGGTAGGTTAATGAGATTTCTCTTAATAAAAAGTATTTGAAACAAACAACCTCTGTTTTAATTGCTATTTAAAATGATATCAGGATCAACTGCTTGTGAGGATAGTGGCCCCTAAACGGTGTTTAATGATAACTTAATTGAATTGAATTGGAAACGTGCCGCTGTAAAAGGCAATTTAATAAAAACCCACATTTGCAGAAACAATAATTCATTTTACAATGAAATATTGTTTGTCATCCGTGCATAAATCTTCCAATGAGAAAGTGCTTATGGAAACCGCGACAAGAAGGGAACTCCATCCATTATGGAGACAGATTAGAGACATTTATTAATGTTTAGAAACCCTTTGATAACCATCATAAACACACCCTCTGTGTATTCATAACAATAGTTTTACATATGTATTAGTATAACAAGCATTTCATATGGTGTTGTATAACTTTTCTATTTATGGGGATGGTCTAAAGTCCTTTGGGAACAAACCTTAGTACTTTAACTATGTTGCTCGAAACATTACAAACGATGTATGCATTGTTTGAGAATTAAATTAAATGTGCTTTCATATTTGCTGCTATATATGACATAGGTATATATGCGTAATGCTTTTATGTGTATTATTTTTCCACGCATCTTTAATGCTTTGTCTTCAGCTTTGGTGAATGTATATCATTATAATAATCTCATCTAAACTGTGTTTAGTTACTTTATCACATCTGGCAGGAAGTGACATTGTGTTCTATTGTCTCTCGGCTTACCACACTTTATGAGCTGCCATGTAGCATCTGCTTCCCGGCCACAACAAACACAAATCAATGTTCACAGCGTGTGCAATGGAAAGTACAATCGGAAGTAAATGCAGAAAAACAGAGCGTAGCCTTTGCTGTTTGTAGAGTTTCAAGGCTTTTTAAACCATTGATCTAAGATGATCCTTATTTCCACCTTAATGACTAAATAGGCAAACCCACATTTCAGAGTTCACCCTACAAACAACTCAATAAACATCATAGGGATTTATTGAACACATTTTCTATGGCTTTTTGATGTTACAAGATCTCTCGTTTTTTGGAAATATTTGTCTAGTTTTGCCAATCCCATTGAGCATTTTAATGTAGATCAAAATGTAGAAGGATTATTAGTTAACATTAATATTTCTCCATCTGTTGCTTCTTGATCTTCTTTGCCAGTGTGAATGTCTATTTATTCTGTGCTGTTAGATTTGACAAACCTGAAAAAAAAAATCTCGATGTGAAATCGATACCCAGGAAGAGCAGGTTCAGTGAAACGCTTCGTCGCACACGGCCTCAACCGCGTTCAGCGGCCCAAAGACTGCCATTCAAGCTCAAGGTCTTTAGCGCTGGAGCTCGGGGCTTTTCTGAGCGACTAGCGAGCATTCACTTATCGTCCGCACCAGAAATCCCTAATCATTGCATTAGCCATGGAGCTGAGCCTGCCTCTAATCCTCCGTAAAATGTTTAACTCCGCCGATTTAAACTCGAGAAACACCACAACAATACGATTAGGATTGGTCGACTTGTGGCCAACAACAGACAAGTGGATTAGGGGGAAA
Organism: Pollachius pollachius; assembly: GCF_949987615.1. NCBI lineage: Eukaryota > Metazoa > Chordata > Actinopteri > Gadiformes > Gadidae > Pollachius > Pollachius pollachius. Next base: position 12,577,916 of record NC_136951.1, read on the forward strand.
GTGAAGTGGATGGAGTGGGTCACGTCATAACGGGGACAGCGCTAACTCCCCTTAGCGGCTAACTGTCCTTCGAGGCTAACTGCCCTCTGAGGCTAACTACCTCCATCCTTGGCTACTGTAAGCCTCCCCGTATCCCTGGGGTCTCGGTAAGCAGGCACCTCCCCCAGGCCGGCCATATTGAGGGATCAAGATGTAATCCTGTCCTTTTAGGAGCCACTTAACGCTCACGCTTTCCAGGACAACTGGTCCCACGGACTGGGCAAATATAAGCCTTCATCAACACATTGTGAGTCATTTCCAAAGTAAAACTGGAATGTTCCCACGACGTGATGATTTGCTCAGTGTTATTAATTAATAAATATTGTTAACAGTCAGCCAAACCAGGGAACAAGCCCCATTCTCCTTTAATATGTCAAACCAATTCAATGTTTCCCATGACTCGTGAATATTTCTTATTAACTAAATGAAGGTCAATCAACATAACACAAAGACGGTCATACAAACTAAGCCTGATTATCTTTTAACTTTTAATTACTCAATAATTCACTTGTTAATGTTTCTGGATAAGTAATACCAATCAATTAACCCTAAAAAATCATTAAATGGGATCTTTAAATGCCAAGTTTCATTGACACTTCACAATGCAACCTACCAAGAAAACGCAATCTTCTCTAAATTAATCAAAGTTAAATCGCCTTGTTACTAAAATAACTTAGGAAAATATCAGTTACTCTCTTATAAATAGCATCCGACTAAAAGAGGTATTATTGTATAAGAGTGACATAATTACTGAATTATTTGGTTTTGTGAGAATTGAGAAAAGCATTATGAAAGGTTCTGCAGGTGAAATTGTTTTACTGATTGCGCTTTAAATGAAGTGTCCAATTAAGCCGACCAAGCCAGTGAGTGCTCACCGATAACGGGACCGTTCCCATGCTGCTTGGATTCTACTGGTTTCTACTCCAGATGCTGCTGCTACGAGTCCATGGTGTCTCTACAGGAGCACCTGACCCTCGCCCTCACCTCTCTACAGGAGCAGCCATCACGATAAGGGTGAGTTACTAACACCAGTGTGGCCTAACTCTCACCCTCACCCTCACCCTCACCCTCACCCTAACCTCAACAACATGGGGAGGCCCCTGCATAGTCGCAGGGGCACACACACACACACACACACACACACACACACACACACACACACACTATCATCTCAAACGTTATATTCCTTATTATCTGAGTCATTATCAATTTGACAAGTTGTGCAAGTATACACAAGGCTTGTTGATCTACATGTGTTTATGAGTTCATAGTGCGCAAAGGAAAGCTTGGTTTCAAGGCCCAAACCTCTGTGGCAGCATTTGGCTTGTTTGTTCATTTGGGATTAAGTGATACAGTGGGCGAGATGGTGGGAGAAAGAAAGAGATAAGAGAGAGAAAATGGGAGACAGATGGGAGGGACATAAATAAAGAGCACTGAGGACTGAGATGTGGAGGGAGAGTGTGAAAGTGCAAGGGAGAGAAAGAAAGAGAGAAAGAGAGTGGGAGAGAGCAACGGGAGACAGATGGGTAGAGAGAGACAGAGAGCCCAATAAAGAGTGAGAGGGAGAGTGTGAAAGAGCAGGCGAGAAAGAGAGGGAGCAAGAGATGGAGAGAGAGAAGCAATTCATTTGCTAAAGGATAGGAGATGAATAAGTGAAAGGTGCGTATTGTCCTGCGTTCTGCCTTGGCTGAACACCACAACAGGCTCACCAGAGCTGAAAATTGCCTATGCGCTTTTGGGAGGAGGCTGGAAAAAAGGGCAACTTTAACCTTTCTCCGTTAAAGTCTTGTCTCGCCCTCCGGCCGTCCCGCCTTCACCTCGGGCCCCGATAACTAGAGGCCCTTAAAAAGAAAAACATCTGAAGGTATAACCAGCCTTGACATTTCTGCCTAAATGCCGCAGACGTATTATTGGTAGCAGAAAAGGGTTTAGCCAGGTCAGCGGTGGGATTGGGGTCGTGTTCAGACCAGCGGGAATATTCAGGATGACCGCTGGTAAGGAAACATGGGGCAGGAAAGGGCTTTGACCTGTAGCAAGCGGCCCCCTTCCGTTACCTACTCCTTAAGCACTTGGAAATCACTGTAAATTGCTGTGTTGGAGAAAGTGTTACATGCAGCAGAGGTGATGGTGCTTGGGTGGAGACCCCACCCTGACTGTTTGTTGTTGTTTTATGATTATAGGTGCATGACTCGAATACAGGAGAGATCGTCTGCATTGCAGCCTCTCTGCTGGGAACCAGGACTGTCTCTCTCTCTCTCTCTCTCTCTCACTCTCTCTCTCTCTCTCTCTCTCTCTCTCTCTCTCTCTCTCTCTCTCTCTCTCTCTCTCTAGATTGACAATTCGAAACAAATGCAACCCGATGACATTCATAATCTTAACAAATAGTTGTAAAATGCAATCTTGAAATGGTTTTCAGCCTGCGGAGGCAAACGAGTGGAGGCCTCAAGGGGCAAGCTAGCAGAGTTTATGCCAAGCAGGCAAAAAAGGACAACAATGTATTTTAACTCTCTATCCCTCTGAGGTAAATATTGACCAGCATTCTCGAGAGTGGAGATCGTTTCTGTCCACTGGCGTCCTCGAAGGAAGAAGAAAAGAAGGCATGAGATCTGTCCAACAGTACAGTGATCAGGCACACACACACACACGCACACTCACGACATCCATTTCTATTGCTACCATCTGAGACCAGAAGATCTGCTTCTGGTTGAGTTGGGGTTGTTTATTGGGCGGATTCAGTGGATGCATTCTTTACTTTTGGCGTGTTTTTCTGTCTCGTGCTCCGATCAGATTTCATGGAAATCATTCCGACATATATTTCCACCCTGAGGCTCATGAATATATTGATCCCCCTTTTGGCCTTAGTATTGAAATATTCTTCCAAACAATTCCGAATCTCACGTAGTATGGCCACTGCGTTCATTTTCAATCAAAGGTGATTCATTTCAGCGTACATGAGGTGCACATGTCAGAAGGTGTTTGTGTCATATAATGACACACACACCCCTTTGTTGTGTATTGATGTCCCCTACACACCGTAGAGGTGTGAACCTCACATGATGTTGATGCTTCTACACATTATTAATCTCACTGTGGGGCTGGCCCTCTACACAAGGCATCTCAACCTGCAGCCCCAACCATCAAACCACCACCCCCAAACCCTCTACACCTCCACCCCAACCCTCTACACCACCACCCCCAAACCATCACACCACCACCCCCAACCCTCTACACCACCACCCCAACCCTCTACACCACCACCCCCAAACCCTCTACACCTCCACCCCAAACCATCACACCACCACCCCCAAACCATCACACCACCACCCCCAACCCTCTACACCACCACCCCCAAACCATCACACCTCCACCCCAACCCTCTACACCACCACCCCCAACCCTCTACCCCACCACCCCCAAACCATCTACACCACCACCCCCAAACCATCTACACCACCACCCCCAAACCATCTACACCACCACCCCCAACCCTCTACCCCACCACCCCCAAACCATCTACATCACCACCCCCAAACCATCTACACCTCCACCCCAACCCTCTACCCCACCACCCCCAAACCATCTACACCACCACCCCCAAACCATCTACACCACCACCCCCAAACCATCTACACCACCACCCCCAAACCATCTACACCACCACCCCAACCCTCTACCCCACAACCCCCAAACCATCTACCCCACCACCCCCAAACCTCTCCACCACCACCCCCAAACCATCACACCACCACCCCCAACCATCACACCACCCCCCCATCCATCTCCACCACCAGCCCCCATCCATCTCCACCACCAGCCCTCCACAAGCCCCACCAAACCTCACCATTCCTCTATCTCCAGATAAACATACACACTCAAACACACACACACGCACACACACACGCACACACACCCGCTCCACTTCTCAGTATTCCGGCTACGTAGCGATGGAGCACGTCATGCCATCTGTGGAGAAGGGCGGTGTAAATGTGACCTCGTCCCGTCAGCGGTAATATGCTGATTTATGTTTCTGTTTCAACTTAAACTGAAAGCTTTTTCACTCAGGAAGATAACGTGAAGCGAATGACAGCTTTCTGCAGTCGTAGATATGAAGGAAAACTAAGAGGAAATATGTCACTTTTAATGACAAGGTACTTATGTTGTTCAAAGGATTGAATAGTGAGGGAACAACCCAAGGCACAAGTGTTCAGATCTGAGATGTTCAAGTAACATGGAGCTAATTTTTCTGGATGCATATTCATGATTTTTTATTGCTATTTTTTTCTTATCCTATAACAGGGTGTGGGTCAGGGAAACAGAGGTCAGTGGGTGTACTGGATGGTGCTATACCTGCCATGATATAGTGAACATGCAAGCAAAGAGCATACCTTTATTTCCACCACTATCAAAATAAGAGTCCCCCAGCTCTGCGCTGACAGTCACACTAGCGCGTCCAATGCTCGTGTTCCGGCCTCTCGCTTCACATTACACGCAGAGTGTTACAAACACAATCCAACCACCGCAACACAGCAATGCCCCAGAGTCATCAGAAGACTTCAAACTTTTCTCGCTTTTAATGATTCTATCGCTCTTGCTCCAGAAGTTTATACGAAACAATGTTTCTAAAGATGTGACCAATAGCAGAGACTGCAACATCCCTTCCAGCTCTGTACAGATAGACAGAAGTGTTTGTTACAATGTCTGACACCTCCATAAATCCAATGACACACACACACACACACACACACACACACACACACACTGTCTGTGTGTGTGTGTGTGTGTGTGTGTGTGAGTGCTGCTTAGCCCACATGGAAGCTGGCGTCCCAGGTGTGATTCTTGGCAACTGGATAAGGCTGGTACTTTCCCTCTCCTCCCCCCTCTCCTCTCCTCTCCTCTCCTATCCTCCTCCCTCTACCCAAAAGGGTAACCCAGGACAGATATAAACCATTATCCAGAGGCTGGAAGTTTGAACCGCAACACCTGGCCTTCCCCCCTCCCATCTCCGGAGCAGAGTGGTGCCATCAGCCCCCCCCCCCCCCCACCCGTCCCCTCCGGTGAACTAGTAGACTGCACACATCCATCCTGTGAGACCCCTCGGGAGGATTTCCTTCGGGTTGGGTTTTTCCCTAACAGCGATCTAATCTTCACCCATTGGCCCACCCCTCCCCCTGAGGTATCGAAGCAGGCGACCGAATCAGGGCCAAGCTTTGCTAAGCATCAATTTGGAGGAAGAAAGGCATCCCGCGGCGGCATCCTGCCTCCTGCCGTTGATGAACAACGGCTGATCTCAGAGAGCTGTGGTTCTGCATCCCCGATACGTTGCTGAGATAACCCACCGGGGAGCTCCCTTCACTCAGGTCTTCAACCCATCCACTTCCCATCTCGTCTCAGGGCCGTAGCCTCGGTCCGTCGCAGCCTTTCGACAGACACCTTGAGCCGCCCCCCAGCCCTGAACCTGACCGACAGACACTCTTGCTCATCTGGTGTCTCTCTCGCTCTCTCTCTCTCTCTCTCTCTCTCTCTCTCTCCCCCTCCCTCCTGGTGGTCTAAGTAAAGTCTTGCCCCATGCCATTAGCAAATGTGGTGCCGCAGCTGTGCAGTGTCACTCAGGCCAACCCATGTGTGAAATGTAAGGGGAAACGGTTCCAGCGCAGCTACCGCACCTTACCGTTTGCAATCACGCTAGGTGAGAGAATTTCCAAGGAGACCATCACAAGATATTTGGAATAAACTACGACGGCGTGTCTTACCTTCGATAATTTCTCTACGTGCTAACGTAAAGGTCTCCCTGATAAAGGACGGGATGTGTGACTCTGCGTTAATACTGAGGCTGCCTTATGCTCCTTGGTCCGTATTCCCGCTTGGTGAAAGTACACTGGGCGCGCCCCCAGCATTGGTTCCCTGGTCCACCTTGGGGCAGGTGTTCTGCCTCAGCGAATCAACATGACGGGTCTGAGCTGCCGCTGGCGCCGAGCCGAGCAGAGTGAATCTCTCCCCAGACGTGTTCTTTCATCACGGTCTGCCCCAGAGGACGAGGCGTCCAGGCTGGACCCAGTCACAAGTGCACAGGACAACCTCACACATATCTCTATCCGACCGCTGCCTCCCAGTACTATAACTCGAGTGAAGCCACCCATCATGACCTCGCTGTTTGGTTCCATGATTCCATCATACGCCAAACCGCCCTCATTGTCTTCTCTGGATCCCCGGAGCTCCTAGAGCTCCTCTTGAAGGTGTCTCAGGGCTTTGGGAGGTGGTCCCTCAGAAGACCCCCCCTTTTCACGGGGGGGGTCAAAGAGGTCACCTTCACCCCCATCCAGTGTAATCCACCACCATCGCCTCCCCCTGCAGGGTCACAGTCAACTCTGCCCCAAATCCTCCACACAGTCTCTTGTAGGGGTCAGCAACACACCCCCCCCCCCCCCAACCCCTCCTTGCCCCCCACACCCTCCTCAACCCCCCCTAACCCCCCTCCTGGTCCTCCCCCCCCCCCCTCCCCTCCTCACCTCCTTCGGGATTGGCTCACAATCGGCCCCACTGAATCCTCCTCATTGACCTGTATGGGTCACTGTCAGCCCCCCCCCCCCCCCCCCCCCCTTCCCTGCTCCCCCATCACCCCGGCATCACATCATCCCACCCCCCTCCTCTCCACTTCAGACCCTTGAGCCTCAGGTATGTTTTCCCTTCCTTATGCCCATGTATGGGGGACTGACACCTCCTCTCTCCTCTTGTCTCTTCTCTGGTTCACCATCGCCTCTCCCTCTCTCTCCCCACTCTGGCTGCTGTCTGTGATGCCTCATGGTGCCACCTTCACAGAGATAGGATGTCCCGGAGCTCGTTAAGATAAAGACAGAGTGGAGGATAGAGAGGACAGAAACGTTGCGGGGGGGGGGGAGTCGTTGGAGTCGTTCCACTTCAATGTTTCCTGTTTCTCTCTTTATCTCTCGGCTGTGTTCCCCTTTAGTAAGCAACAAAGACTGTCCTTGAAGAAGCTTTTTTTTCTTCTGCACAGTACTGTACTACACACATTACCACGTACAGGAGACCACATAAATAATAAGCAAATCACAAGAGTGTGTGTGTGTGTGTGTGTGTGTGTGTGTATGAGAGAGAGAGAGAGAGAGAGAGAGAGAGAGAGAGTGTCTTATGCTCTTTTAGACTCTGTGTAATGTGCATGGTCACATCTCGAAGAGCCCAATTCAAAACAAGTCGACCGGCTTGCTCTCTCTGAACTCTGAGACTCCCCAGAGAAAAGAATCTTTCGTTGGATCATTGGCGAGAATACGAGCCAAGGCCTGGAGGACTTTAAAAGACATTTTGATTGTTTACTCAACAGACACATTTTCTCCAAATACTAAAGCTCTCAACCTTAATCTATTATTCTAGGTATTCTATACCTCAAAGGTATAGAATATCGGTTTCTTTATCTTTATTTTACTTACCCTAACCCTCACTCAAATTAAATTAAGATGATTCAATAAGCAGGAGGCATCAGGCATCTCATAGGTCAGGCTGTGGCCATAAGGGTTAGGGTTAACTAAATCTTTACAATTAGAGTACATTCCTTAACCTTTAATTAACATTAGTTGATTCAGTTAATAAACAGTTATCTAATGGTCTAGCAATAGTTATACTATAGTAATTCTGAAGCAACAGTGTTACCTGAGGTATTAATTGATACATTATTTAATAGGGTTAGGGCTAACACTAACCCCTTTGCTAATGCTATACAATACTGATTATTACTTTACTACTGTTAACCCTGTATCCCTGTGTTGTTACTTAGGGCTGCATCAGCATCCTCACAGTCCCAGCCTCCACCCCTTTCTCTTTTTTCTGACCACGGAGTGTGATGGTAATCCACCAAAATCAATCTCTGTCCCAATATCAAATGCATGGCGGCAACGTGCGGAAAGCGGTGAAAACGCAATGGCCTGTCAAGCTAGCTTGTTACAGAGACAGACCAATTTCGCCAAAACTCGCTTGTGTGGCTTTTCCGCTTGATTCCCTTGTCACTGTCTTCCCCACCGTGACTTGTGGCAAAGATTCAGTATAGATTAACGCTTGACAGATCCCGTATAGCTGAGCCATGCATGAAATTATTAGCAGCGGCTTTGATAGAAAGCTTTGCTCATTCCTCACAGGAGGGGGCGACTTTTAGTGGGGCCCTTTTTATTTTGTCTGCCTCTATCTCAAGATATTTTTGGCTCTGGTTTTGACAAAATTGTCTAATTGGCGGTATTTGGCCATTAAAATGCTGATAGTTTTGTTTCAACGGATACTTACTCTTTATTGTTGAAGTCATAATTGTTTAGGGCCTATTTATGTTAAGGTCACTACAGCGAAAGGGTAAAAAAGTAGTGAAAAGAAACTAATTAATGTTCAAACTTCTATTTTAGTCAACCATTATACATGGTTTGTGTACGAAACACTTTTCTCTTTTAGACTCTGTGTAATGTGCATGGTCACATCTCGAAGAGCCCAATTCAAAACAAGTCGACCGGCTTGCTCTCTCTGAACTCTGAGACTCTCCAGAGAAAATAATCTTTCGTTGGATCATTGGAGAGAATACGAGCCAAGGCCTGGCCTCAACAGACACATTTTCTCCAAATACTAAAGCTCTCAACCTTAATCTATTATTCTAGGTATTCTATACCTCAAAGGTATGGAATATCGATTTCTTTATCTTTATTTTACTTACCCTAACCCTCACTCAAAATAAATTAAGATGATTCAATGCACTTCACTCATTTGAGTAGTTTTGTTAAGGATGATGTTATGTTTAGACATCGACTCAGAACTTTATTTTTTCTCGTTTTCTAAAAAAAGCAGACCAGACTTTAAATGGTAATATTGTTATTTGGGAAACACACAGAGTACTGGTTTTGGTCTGAGAGTTGATTTAGAGTCTAAGGCACCACAGGGTGTACTGATTTTGGTCTGAGAGTTGATTTAGACTCTAAGGCACCACAGGGTGTACTGGTTTTGGACTGAGAGTTGATTTAGAGTCTTAAGGCACCACAGGGTGTACTGGTTTTGGTCCGATAGTTGATTTTGTGTCCAAACATACAACAACATGGTTAGGGTTAGGGTTACAAAGCCCAGACATCTCATGCTCATAGGGTGAAGGGTTAGGGTTAGTGTTAATGTTAGCCGACTGTTACGATTAGGTCTAGAGCTTAGTGTGCTGCTGGTTATGGTCAGTACTGATATCACACAGCGGGGGCAAAGTTGAGGTGCTCATTCGCACTAAATAGCAGCAGCTGAGGCTGCAGGTGAGTCTCAGGAAGTAAGACTATGAGTTGAGGGTCTAAACTGACGGTTTACCCCGCCGGGACCAGGTGCCCGTGTCACTGAGAGAGAGCTTTATGCTTACGGTGGCTGTGGACCTGCGGTGAGTATCTCTCACCTACCCCCCTCGATAGGTACGATTGCACTCGGCCAGGGAAAGTTTAGGAACATACTTCAAGTTCAACGCGCCACGTAGGGACAGACATTAGGTTACGGGTTGACTACCCGGGTCACAACGAGTACGCTAGCTCTAGCATCGTAACACAAAGCCCAGACCTCAACCTCAGCATATGAAGGGTTGGGGTTAGGACTCATAGGGGTTGAGCGACAGGGCGACCAGGGTGAGGATTACATCTCTCTCTCTCCCTTCTGCTACCAGGAGGATAATCGGTGTATCCTGAACGTGCCATTAGCATGCAGCGCCCCAAGCCTCCTAGCTTCCCGTCAAAACACAGCCACATGACCGAGTCAACCAGACATGTTTGCCTTCCAGCAAAATTTTTCTCTTAGAGGCCTGACACTGGTGGGAGCGAGGGAGAGCAGGCTGGGGGTAACATTTGTTTGTCGGGGGGGGGGGGGGATACATTGCTCCTGCCATCGCTCCGTCAACTACATGCTTATTAATTGGTCAATTTTTGTGTAATACGGCCCGAGGCAAACTCCCTGCGTTCAGAGGGCCATATGCTGAGCTCCATTTTGTTTGTTAACACAGCGCTTGGTGTTGCCAGTGCTTGAGGGAAACTCCACAGCAGCATGTGTGACACAAATTGGATCCATGTCAGTCACATTTTTCCTCCTTTCATTTCATCTACGTCCCCCATCTGACAGAACTATAAGTCAGTGGATAAGGTACTTAATTCCTATTATTACATTTATCTTAAGGATGGATTAGCCCATTTCCCTCACATCTCACTGCATGCGTACAAACATTTTAGCTGGATGCTGGGTGATTTATTTGATATAAGTCTCCCCGTAATTAACCCTTGAGGGAATAACCCGGTTCTGATGCATCATGGGTAGTGTCAACTCGCTGTTGGCATCAGGACCGGGAGCCGTGCCGCGAGTCATCCTCTCACTTCCTGTTTGCGCTCGGTTGACGTGCGGTGAAGTGATGTTATCCGGGGGTCACGAAGGAAACCGCAGCCAGGCCCACTGTTTGTTAAGATGAGCTTAGAACCGCTAACTTAATTAAACAGCTGGACACGTGGGGTTAGGGTTAGCACTGGTTAGGGTTAACACTGGTTAGGGTGGTTACATGCTGCCATTCCGACATGCCCCCTTTCCTAGTGGGGGGCATGTGCCGCCACTCCGACAATTAGATGTGAATGTCGGAGTGGGGGTATGTCGGAATGTAAGGCGGTCCCTTGTTAGGGTTAGGGTTAGCACTGGTCCTGTTGAAAAGCATCTGATTGAAGCTATCCAGGTTAGTGAGGCGAACAAAAGTGGTCCAAGGGTTTAATAGGGTTAGGATTAGCACTGGTTAGAACTGGTTAGACCAAGGATTTAATAGCCCAACTTTTGCCTGAGGAGGATACAAACTATCTGCATGGTTCCATTGGTTTTTACACAATGAACTCACTGAGCTACAGGAACATGTGAGAGGCCGTGGGATGCCCTACTAACAAATCCTAATACTCTTACCTAACCGTAACCCTAACTATATCGCTGGAGACCTGCTTCACTGATGACACAAAACAGACACACAACGTGATAACAACGCTGGCCCATGACACACAACAGACACACAACGTGATAACCAAGCCGTCCCTCGATGCTTCAGAGCTGTTCTGTCGCTATCTGCCTCTTAGTAGGAGCACATAGTGAGTCTGTTAGGAGGTTATATTTAGAGGGTAGGAGGGTGTTGTGTGCTAGGGTGTGGGAGCCAAAGGGAACCGATGTCCACAGCCTAACCTGTGGGTGTCCACTAACACGAGACCCCCACCCTAACCCTCCATAGAGAGACCCCCACCCTAACACTCCATATAGAAACCCCCACCCTAACCCTCCATACAGACGTATGAATTCACTGTCGGTTTGGACAAGTGTCTGTAAATTAGGGGGGTCTAACCAGATTGGATGGTTGAGCACGGCCCTTGTGTGGAGATTAGATTTCTGTCTTTGCCCATGATTAAAGAGCAATCATAGCGTCAGTCAAAGAGAGAGAGGGGGGAGAGAGGGGGCGAGAGAGAGGGAGAGAGAGAGGGAGGAGAGGGAGGGGGATAGAGAGAGGGGTAGAGAGAGGGAGAGAGAGAGGGGGAGAGAGAGAGGGGTAGAGAGAGGGAGAGAGGGGGAGAGAGAGAGGGGTAGAGAGAGGGAGAGAGAGGGGGAGAGAGAGTGATAGAGAGAGAGGGAGAGAGAGATGAACTTGGGGAAGATGAACAGCTGCTGTCTCTGTTGAATGTCACTCCATGGCCAACCAGTATATATATATATTTTACTCTAAAGCTAAACGTCTACTGGAAAGCGACTGTGTGTTGTTGGGGAAAGACTAGGAGGTTCTTGAAAACATTTTGCGAAGGACGATTAGCTCGACCTTTAGTGGAATGAATAAAAAGAGAAATTGATCGATCAATCCTTTGTCTTCTGTCAGATGTAAGGACCTGACTCCCCCTAAAACAGACCAACCCAGTGGTGAAACCATGAGGAGATTCATCCTCTTTTACTGTGGCACCGTAATCCATGCTGGGCGGGCAGCTCAATGAACTCTGCAGACGACAGTCTACGACTAATTGATTAATGGACCACTGTTCATGAATCAAAACGTTTGAAAAGCCAATACTCATGAATAAATATATGTATACATTAGTGAAATGTACCCAAAGCTGTAACTAGGCATTCATTATTGGTTAATGAGTTGCAAAGCATGACCAACTTGCATAGTTTGTCATGAATTGATTGTATTACGAGGCCAGCACAGTTCTTTGTGTATGTGTGTGTGTGTCTCTCTGTATCATCCATCTTTGAATGGTCTCGCATACGGCATGAAGAAGTGTAATCGGATACGACAAGCTGACGTTAAGAAGTTAGCATTTGAAAATCTCTTTCATGCGTAAAATGATGAAATCTCTCTTATAATTAAATTCTGTTAATTAGTTATTTCACCATCCAAAATCAAATCAACCCAAATTTCCCTACAGCTGAAAACATGTTGTGACGACAAACTTGAAATATCATCTAATCATTTCATGTTTAGACGCCCCCCCCCCCCCCCCCCCCCCTCCCCGGTTCGGGTGCGGTTCGGTTCGATTCGCAAAGGTGCGGCACTGTTCGTGTTTCCACCGCCAAAAGTGGGAGTAACCCGGACTGAGCCGTACTCGTTTCGCACTCGTCTCGCAGTACTCCTCCGTTGGGGTACTGAGACGCCTGAAAGGGTGCCGGAAAGTTTGAGCTACACGCGCCCTCCGTTGATTGGTCGACAGAATCGTCACTTCCGGGCGACATGGGGATAAAAACCAACAAACAGTACCCGCAAGGTATTATTCTGGACAATGGACATGTCGCGCAAAACTTTAGCTTGGGCGAACAAGGAGGTGGAGACGTTCCGAAACTGTTGCTGGACGACTTCCATGGTAGCTCTTGGTTTAATGGGTCGCGTTCCTCTTTTCCATTGGTTTTATTGAGCAGGCTGCACTGTCGCGCTCCCTCGCACCGCACCCTCTGGTGGAAAAGTGCCATTAGTGTCAAACCTGCTCCTCAATAACCGGGCTCTGTACTGTCTAAATCCTACCTGCTCCTCAATGACCTGTCTCTGTACTGTATAACCCCTACCTGCTCCTTAATGATCTGTCTTTGTAATGTCCAACCCCTACCTGCTCCTTTAGGACCTGTCTCTGTACTGTATAACCCCTTCCTGGTCCTTAATGACCTGTCTCTGTACTGTATAACCCCTACCTGCTCCTTAATGATCTGTCTTTGTACTGTATAACCCCTACCTGCTCCTTAATGACCTGTCTTTGTAATGTCTAACCCCTACCTGCTCCTTTAGGACCTGTCTCTGTACTGTATAACCCCTTCCTGCTCCTTAATGACCTGTCTGACTATTTCCTGTACCTTACCTAGCTAGCATGTGGGGGAAGGAGCTCTACTGCTAAAGTAGATATTTAATTTGAGTTGGGTGATAGAGACTAAATGATGCTTAAACGTGTGTGTGTGTGTGTGTGTGTGTGTGTGTGTGTGTGTGTGTGTGTGTGTGTTAAGTTTAATGCTTTTGTTTGTTTACTCTCTTCTCCAGTCCATGTTCCTGATTTCCCCAGACTCCCTTTTAGTGAGACACACACATGCACACACAAACGCACACACGCACAGGAGTCTGCATCAATCAAACATTGAATCTCGGTAGCGATCATCGATTTCTTATTTCTTTATTTACTCCGTTATTGTTTTTAAATGAGACCAATGTTAGTACTGACTCCCTTCATCCTGTAAGAGAGTGTTAGTACTGACCCCCTTAGTCTTTCAGAGAGTGTTAGTGCTGACCCCCTTAGTCTTTAAGAGAGTGTTAGTACTGACCCCCTTAGTCTTTAAGGGAGTGTTAGTACTGACCCCCTTAGTCTTTAAGGGAGTGTTAGTACTGACCCCCTTAGTCTTTAAGGGAGTGTTAGTACTGAACCCCTTAGTCTTTAAGGGAGTGTTAGTACTGACCCCCTTAGTCCATAAAAGAGTGTTAGTACTGACCCCCTTAGTCTTTAAGGGAGTGTTAGTACTGACCCCCTTAGTCTTTAAGGGAGTGTTAGTACTGACCCCCAGTCACATACCACTCCATACAGGACTGTGTTCGGTGAAGCCTTCACCGTAGACACCCAATATCAGCCTGTCTGCTCTCCACCTGTCTCTCTCTCTATCAGTAAGACAGATGCATTAGGCTTTCTCTCGCTCTCTCCCTCATTATGGCCTCTCTCTGTCTCCCATCTCTCTTCCACTCTATTAGGCAACATCTCTGTTTGGTTCTCTCTCTCTCTCTCTTATTAGCTGGTATTAGTCATTGTCTCTCTCTCTTGGTTGCCTCCTTCTTTTCTGTCCTTCTGTCCCTCTTTGTCTTATTTCTATCATTAGATCATCTCATGATCTCCTCTTTCTCTTTCTTTGTCTCCTTCCTTTCTCTCACCTCTTTCCGTCTCTCTCATCCGCTGTCGTTCTCACCGCTGTTCACGTCACTCCCCACGTCTCTGTCATTCTCCTTCTCTCTCTCTCTTTGTCTCTGTCTGTCTGTCTGTCTGTCTGTCTGTCTGTCTGTCTGTCTGTCTGTCTGTCTGTCCAGCTGAATGCAGATTCTAATCAGATCAGAGCCTCTATTGGGCGGGTTGCGGGGTGATGTAGGAGGCAGGCCATTAGCAGATTAGCATCATTAGCTTCTATCTGAAGAGAGAGAGAGAGCGAGAGATAGCGAGAGAGAGAGAGAGAGAGAGAGAGAGAGAGAGAGAGAGAGAGAGAGAGAGAGAGAGAGAGAGAGAGAGAGAGAGAGAGAGAGAGAGAGAGAGATGTTCTGCATCAGTTTCATTACAAACATCCTTCTCCTGCTCTCGCCTTTCCCCGTTTTCCTTTTTTTCCAGTCTTTCCCTTTCTTTTCTGATTAATGAAAGTAATTAGCGTCGCCGCTGCGGCAGGGAGCTGAAGGGCGAAGGGAAGCAGCAGCCCGAGGAAGTGGGCGTGGCCGGGACTAATAACCTCCTGAACGCTGCAGACTGGTGCCCACAGCCTCTCCCCTGGTCTCTGTGTTACTGGAGGCTGGAGAGTGGTGCCCACAGCCTCTCTCCTGGTCTCTGTGTTACTGACGGCTGGAGAGTGGTACCCACACAGCCTCTCTCCTGGTCTCATGGGTACTGTCCAAAAACAGAACATGAGGGAAAAGAACAGGATTTGGCAGGAAGTGCTCTCGGGAAGTTTGGACGCAGAGGAAAGAGGCTATTTTATCCCCCGACAGCAGGAAGTGATTAGAGTCCACCTGGCACCAAGTTTGACGAAAACCGCCATCGCTATGACGACAGTGATAAGGAGGAGGAGGAGGAGAGGGAGGAGGAGGAGAGGGAGAAGGAGAGGGAGGAGGAGGAGGAGGAGGAGGAGGAGGAGGAGGGTTTGAATCGCTGGGCTGCCGGTTGGAGTCTCCTCCTCCCCACCTCCCTTCCCACTCCCATCACGGTGACTGACTCTAAGGATAAGACCCCCCCCGCATAGCTTAGAAGCTGTATTGGATGTGAGCAGGCACTTTGAGTCTGCCTTGTGTATGAAAAGTGTTATATAAATAAAGGCCTTGCCTTGCCTTCTTTTGTGGTTGAATTGTATGGATGGCCGCGGGGAAGGAGGGGTGGAGGGTGGGAGGGTCTGCTTTCATTCTACACCCTCTGCAAAGTGGGGGATACGTGTGTGTGAATTTCTGGTTGTGTGTGTGGGACACACATGCACACAAGTACAGTTTGTGAAGAGAATATAATTTGTGCTGTGAGCAGATTCATGAGGCCGCTTTATCACTGACCCTGCGGTCACAAAGACCACCGGCGTTATCCATCAGGGACCAAGAAAGGGCAGGTGCAAGCTCAGGGCTTCTGTGATTGGTCTCTGCTGATCTATCCCTGCTATTGGTTCAGAACGTTCACCGTCCCCATCACTGCAGACCTTTGTCTAGTTGTCCCACCCCCGTCTTGCAGAGAATCCTTTAGGACTCAACGAATGCATCTCATTGTGTGGTTCCTGTGGGAGTCCATTATTTCAAGGTGTAGAAGAAACTGGTGTGTGACAGGGGGATAACAAATCTTTCTGTTTGAGTGTTTCGTGCGGCTTTTAAGTGCATTTAAAGTGCCTATTGCCAGGAACGTTCACAAGGTTATGTTATAGATTCAAATATTGGAGTAAGGTGTCGACAGCTATGGAAAACAACTAAGGCATAAGAGAGTAAAGAACGCCACAATATGCAGCCAAGGCATAAGAATTGTGAGTTTGTTGTCAGTGTCACATTTACAGTTGTACAGCTATTATACAGTTATTATTATTATTATTATTATTATTATTATTATTATTATTAATATTTCGTACTGTATTCTATTTATTTAATTTTTTAAAAAGCACTGAACACGATCTGCACCTTAATTTCATTGTGTAAATACACTGTATTTAACCCAATGACAAATTAAGCTTCTATCTTCTATCTTCTACAAGCCAGTGATAAAAATGTACATAACGTACAATATACGTTATGTACAGTCTGCTGGATTGTGTAAGGGCGTGTGGTTTTACTGAGTATAATATAAAGTCGCACATCAAATTTCTAACTGTTGAAGACTGTATTACGATGAAGATGGCTAATTTAACAGATTTTCTAATTTCCCCAAAAGACGTGTCATCTGTTTCCATGAACAGCTGCTGCCTAATGATCTGATTCCTGCAGATCCCTCCAAATCCTTTACTTCATTATTTCTAAACCTTTAGCCATAGTCATCCCGATGCCATCGCTGGCTCATGGTTGCTAAAATTAGATTCTTGGAATAATAATACCCCCATCATTTTCCCCGTCACTCAGTTACACGCGAGACAAATCGTGAAACTTTTCAACACAAGGAAGCGCTTTTAAAAATTCATGGGTTCATATCTATTACTTCAATGTCCTTTCCCTGGTGGCCATTTACACACACACGCACACACACATGCACACACACACACACACACACACACACACACACACACACACACACACACACACACACACATGCACACTTGCGCACATATGCACACACACACTCAAGGCAGCTGCACCTCTCCCTACTTGAACCTCATCTGTTCTCTGATTCTGCCAGAGTTTTCAGGACTTTGCGAGCTTCACAGAGCATTATGGAACAAGTGCACATTTTGGAAATGATTTACCAGATTGGGAATTGTCTTTAGCAGTTAGGGTGCTTGAACTCCCAGCCAAAAAGGGACTGGGTTGGATCCCCATTTCCACAGCCTTATCTCTGGAGAAGATGTCTTCCTCCAGCTGCTCGTCAACAGACAGCCGCAGTACTGGAGATCAATGAACCGTCTCTCCAGGCTTCACCAACAGCATTTGCATGAACGCAGTTTTGGTCTTTAGACATTTTGTAAAAATATCTGTATGACAAGTCAGTGTTATTTAATCTGCAACTCCGTTCTGACGGACGCACAACGATTCCAAAAGACAAAAGGGCTTCATGTTTACCTTTGTGGCAGGCACTCTTACGCTGAATACTCTCCTGCAGAATCAGTACGAAGTCTTTGTGCCAAACATTATTGGTACGGGATGTTTTAGTGGAGCTAGGAAGGAAGGCTATGATGGTTCATCAGCCAGACTGATATTGTCCTCTACTGAAAAAGACAAATTCACAAGTAAGTCTCTTTGGATGAATCAGGGCTAAAGGAGGCTAGTAATGGTAGCTGAGGTGTTGTTTGAAGAGGCCCACGCTCTTGGCTGCGTAAACCCTGGCTGAAGCCCATGGAACTGGAGGCTTCAAAGGCTGGGTGGAATTACACAGTGGGTGGGTAACAGTGGAAGTCTGCTTCGACTGCCTCTCGCTTTCAACAGAAAACAACATAGATTTCTGGGGGAACACTTTCAGGAAGAAAACTTTTCTGAAATTTACGATAATCAGAATTGTCTTAATGATAACTATACCAAGTTGACCGCTCTGTGCCTTCCAGGTCACCTGTCTCTCCCCCGTGTGGGATGGCATTCATTCTCATCACAACAGAGATGTTGGCATTTCCTTCAGAACGTCCACTGGGAGCGACCAGGTATTAGTCACCGTGCGGCGAGCGAGCCCCGCATACAGTAGGACTGGCTCTCTCTCTCATCCCCCACCGCCATGTTGGCTCAGCTCACTTAGATCTCCTCCCCTCTTTCTCTCCTACTGTATACCTGATGGATAGATATAGATAGATAGATATATGTATACATATATGTATATACCATCAGACTTATAAGGAGAATGAGAGAGGGACAACTAGAAAACGAAAGGGATGTAATTAGAGATGAAGAAAGAAAGATTCAGTAGAGAAATGTCTGAGCTTGCATTCTTTTACAGCTGCATATCATGTCTTAATTGTTCTCTCTCAACTGACATTTTCTTAATATTGTATGTATGAATCTTATTTTAATTTGTATATGCATTGGCAATGCAAACGGACATAAAACATGTCAACATAACGCTGTACACGTCATGTGACTCCCTCTGATGGACAGCTGTTTCTCTCCTCACTATTAAAGGGACTCCGGGTTCAGTGTGAATCGATCGAACACCTCCTCATCACCCTCCTCCTCCTCATCACCCTCCTCCTCCTCATTACCCTTCGTCCCCGGGACACGGCCGGCATTACTCTTAACCACGAGGGACGTCGTTTAGCGGGGATTAAAGGGGGATTAATAAAGCAAGGAGCAGGGAGGGGAAGTCAATACGTTGTGAAGTAATTTGAGTCCATAATGAGGTCGTGTGTCGGACGGACATCAGGAAGCCTTCAGCGGATTAGCCAGGATTTCTTTGATAAATTACCTTTTGCAGGGCATTTAATTTTTTTATTGCAGCCGCGATAGCCGTGTCTATTTTTAAGAGTTGGTGGCTCGGCTGAACCGACCTTTACTCATTTAGTAGACTCTGATGTTATAAGTGTTATAAGGACTCATGTGGGTGTGGGCTGCATTTTCCTCTTCTCAACACAAACAAGATCATTAATCTTTCATGCATCACAATGAGGACCTAAGGGAAGCCCTAGTGTACACCAGGCCAGGTGTGAACACACACACACACACACACACACACACACACACACACACACACACACACACACACACACACACACACACACACACACACACAGTGCCATTGACTATCTTGTATATCTTCCAGACCCAATCCCCCAATCCACAGGTTATGGGATCCACAAAGTAACACACATTCAAGGTCTTGGATGTAAAAATAGAAATCCCTTCTATTTCTTTCGGACTCCGTTGCCCCCAAGACCCCAAGGAGGAACAGATAGAGGAGACCTAAGAAGAGCAAGAAAGGATTGTCTCTTATCTCTAGCTCACCGGCCATCCATCAGCCATGTTCAGCCGTCTGATCGGCCCGTGATGTCACACATAAATCAAACGGGACGCATCAGGACGCTCTCTCCTCGCAGAAATGTCAGACGCCGGCTGGCCGACGATTTAGCGGGCCTCTTTCTTTCCTGGGGGGACCCGCGTCTCTCATGGGGCGATGGGGGGCCAAGAGGGACCTGCAGTGGGGGCCCAAGAGGGACCTGCAGTGGGGGCCCAAGAGCGACCCGCAGTGGGGGCCCAAGACCGACCCGCAGTGGGGGCCCAAGAGCGACCCGCAGTGGGGGCCCAAGAGCGACCTGCATTGGGGCCCCATAGGGACCCGTGTCTCTCAAGGGGCGGTGGGGGCCCCAGACTGACCTGTGTCTCCCACAGGGCTGCTGGGGCCCCCAGAGGGAACCACGTCTCACACTGGGCTGTGGGGGGCCCCAGCAGGACCTGCTGATGTCTTTGACTCCCGTCGTTCATCCACACATTTAAAGTGACAGGGTGATGGAGGAGTCCTCTGGCCATTGTGTTTCTGAGATTTAGCTCTGGCTAACAGCCTGCAACCCATGCAGCGAACCGTCGTAACGTCCAATCGGAGGACGTGAATTACTCAGCGGTAGGGGATCACAGCAGCGCATGACCCTCAACACACCTTCCCCGTCTCTGGGTCTCTCTCTCTTTCTGTCTCTCCCTGCCGTGGACAATTTATCCTAAAAATAATATCAGATGTATTTTCATCACAGCCCACAAACATCTCCCTTGTTCTCCCTCTGTCCCTCTCCCTTTCCCTCTGCCTCTCTCTCTCTCTTTCTCTCTCTTTCTCTCTTTCTCTCTCTCTCTACACCTCACTCTCTCTCTCCCTCTCTTGCTCTCCCCCCCTCCCACACACACACAAAGACCACCTCCTCATGAGAACACACATTGATTCCTCTGCCATCCTTACCATGTAACAATAAACATGGTGACATCATCTCTCTCCTTCTGTCTCGCTGTGCGTCTCGCCCTCTCTCGCGCTCTTTCACTCTCCCTGACTCTTTAACTCTCTCCTCGATTCTATTGGGAAGTAACCCAGGAAATTATGTTATTTGATGTGACCCTGGCAGAGTGTTTGCAACTGTTTTCTGTGCACACACAAAGGCGGGTGCGTGCCTGTGTGTGTGTCTGCTTTACTGGATCACTGGGGATGGAAGATCACACGCACACACACACACACACACGTATGAGGACGTACCTGTCCTCATAGCAGCGCTGCGACCACACGGGCATCCAAGTGTGAGCGGCTCCTGAGCTCCTCTTCCTCCTCCTCCTGCTCTTCCTCCTCTTCCTCCTCTCCTCAGCGCGGGACCTCTACGGCCTCCCCTCCTGAGAACACAACAGAGAACCCTGAGAACACGACAGAGAACCCTGAGAACACGACAGAGAAACCCTGAGAACACGACAGAGAACCCTGAGAACACGACAGAGAAACCCTGAGAACACGACAGAGAACCCTGAGAACACGACAGAGAACCCTGAGAACACGACAGAGAAACCCTGAGAACACGACAGAGAAACCCTGAGAACACGGCAGAGAAACCCTGAGAACACGACAGAGAACCTTCTATCCTTTCTTTCCTTCTATAGATAAAGAGTGAATTACGATTGTTAGGATACTAGGAATAAGGTTACTCTTAGGGTGCTCATGGTTAGCGTCAGTAATGACATCACACAGAGGGGGCGGTGTTGAGGTGCTCATTAGCGGTAAATAGCATCAGGTGAGGCCACAGGGAGTCTCAGGAAGTGAGACTCTAGGTAGAGAGTCTGGGAAGGTGTTCTGCAGGTGAGACTTGGAGTGATTGAACCTAACCGGAGGGACACACGTTGCTCTTGGAGACACCTCAATGGGGGAATCTTTTGGTTGCAAATACACGGTGGAAATGACTGGAATGAAGGCGCGGGCTGGTCAACTGGACTGACAGTTCACCCCACCGGGACCAGGTGCCGGTGCAGGGTGTCGCTGAGAGAGAGCTGTTCGCCTTCGGTGGCTGTGGACCTGCGGTGAGTACCTCTCACCTAACACCCTTGATAGGTAAGATTGCGCTCACCCAGGGAAAGCTTATGAATGTACTTCAAGTTCAGCGGCATACTTTAGGTTACGGGCTGACTACCGGGATAAATAATGAGCGCGGCAGATCAGCGCGTAACAATGATACATATCCTTCAAGCAGGTAGGGGCCTCTTGATCACCTGCATAAAGCTTCTACACATACACCATACACCTTATTCCCCTACTTTAATATAGCCCTGTTATATATCCATCTATATATTATATATATAGATAACTTCTGTATGTGTTCCCCAAACCCATTCTCACACTTCTAGTGTCTGCTCTAAGTTACCAAGTTTAATAGGGTTAGGGTTAGGGTTTGGATTAGGGCTTCAGCCTGGAGAGGGTAAGGTTAGGTTAGGTTTCTTTTTGCTCTTGCTAGGCAACTGCACTCAACGATTTCAATCATATGACCTGCTACCTATCCCTTTTATTACCTTAAAAAATATATATACAATAAAAAATGGATTGAATTCAAACCTAACCGGAAAAGCGAGATAAGATATATCTCTTTATGAATACAAGCCCTCTCCAACACAGCACTGCGCTGACTCTCATCTGATCCAAACCCAGAGGGGAACACTCTGACCTGTTGGAGAACAAATGAGATGAAGTGGTGTCTCGCCGCGGGAGCACAAAATAAAAGTCCTCTGTTGGATAAAGAGGATTTAGAGAATGTGCCTGAGCGCTTGGAGATAACCTTCGGAGCAAGTGACTTAGTGTGTGCTCAGAGCGTACCCTACACACACTAAACACACTTCACACAAACACACTACACAAAGTACACACACACTACACACACTAAACACACTTCACACACACACTACACAAACTACACACACACTACACACACACACTACACAAACTACACACACTAAACACACTTCACACACACACACTACACAAACTACACACACACTACACACACTACACACACACACACTACACAAACTACACACACACTACACAAACTACACACACACTACACACACTTCACACACACTACACACACACACTACATAAACTACACACACACTACACAAACTACACACACACTACACACACTTCACACAAACTTCACACACTACACACACTATACACACTAGACACACACTACACACTACACACACTACACACACTTCACACACACACTACACACACTTCACACACACTACACACACTACACACACTATAGACGCTCCTCCTGGTCTGACGTTCACCTGAGGAACCAGGGCCTTTTCTCGGCCTGTTCCTCAAAGGGACCGTAGGGTCGTTTTGGCCAATAGGACGTCTTCCTCGTGGCTCGCCCCCCAGAAGACAGCGCCTTGCTCTGGGGAGCTGGCGGCTGATTAGCGACGCTTGCAGCCCCTCGCTGACGTGACCACGTTGGAACGCTGGTCCTCTTCTGGCGAACAGAGCAAAGATCTATACCACATGCATAATTCACCAGCAAGCGCCTCCAAGCAGAGATTCATCATCAGCCTCCGAAGGAAACAAATGCAGAAAAAAAGGCCAACTGGGCTGTGGAGGTTCTTCGCTGAGGCTCCACCCAGCGCGCCACTTGGGAGACGATATCCCCCCCGACGAGAGATGGCGTGGAGATGCCACACGTTCCACACACCTCCACCGCGGCACAGGGGAGCTTTAGACCTGCGGTGTGTCAGCATCTGGAGATCTCCTCTCTCTCTTCTCCTGTTGATTCCCCGGAGGCCCCGACTGTAATCAATGAGCAGGTTCTCCCAGTAATTACTGTTTACTCTCATTATTCATGCATGCCTTCAGTAGACCAGCAGCCTGCCGCTCTCTGAAGGATCTGTCCTCATCTTAATGGGAATGAGGGACTGGGGGGGGGACACACACATGCGTGATGCTGTGGTTGTTGATGACACGTAAGTGATGCTGTGGTTGTTGCTGCGGCGATGGCAGTGATGGTGGCGTTACACGCACCAAGGAGTCCGGAAGCTAGTTCCTCGGGGGGAACGGTTCCACAAAGGAGAACCTCCTGAAAGAGGAGGAGAACCTCGAGGAGGAGGAAAAGGAGGAGGAGGAAGAACACCTCCCGGAGGAGGAGGAGGAGAAGAACCTACTGGAGATGGAGGATAACCACGAGGAGGACGCGGAGGAGGAGAAAGAGATCCTCCTAGAGAAGGAGGAGAACCTCGAGGAGGAGGAGAACCTTGTGGAGGAGGAGGAGAACCTACTGGAGGTGGAGGATAACCACGAGGAGGAGGCGGAGGAGGAGGAAGAGAACCTCCTAGATAAGGAGGAGAACCTCGAGGAGGAGGTGAACCTTGTGGAGGAGGAGGAGAACCTCGTGGAGGAGGAGGGGGAGAAGTTCCTGGAGGAGGACAGCAGACCACAGAGGGGGAGTGGGGACGATCTGGACATCAGGAGGACTGATCAAAGACTGAAAAGGAGAATCTGAGGGTTGACAAGTGTCCGTCACACGGAGAGGAGGGGGGGGGGGGGGGGGGGGTGCGAGCGTGAAGACACACAACCTGTTTACGTTCATGCCCGCCTTGATGCAGATGTTGAGCGGCAATCCTTTCCCAGCTTTGAAACCATCTGTGTCCTGCATTAATGCCGCATAATCACCAGTATCAAGATTCGCCGATACGAGCACCAAACTAATATGAAAAATGTTCAATCATGGCACACTCTGTTCGTCGTATGACAAATTCACAACCACTTACACATAAGGACACGCACGCACACACTCGCAAACACACACGCACTCACAAACACATGCATGCACTAACACACACACGCGTGCACACGCAGACACACACAACCACGCTTGCACGAATAAACACCCCAGCGTCCCCCGACTCCAAAGGGGGTCCCTGAGTCTGTGTCAGAGCTCAACACAGCAGCCGACTTCAGAAACATAGCCTCACCATTGGCAAAAAGGGTTTTTGTCCTTGTTGTCATTTATTTATAAAGACATGAATAATGCATACACATTTAAATAACACAAACACACACGTGCTGTTATTTCCATTGTGGCATTGTTGCAAGTAATGACGTCCAGCGTATCAAATTAGGTATGTCAGTGTTGAGACATGTAGCGATTCACTCTTAATGACAAGACACAGCAGGCCAGGATACCGCTCCATTTTAATTAGAGTGCACACACACACACACACACACGCACAATCACACACACGCACTCATGTACTCCATCATCCCAACACCCCCGCTGCTCTCCTCTGAGTGCCATTCTTTAAATGTCCTTTGTGACCCCCCCCCCTCCATAAGTTAAGATACCAGCAGCACATGCATCATGCATAATGCACATACACTTACACACACTCACACACACACACACACACACACACACACACACACACACACACACACACACACACACACACACACAGATACGTACAAACAAAACACACACACACACACACACACACACACAGATACGTACAAACAAAACACACACACACACACACACACACACAGACAAGTACACATACACGCACAGATACTCAAAAGTGCAGACACGTACAGACACACACACACACGTTCAGACACACACACAAAAGTGCAGACACAAAAAACACACACTTTGCTGCGACCACTGCTGCAAGGGTGCACTAAATGTGGTCATCAATGTACTAATTCAAGCAAAGACAGCATTTTTATAGCATACAAAAATAGTATACATCGTATAAAATAGTATGTCATTAAATGAAGAAGAATATTCAGAAATAGTGCCCATAGTATTGACCAGCTCAGAATGGGGCGGTCCACAACCTTATGCCTGCATGCCTGTTTATGTGGCCAATATGTTCCACCATTTCACTTCATCATTCTACCTTCAGGACCCCCAGGACCTTCAGCAGCCAGCAGATTGCTCTCTGAGCCCGAGCCCCATCACAGCGAGGTGGGGGGGTGAGGAATGAGGCCAAGAGCCTTGATGACTATAGCCGTAGTGAAATGAGCTTGACCCTTGACCCTTTGGTCCGTTGAGAACGGGGGCTGCATATACTTTTCTGGGTTTCCGATGAGGTCATAGCTGGTCGACCTCCGAGGGGGGGCGCTATTACGCAATGATTATGTGTTCTTCTAGACGGATGGACAGACAGACAGACAGCAGTAATGTTCGACAGAGTAATGGCTGACGATGAAGAATTATGAGCACAGCAGAGCTCCCAGCCAGTACATTACACGCACACACAAACACAACACACACACACACACACACACACACACACACACACACACACACACACACACACACACACACACACACAGGGTGTGGGAGAGGGGGGGGGGTGAGAAGATAGGTGGAGATAGGAGGGATAGAGCAGGGGAATGAGAGAGAAGCCGGGAGAGGAGTGGGAGGCAGAGAGACGGCTAAGGAGAGAGAGGGGAGATGGGAGAGAACAAGAGGGAGGAGAAACAGAGACAGAGGGAGGTGTGAGACACACACACACACGTACAAAATAAAAAGCTGTTGATGAATGCCCGAGTGGAACGGCTGCGTGTGAAAGCTGCGGTCTGCGCAGAGCTCCCGGGAACTTCCAGAACGCATATTAACGTGTGTGATGTTTAATACATCCTCTTGAAACGCACAGGCTGAGAGCCTGTCTGATCCCAGCGTACCGCACTGCACTGTGGGCTAATTGCCGCATTATTCTTTTGGTTTGATTTAGTATTTTAGTAGTTATTAAAGGTGCCGGGGTCCTTGGGACTCTGGGTGGGTAACCCCGCTCTCTCTCTCTCTCTCTCTCTCTCTCTTTCTCCCTCCCTCTCCCCCATCCCCATGGCTCATGGCTAAGAAAGCAGGCTTAGTTTCAATAAAATGCACGCATACAAAAGAAGTGCCTGATAGTCATATTGATGACAGTGAGCAGCACATGCGTGGACCTTCATCAGAACAACCTTGTAGTTTAGGGTGTGACTCCCAGTCATAAGGGTCTGGGTTCCCCAATGTACCCCAAAACCTTCAGCCTGCCCTGAGGCCTCCGAGAGCACCATGACTAAAGGGCTGATTATGGTTCCACGTCGACGCAACGCGATGACCATGCAGACGCTTCGACGCAGTCGTGAACCTGTTTTGGTTCTGCGTAGGGTTTTAGTGAGCTGACCAATCATAGCCCTTGCTGCTGCGTCGTCACAAGGAGGGTCTGCAAGGACGTAATGGGTGCATAAACCCCCTTGCGTTGCGTCGACGTGGAACCATAACTAAGCCTTTACCGGGTCTGAAGAACTCGGGGCCTGATAGAGGACAACAGGACCCCAACACCTCTTCAACCTGAGGCTTAGGGTTAGGGTTGGACCCCAAAACCTTTTCACCCTGAGACTGAGGCTTAGGGTTAGGGTTAGACCCCAACACCTCTTCAACCTGAGGCTTAGGGTTAGGGTTTGACCCCAAAACCTCTTCAACCTGAGACTGAGGCTTAGGGTTAGGGTTAGACCCCAACACCTCTTCAATCTGAGGCTTAGGGTTAGGGTTTGACCCCAAAACCTCTTCACCCTGAGACTGAGGCTTAGGGTTAGGGTTAGACCCCAACACCTCTTCAACCTGAGGCTTAGGGTTAGGGTTTGACCCCAAAACCTCTTCAACCTGAGACTGAGGCTTAAGGTTAGGGTTAGACCCCAACACCTCTTCAATCTGAGGCTTAGGGTTAGGGTTTGACCCCAAAACCTCTTCACCCTGAGACTTAGGCTTAGGGTTAGGGTTAGACCCCAACACCTCTTCAACCTGAGGCTTAGGGTTAGGGTTGGACCCCAAAACCTCTTCAAACTGAGACTGAGGCTTAGGGTTAGGGTTAGACCCCAACACCTCTTCAACCTGAGGCTTAGGGTTAGGGTTTGACCCCAAAACCTCTTCACCTTGAGACTGAGGCTTAGGGTTAGGGTTAGACCCCAACACCTCTTCAACCTGAGGCTTAGGGTTAGGGTTTGACCCCAAAACCTCTTCACCTTGAGACTGAGGCTTAGGGTTAGGGTTAGACCCCAACACCTCTTCAACCTGAGGCTTAGGGTTAGGGTTAGGGTTAGACTCCAAAACATCTTCCACCTGAGGCTGAGGAGCTCTGGGCCTGATAAGAGGCCAACAGACAGATACGACTAAACATGTGTGGTGTGCGCCCGGCGCCTTCCCCCCTGGTGTGTGTTTGTATTCCACACAGGATCGCCCTCAGAGACAGACGGGCGTCGGCACCCTGGGACACTTAATCCCTCGTCACGGTGATCCACACACACGGGTTACAGCAGACCCCCCGCCCCCACCCCGCCCAATAACCCTAACTAGTGTGTGTGTGTTAGTGTGTGTGTGTATGTGTGTGTGTGTGTGCAGAAGGGGGAGGGCAATATGACGGCAATTACCCACAATGCCCTTCTAGGCTTCCATACATACAAACCTAATGAATGTCACACACACTCGCATACAAAGTCGACCATAATGTATGCAACTGCACACACACAACTTCCTTCTCACACTACAGACACAAAGTCAAATATAATATAAGAAGTATATGCCACACATACGCCGAACAGATTAAAATGGAACACACACATGCGCACACACACACACACATACACACATCACAGACACACATGCACACAAAGCGAATGTTTGATGTTATTTCCCCAACAGTGTGGCTCTTCAACATGCTGTTACCCAGTGCAATATTTCAAAAGGAGAAGCAAGCTTTGAACTGTGTGTGTGTGCGTATTATATTATATTTGCCTTTGTCTGTGTGTGTGTGTGTGTGTGCCCGCGTGTGTGTGTGCGTGTGCGTGTGTATGTTATATTATGTTTGACATTGTATCTTTTTGCTCCGAAATGATGTTGGACTTTGGATGGGATATGTGTGTGTGTGTGTGTGTGAGATTGTATATCTGGTTTCTGTGTACATGTTTGTGTGTGTGTCTGCTTGTCTGGGCATCAATGGCATCAATCTCTTGGTGTTGATTGGTCGATCTCGATCGGCCCCTGATGGTAAATGTCACAACAAGCTGTGACTAGACGGAACTTAAAAAGGTGTTCCCAGGCTAAAAAGGTCAACTGGACAACAGAGAAGTAAAGTCAAAGGAGTTCTCAACATTCAACAACTCCAACTTCTGATGCTGGGATCTTGCCAACAACCTCAGCCACCACTACTCGTTCCAATAAGAACCAAAACTGGCATGGATCTTTTTTTATCTTCATAGGTATTTATTATACACACGCAAATGGCAATGTCCCTTCAGTTCATAGCTAATGTTGGATCCAGCAGTTCTACGACATTATACTAGAACTACTGGGAGGTTAAAGAACCTCACACACACACACACACACACACACACACACACACACACACACACACACACACACACACACACACACACACACACACACACACACACACACACACACACACAAACACACGTATAAACACACACACACACACACACACACACACACACACACCCTGGCGATGGCCGGTGCGTTCTGTACTGTATGTGTAATGTATATTGCTGATGGAGTGATGAAAAGGTGACCTCCGACCCCTGCTCTCTGCCTCAGCAGCACGGTAAACAAGGCTGCATGTGTTCAGGGAGGGTAGGATAGGACAGTCTTTATTGTCCCTGAGGAGAAATTTGGTTTGCAAACAGTAGTCAACGCAGCCTATACACAAATAATTACAGCAAATAAATAAATGAAAAACATAACCACATGTAACATACAGTAGATGTCATCCTATTAAAATTGCAATGAGCTATAAAGCACTAAGAGTCCATCAGTCCTTGTTCAAGTGTGTGTGCGATAGCAGCTAGGCCTACAGCCTGTTTAAAAACCAAACAGCTGAAGGAACAAATCATCTCGGATATCTATTTATGATGATCTATAACCAACAGAAAATCCCATGCAGGGTAATTGGAACTAACTGATGATGTGAGCCTTATAGGCCCGATTAGTGCGCATCAATGACTGGAGTGTAATTGACTGATCAATACTCGTATGATTCCCACATGTTGCTGTTATTGATCTGAGAGAAAAGAGACTTTTAAGTGACAAAGCGTTCTGTTCTGATTTCCAGATCTCTCAATGGACCAGGTTTCAGCAGGTGACTACGACACGGGTTGATAGTCTAATCCAAACCCTAACCCTAAACCTGACCCTGACCCTCACCCTAACGCTGACCCTAACCCTAACCCTGTCCATCACCGCTGCTGACCGCACACTGGATTACTGCTGGATTACTGCTGCTCTGGCTCAGCCACCCTTCATACCGCAACGCTGCTGAGTAAAGAGATACAGGACCTTGCTAACCCTGACCCTTACCCTGACCCTGACCACCGTTGGGATGGATGGGTGAAGAGGGCCTCAGGGGTGGGACTCCCAGCCCGTCCTTCTGGGTTTAAACCTCAAGGTCCTGACGTATAAGTGACAGTGTGCAGGACGTCCCGCCCCCTACCTCCTCCTAAACAACATGGACCTACAAGTTCACTGTTAATGCCTTGGACAAAAGAATCTTCAAACACACACAATTTTGGGTTAATGTCTGTGTTTGTATCCATGAGAGATAGATACAGCATGTGTGTGCATGTGTTTATGTTTGTGAGAGATAGTGTGTGTGTGTGTGTGTGTGTGTGTGTGTGTGTGTGTGTGTGTGCGTATGTGTGTGACCTGTGTTCGTCTTGTGTATGCATCCCTCCACCCTGTAGCCCATTAAACTCAGAGAGAGCACTCTGCCTTTTTACCAGACAAGACCAGACATGCAGCACCTCCTCCCAACACCTTATGTTTAAATACTAATTTAAGTCTGGGCCCCTTGCAGGAGCACTCTGGAAAAGCTCTTTGCTGAATGCTGGTTATTGAAAGTGTCTCATAACAAGCCCTTGTTTAGATTCACTGAACGGAGGACAGGACGGAGAACGAAAGAGTAGAAGAGCTTTGCACTTTGGAGTCGCAGCTTCGCAGAGAAATACAGAACTGCAGGGCAAATAAACGGCACATAGAATATCACAGGGCTTCGGATGTTCAATCCCTGCATGCAGTCTGTAGTCGTCCTTTAGTAAGATGCCCTGAACCATATCTTATCCTTCATGATGTTTATCTAAAATGTCGCTGGACAAAGCATCTGCTAAATGAATAAATGGTACATGGCAGAAGGGCAATGCAGCACAGATACATGATGAGTTATCACGGTCACCCTGGTGTTTAACCAACACGAGACACCAGCAACCCTGAGGCCGAAGGGCCAAAGGTAAAGGATCTCTCATGGCTATCATAATAAAAGTAGGATGACAGCGCTGCTGTTCAGTGCAAGCGAACGCAGTAGTGTTGAATCAGACTGTTTACGACGACCGCACACCAGTGGGTTGTAAAATCTAAGGACACTCGCAGAGCCATGCTCTTGAGAAAGTGAAAGAGACGGCTTTGAAAAATGAAATCAAGGTCGTGAGAAAGAGAGAGATGTCTGACTGTACCCTGCAGTGCATGGTGTCTGTCTAAATGGTTAGGAGTATTTATTCTTCACACATTGTGTTCTTCATTGTGCTCTTTGACATTTTTGCTGGTTGGTTGTGGTTGTCCTTTCTATAGTTGACTGTACGATGTTGAGGCAGCGACTCTAGAGCCGTACACAGGAACCCCAACAGACTGCGTGTGTAAGGTGGGGTTAGAGAAAGCTAACTCACAGACAACAGTGTTGTCCAAATGATCCTAACCCTTCAGTAAAACACGTCAAACACTTAGGATCTTCAGACGCTGTTTGTTTCTCTGGGGTCTGGGCGTCTTTGTTCGCTTCTGTTTATTTTCTCAATCTAATTGGCTGCTTTCTACTCAATGTATTGGCCGTCCTTTTACAATTAATATCACTACCTGAAGAATAATATCACTAATATCAATACCTTTGGAATAATATCACTAATATCACTACCTAAGGAATAATATCACTAATATCACTACCTGAGGAATAATATCAATACCTGAGGAATAATATCACTACCTCAGGAATAATATAACTAATATCACTACCTGAGGAATAATATCACTAATATTACTACCTGAGGAATATTATCACTCATATCACTACCTGATGAATAATATCACTAATATCACTACCTGAGCAACAATATCACTACCTGAGGAATAGTCTCCACCCTTTAGGATGTAATGTAATGTTATATTCACCATCCGGACATTAAACCCACTAGCTGAAGACGGCTGAACCCGGGGGTTGGAGATCCAAGGGCCAGCTTGCGGAGAGTGATGCCTTCCATGAGGTCTTCTAAGCAGCTCCTAGCCGCCATCGTACCCGCAGCATTAGTGGTACGAGATTGTGAGTGGTAACAACTCTCCGACGCAGAGCTGATGAGGGCTGTGAGTATATTTCCTGTTCCTTTACTTTTTTAATCTCTTCTGCACTCCATCACCCTAACATCCTGTCATTAGTTGTCTGGGGCCTCAAGGGAGGAAGGGAGAAAGTGTTATTTAATAATTGAATAATGCCACAACCTGTCTGAAGCAAATGTCCACTGTGATGAAGTAGCTGTCGCTTATCAATGAGTTCAAAGAGGAAGGGGAGGGGAGGGGAGGAGAAGAGAGGAGGGGGTGGTGGATGGTTAATGTACCACGAGGGGTAAAGTTAGGTGTTATTGAGTGAACACTCTCTGGCTCAGCCTTTACTTTTAGTATTTATACACACCACAGGATTGTCCGCCTGGATTGTATTAAAACAATTGTAATTATTGTTCTTCATACATTTTTCTATTTGGCCCATATAGTGTTAAGCTCCAGACCTGTGCATGGGAGACACGTGATAATGCCGCTCTAGAACACCATCATACCTAATCGAAGAAGACAAAATGGCTGACACAATCACTTTATTGGCTGCACATGTGATCAATGCTGTGCTCAGAAATCAAAATGGCTGACATTCAGACTCATCTGAAGATCAGGAAATAACAAAAGGAACCTGGTGAGTTTTAATGTGTGGCGTCGGTCCATATCAAATTGGTTGGCAAGAGTTCAAGGTTTTTATCAATCATTATTTGTTAACCCCCACCCCCTCCAAGTTGTGGGTGGGTGGGTGGGTGGGGGGGCTATGGCCGTCAATAAATTAAATAGCTGTTTCTTTCCACATTCAGATCAGGTCTTAAAGAGCAGCCTTTCAATGGGGATCGAACCCAGTGCATTGTCCTTTCTGGGTTCAGACCAGCATGGTGGACGGACAGTAAGAAGACATTATTGTTGCCCATTGTTGCCCACAGGACTACACAGATGAGGAGGAGGAAGAGGAGGAAGAGGAACTCGGAGCGAACAGAGGACTGCTCCATCTGAGAGGAGGGAGGTAGGACGATGGCATCCCTGAGACACGCTCCAAAGCATTCTTTCTGTATTTGGGGGAGGGGGGGGATTCTGTTCCGTCCTGGTCGTAAAGTTAATTAAGGCCCTGCTCTGAATGTAGCCGGTCGCCGCGCCAGATAGCATCAGAGCAAACAGCGCCGCGGTAATGGTCTGCATGTTACACTACATTTAATTCAATATGTTCCCTGTGTCTCTGTAATGCTGCCACGCAGTCAACTGAATAAAGAATGAATAAATAACCGACGTGCAGACACATGCGCTGGGATGATGAATGGATGAATGAGGATAAGACAAGCTGTACTTTATTAATCCCCAATGGGAAAATCCAGCGTCGCAGAGAGAAATACGAAAATATGATGGAAACATAAATTAATTGTAAATACAATTAATGCTAATATATATATATGCATATATATATATATGTATTTATATTTTAAATATATAAATGTATATATTCAGCCGCGCTATAAAGTTAACTGATTAGCGGTTTAAATTAACGTTCACATTTCATTCATAGGTTATGAGTGAATACATTAAGCGTCAATGACACTTTTAAAGGGGTAAAAATATGATTATTTTTAATCTATTTTATTTCCCAACTGACCTTTGTCCCCATGTTAACTGACCAAGACTCTCCACGTTTGGAACCCGCCAACAGCGAGTCGTGTCAGTCTTACAGAATGAGATCAACTCGTTCATGCCAGAGCGAGTCTTGTGTCCCTGGCAGAGTGCTTACTGTATGCTAGCTCTGGAAGTAGTTCACCTATTGAATGGTCTCTGTGTTCGCCGCCTGCTCTACTTTCATGCGTCTTTATCTGTTCTGCTCCCCACAGCAGCGTTCTCTCATTTTTACAAAATGGGACCTGAAACTTCAATAGTCAAAACTATTGAGTGCTATTAATATACAGTCACCCAGCAGTAAAGGGGAAAGTTTCCGGGTTTGAGCCCCGATGTCTGCGTTGTTCCTTGAGCTGGATGCCATAACCCCGGCTCTTTGATTAGATGTTTATCGATTCCATAACGGATCCTATTCCTGCCCGCCCGCTCGCACACGTTCCATTTTACGTGACACGCTGACATTCGCTCATCTCGCTCCAGAGCTCTGATTGGATGAAGCCATGGAGGAAGGTTTCAGAAACCCTCTACCTTTTTTTATCGTTATTATATCAATTTCCCGAATGTCTGTTGAACAAGCATTCCCCATCAAAATCAATAACTCTTTACATTTGTTTACCACATCCCCGTCTGCTGAGTCTTTTGAAAGATCCAAGGCATTGAAACATGACCTTGTGTTCCATAAATCAACTCCCGCCCTTTGCTCTTTACAGAGGGCAGGAGGGGGTCGGACCAGACGCTGTGTATGGATCCACCCCGACTACGGCCGCGCGCACACAAGGCAGGTCACCCCCCAAGAGCCTGACCCAACGTCTACTGGTGCTTTGGTCTCTGGCCGCTGGTTTAGGCCACTGATCGACTTCTTTGCGGCTGAACCTCAGCGTTTAATCTCTGGGCCAACGGGTCGATGGTTCTGTTAAGCGTGAGGAAAAACAGGCAGTAAAACCAGCCGCCTCCTCGGAGGAAAACTACAAGCTGGAGACAACAGTGTGGTCTTTCACAAGCTCAGTTGATCACATTGTAAATTGGATTCTGCTCCTATTCTAGACTTCACTCAATGACAGCGCTGGGATTTGGTGGACAGCACCTTTACTTTACTATTAAAGCCTAACACCACTATATGAAACAAGGTGTGCCTTCCGAACATGATGTAGCTGTACCAGAGAGGGGTTTCAACAGACCAACGGGGACTCAGAGGAGGGTGGAAGAAGCCATGTTGTGCGAGTTCACTTTGTACAGTGTTTGAGTTGTACCTTCAGTTCTCTTTTCAGATCCAGCACTTGTAATAGTATAAGTTGCAGCACTTGTAAAAGCATCCAGTCTTTTTTCTTTTTCCTTGGATTCCTCAAGCACTAGGCGTACTCATTTCATGAGTAGTGCATGAGCACTTAGTGGTGCACACCCACACCC
The DNA here is from genome assembly GCF_949987615.1 of Pollachius pollachius. Classification (NCBI taxonomy): domain Eukaryota; kingdom Metazoa; phylum Chordata; class Actinopteri; order Gadiformes; family Gadidae; genus Pollachius; species Pollachius pollachius. The sequence continues at coordinate 12,612,695 of NC_136951.1, forward strand.
ACTACGGTGCGCACACCACAATTGTGTGTACACCGTGGTGCGTAGTGGTGCACGCACCAAATATTATCACATTTAGTCTAGTACTCCTCACAAGAGGAGTACTAGACTAATTGGTTGATTAGGGATGGCTAATTAAAAAAGTGGGAGGAAGTAACTTCCACTCATCGAAATCACAGGAAATGGTTGACCCCTTAAAAATAAGTGTCTCCTTTTAAAATAAACCTCTTTCATTTGTCATAATATATCGGGGGTCGCTATCGGACAGCTCTTATTGATTTATTATTTCCCCTCGCCTCCTTTTCCGATTGATTATTCTACTTCCACTTTCACTTTTATCTCGGTCCAGCAGAGGCTCCTGTGCCGTCACGCATCCCTTTTTGCCCAGAGAATTGGAATCCTTCCATGCAGGTGCCCAAGAGCAGCCCCTCCATGCTGCACTCTGCTGATAGCTTCAGCTGCTCTCTCCTCGACGGTGAATTGTGTGGTGGAGCGGTGAGGTCGGGCGCTCACCGTAACCCATTCTGCCCTCGCACAAAAGAACTGCTGGAAAGATTTGCTTGGCCAAACGGAGGAAACGGACAGAGTAGGCCGGAGTGCGGAACGCGTGTTGATGAGAAACATTCTCCCCACACAGCAGATGAAGATATGGCTGGGAGGGATTCAAACGATATGGTGATGGATCTCGATCTGTATGGTTCGTGGCAGCCATGGAGGGCTATTCAAACAAAGTGCATCATATTCATATTTTTGCCCTATCTATTAACTTTGAAAATGGCTTCCCTGGAAGAAGTCAGCAGAATCTATTCCTTCCCTGTTCCTCCCCGACTCGGGTTCTGACAACAGCTTGTTCTGGCTCTCCGGAACAGTCCGTAATGAATTAGTCAGGCTTGGAAATGAAAAGATCTGCTGTCAGCTCTACCTGTCTCTCTCTCCCTCCCCTGGCGAGCAGGAGACGATGAAGGTGCTTTCATGATAAAAGGCACCTGCATGCTGATTTTTCTGGGTTATCGGTCATTTCCCTCTACCTCTTTGTATCGCAACTGTCACTTCCAACTATCTCTCTTTCTTCCCAACCCTCCTCCCATCTCTCCATCTCCTCTCGTCTGTGGCTCCCCTCTTCCTCTATCTTCCTCTGTATGGCTCTCCTCTCCCTCTATCTTCCTCTTCCGCTATCTTTCTCTCTGGCTCTCCTCTCCCTCTATCTTTCTCTTCCTCTATCTTCCTCTGTCTCTCCTCTCCCTCTATCTTCCTCTCTCTGGCTCTCCTCTTTCTCTATCTTCCTCTACCTCGGTCTTCCTCTGTCTCCCCTCTTCCTCTTCCTCTGTCTGGCCCTCCTCTCCCTCTTTTTTCCTCTTATTCTATCTTCCTCTATCTTCCTCTTCATCTATCTTCCACTCCCTCCATCTTCCTCTGTTTTAACTCTGTCACCACTGCTGTGTTTGAGGTGAAGGTTTTGGAATCGTAAACACAAAAACCTTTTATGGAGAAGAGGGAAGATTCTGGTTTGTCACCCCTGGAATCTCAAAACACACACACACACACACACACACACACACACACACACACACACACACACACACACACACACACACACACACACACACACACACACACACACACACGCACACACACGTCCGTTTCCCCTGAGCGGTTACGGGGGATAATAGCGCTCACAAATCATCCGCGGGGAAAAGCAGGCGAGCGTCTTTTATAAATGGGCCTTCATTTCAAAACAATGGATCTGCCTCCAAGGGCCACGGACGTCATAACTAAGCGGGCCACTCTGAAGCTTCTCATGCTGCGATGGTTGACACCATGGACTGTTGGGGTCTGAATCCACCAAATAACTGGTGAAGGGGAAGAACCATGAACCACGTGGTGCTAAACGTTTCTCTATGAACAGTGTTCATCGATACAGTTCAGTACAGGGATTCACACGTCTGTCTCTGAGTTGACCAGAAATACTTCTTCAGTGTGTGACGCTTGGTTTGGTATTCTGATACTAAATTAATACCAGAGTGGTTCTGTGTGTTGGAATGATGCATTCTGCATGTTTACCCATCGAGGAGCACTGTCTTTAGTTAGGGTTAGGGTTAAGGGGGGAACAGGGGTGGCTGGTTAGGGGGAGATGATAGGCGGGGGGGCAAGGGGACGGGTTAGCCCCACCACCTGATGAAGATGAACGGCCGGGTGACACCCCCTCACTCGGGATCCCCTCCTTGTGACGTGGGGTAGGACGGAGGTCTCGCGTTTTGGACGTAGTTCCCAAAGCGGATTCGCTGCCTCACGTGTCAAACAATGTGTTTCTAAGTCTTTATTTGGTATTATCATGGTTGTATTTAGTCGCAGGATTCCTTCAGGAACGTGCTGTTGAGGAGTAGAGATGAGTCATCTCGTTCTTGTCATCTGAAGTGTGATGTTTAGCACTTTGGCTTTAAAGGTTAAAAGCACCGTTTTCAAAATATGAATGTCCAAACAGATTCAATGCAGCCTCGCTATCAACACATTGAATCGTGTTTGTGTCATTCTGCGATACAGGATGAGGATGTTGTTGCGGCACAGGTGTTTGACACCCGGCAAAAGGTTTCTGGGTTCAATCCCCAAAGTCCACAGTCGACGAAAGTCACATTGTGATCACTATCACATTATGTCATTATTAAAATTACAATTCAAACTCAAGGTTAGTTTTCACCCATTAGCCTAGCTAAAACCCGACGGGGTCAGACCTTGACGCCCGTCCCCTGCACGCGTGACAGACCGATAGCAGTCCTGTCTGTGGTCCCTGGAGGCCAGTCACCAGACAGAGGACCGACTCTGGAGGAGACGATGGAGGAAGTCAGACAGCTGCTCAGCAGGCAGCAGATGGAAGCGACATTGAAGGAGGAGGACGGTATATAAATGGGCTGCCTCTGGTTGGTCACGTGACCGAGGGGAACACTCCTCCGCAGATGTAAATAGAAATGCATCGGGGACAGGAGTGTTCATGGAGCGTAGCCGACTTCCCCCCCCCCCTCTGGTGTGGAGCCGGAGGGGTCAGAGGGCAGGAGGCGTTCTGCTGTTCTGCTCCGAGGCGTGGGCAGACATTTCGCCGACGGTGCAGCCCGCGAGACCGACGGTGCAGCCAGCGAGACAGGCGGCCAGATCGGTCCAAGAGAGAAGAATTCATTTGACCAAGTGTGTTTATTAACACACTTAAGCATTGCCCCACGCAGGAAGGTCTGAGCCGCAACGCAGCTGTACATAGCCTTACATGGCCGTACATTGCTGCTCCGGCAATCCATTCATCAACAGTTCCCGTATGAGAGGAGACCTCAGTAGCAGCAGTGATGCATTTGAAGCAATCCAAAGCCTACAGTACAACAGGGTCATTCTGAACCTTTAAATGCCTTGGCAAGGCGCGGCTTATCTGCACACAAAAAACAAACACCCTTGCTCAACACAACCACACAAGTTACAAACTAAACATGAAGAACGGGGCTCTTTGGTCATTTCTCCCCTCGACCTGGACCTTCTAATGGGGGTCTGAGCTCAGTGGTGTAGCCCTAACCCAGTGCTCTATGGGGCCCTAACCAAAGGCCCTCTGGGGAGAGCCTTCTCTCTCTCTCTCTCTCTCTCTTACCCAATAAATCACCAGCCAATAGATAATTGGACGACCCCACCCCCCCCGGGGATGTTCTAGTAGTACCCTCTTGCGACTGATTTTCCCGGAATACGACCAGATAAGCAGACGCGGGGAGTGATGATTATTCTTGGGTGGGTAGAGATCCCAAGAGTGCGTGA